>NC_139892.1:40052009-40452009 GCF_905171665.1 Trachurus trachurus
GTGACTTGACAAAAAATAAAAGACTTGCGACTTGACTCGGACTTGGAGGTTAAAGACTCGGGACTTGAGACACAATGACTTGTATGACTTGAATGACTTGAATGACCAGCCGCCACCGCTGAATTTCTCACCGGCACGGCACCAGCTCAGTCGGTGTTTTTTTTTTCACCGCCAGACTTTTCATGCATTTATTTTGAAAGGGCAGCTGGAGAGAGAGAGGGAGGGGGAGAGAGAGTGAGAGGGGGGTTTGATACGGAGCAAAGGGGCCGTCAGGGTCGCTGCAGCGGCCGTGATATGACGCTCGCAGCTCAGTGTTTTTAATCGGAGACTTCATCCGGAGTTTCAGTGACGGTGAGCGGCCTGTCACGCTGCTTCATCGCCGCGTCGCCACCGCTGTTACCAAGTAGTTTTAGATAATAATTTTATATTTTATATTCAAAAGTCAAAGAATGTGGAACATTGAAACATCCCAGGATGCTATGAGTGACAGGCAAACAGCCAATCAGCTAACAGCTGTAGTTGGGTTGCAGCACCATCTGCAGCAGTGAGAACGTGAGGCTGAAGGAGAGGAGATTAAAAAAAGGACACGTTAGCTCCTCCTCGCTATGGTAACGCTGGTAACAGGTGACTGTTACCGTATGTCTATGGTTATTGAGTGCAGGCTGAGAATGGTGTTGTCATGATAGAATAGAATAGATTTTCTATTCTATTCTAATACACTGTCAACACTTTATATAGATTAGATTCTTCAGGTGAAATTGCAATAATAAGGTGACTTGACTTGACTTACCCAAAGAAAAATGACTTGAGACTTGCACATGTGTGACTTGGTCCCATCTCTGGCATAGAACTGTGTCTGACCAGTTGTAGTCCGTTACATACAATGACAGTTGTTGTAATAAAAACTCTTGTAATCTCTGACATGGACGCTGCTCTGCAACAGACTCTACTGTGCATCATTAATAGTAGTGAATAGTGAACTCACCTCTCTCTGCTGCTCTGGTGGCTCCTTACATCCTTTGTTGCAGCCGTGTGGCTCGCTGACAATGTCACTTCTCTGACATCACATCCAACGTCCTGTCTGTCGTCACGGCGATATATGATACTAGTTGTCATAGTGTTTGATTGAAGATGATTGGCTGGCTCCTACCTTAACCCACACTGCAAAAACTCAAACTCTCACCAAGAACATTTGTCTTTTTTCCAGTCGAAACTAATCTCATTACACTCAAAATAAGACTCATCACCTAAAAAGGAGCTTGTTTTTAGACACTTTTTACTTCTGTCAAGCAGATTTTCACTTGAAATAAGTAGAAAAATCTGATAGTGGAGAAAGTTTTTCTTTCTTATTACAAGCACAAAAAAACTTTTTTTCTACTAATTTCAAGTGAAAATTTGTTTGAAACAAGTGAAAATGATCTAAAAACAAGTTAATTTTTAGGTGATGAGTCTTGTTTAAAGTGGAGAGAGATTAGTTTGACTTGAAATGAGACATTTTGACAAGAAATAAGACAAATATTATAGTTTTTGCAGTGCATAAGCTTCTCCTGTAACTACTATACTCATGTAGTCTGTAGGTTACAGTTGTTATGGTTCTTCAACAGTGGACTGACTGTGTTCCCAGTCATGTTGCTCAGACTAGAGCCAGAAACCAGTCCACTCTGAAACACAGTGAAGTGAGCCTGCAGTCCAGCCTGGTCATGTGACCTTCTACCTGAACACACCACTTTCATATGAGTGTTCATTCATGTTCATGCCCTGACCCCTTGTGGTTGTTAGGTGGCACTGCGTTACATTGATAAGAATATGAACAGGTGAGTGTTAAATGTTCACTGTTTCAGGTCTGAGTCTCATCACATCATCCATCATTTATTATCATTTAAAAACATCATTATAAACCAAAGACTAGCAATGAAACCATCAATGTGTTTTTTGTTTCTTAACTAAATGAAAAATGTATCTCTAATAAACATCAGTCTGTGATTTACTTTCAAACCAAAAGAGAATGAGATTTTTGGTGTCACAACCAAGACATGAAATTCTTCTTCTTTATTTTTTAATTCCTTTTATCATCATTTAATTTGAAACCAGAAACCATATTCATATGGATGGATCTGATTTTTAATTCTAAACCAAAGACTAGAAACAAAATAATTTGGTCAATTTGGTTTTTGTTTCTTAACAGAAAGACAGAAAATCAAAAAAAATATTCAAATTCTGAGTTTTTCTAATTAATCTTTTCATTTCATTTCATTTTTTATTTAACCTTTATTTATACAGGTACTCTCATTAAGACATGGTGTCTCATTTTCATTCTCATTTGACAGAGAGAGTAGCTCAGTGCACAGACAGGAAGAGGACATCAAGAGTGAATAAATATAAATAAAAGAAACTGTCAAACACCAAAGATGCACCATTTTGACAGTTTTTGTTTTTTCTATTCTGATGCCAAAAGGTTTTTTTTTCCATTTTCATTTTGAAACAGCAGATTTACAGGTTTTTTCCTTTAGAAAAATAACAAATATGGATTATGTGATGATACCCAGACCATTTCAGTCTTAGAAACTCATCAGCTGTGTAGCCGACCATCTTGGTAACTTAATAAACTTAATACTAATAGATGAATCCTCAGAGTTGTGTATCAGTGCTGGTGGATGTGACTGTCTCTGACCTTTGTGTAGAGTCTGTGTGAACGCTGCCTGAATCCCTGTAGATCAGCTGTGACACATGGGAAGATGTGCTGGCTGATGAATCCAGGTCTTTTGCAGGTACTGGATCTAAAGCGAGAACAATGTCTTATTAAGGCTGATAAATCTTTTATTGTGCATTATTAGGCCCTTATTATCAGTTAACTATGCACTTGTTAACAGTTAACTATGCTTTTTGCAGGTACTGGATCTAAAGCGAGAACAATGCCTTATTAAGTCTAATAAATCTTATGTTATGCATTTATTAATGATTAACAATGATTTTCACAACTTCCACATCTGTAATGAACAATACATGTGGTCAAGGTTGATAAAATGTAAAGAAAAGATTGCATAATGCAAAATGCTAAATTTACATCTGAGTTTT
The DNA here is from genome assembly GCF_905171665.1 of Trachurus trachurus. Taxonomy (NCBI): domain Eukaryota; kingdom Metazoa; phylum Chordata; class Actinopteri; order Carangiformes; family Carangidae; genus Trachurus; species Trachurus trachurus. The sequence continues at coordinate 40,055,085 of NC_139892.1, forward strand.
CATAATGAAATTTTTTTTTAATGTAAACAAATAAAAGTCTCAATATATCCTGCAATAACACTTAACAGTTGAATTTTCAAGCATTTTAAACAGAGTCTTAGGCTGGATTGCACCAACAAGGTTTAACTTTAAAACCAGATTAAATCATGGTTTAAGTTTAAATTATGTTGCACTAAACTTTAAACCTAGTTCAAAATTAAGACAGATTAGATTTAAACCTCCCTTTAAACCTCAGTTTAATTTTTACTCTAAACTAAGTTTAATTTTAATCCTGTTGCACCAGAACTTTAAACTCCAGTTTAAACTGTGATCTAGGGTTAATTTTAAACTGACAGTGGAGGAGGTTTAATTTTTTCAATGGCTGCATTTTTGAGCTGAAGTGAGCAAAATTATGAAGTTCCTTGAGGAAAATTGAGAGACAGGCTCTGTCTGTGTTGTCTGATGCTGGAGTTGTGGTTCTGCAGCGAGTTCCACTTGGAGAGAGACGGTGTTTTCTCTGACAAAGCTCAGGTGAAGCTACTGCAGCAGAGTAGAAGGCTCAGGGCTGCTAGCTGCACTAGCTGTCTCTGATGCTAACGAGTGCTAGCACGTCTCTCTCTCTCTCTCAGCAGCAGCAGTCAGGAGGACAAAAGAAAGAAATACAGTCTGAGTGAAGTGCTGGAGCTGCAGACCGATTCCCCACCGTCACTGACAACTAAAGCCTCGACTGGTAACAAGTATGAGGACCGTTGTGGGGAGCTAGCTCGATGCTAAATCCGGCTAGTGGTAGTGGTTAGCATCCACCGCTAACACCGTCTTCCCAGCTCGGCTCTCCTGTTTAAAAAACAAAACAAAAACATGTGACACCAAAGGCTCCTGGTGTTGGTGACGGCGGGTATCGGCCCAGACTGTATTTCGTTTCCTCTGCGGTCTTGACTGCTGCTGTCAGGGGCAGGAGGCTAGTCTACACAGTTGAGCCCGCCCAGTTTGAATGTTTTGTTTACAAACTGCAACGAACAAAACTCCATTTTGCATATTTAATTAGTTTCCTTTATACACACTTGTCCCTACTGATTTAAATCAGTTTAAATTCAGTTTAAATTCAGTTAAACTGAGTTTTACTAAACTGAGATTAATTTTAAATGGTGCAACAGAGCTCTGCTTAATTTTAAACATGGATTAACTCCTTTTAAACTGAGTTTTACTAATCTCTGATTAGAGCTAATCTTAGATTAAATTAAACCTTGTTGGTGCAATCCAGCCTTAATGTAGCACATTTCATTAAACTCAAACTCAAATCACTGTGCTGAATGTACACAGCAGTAAGTAGCTATCACGTACAGAAAAGTGTCAAGAACATATCAGACAGTGCACAACGAAAGAGAGAAGCTATATGTTTCGACCATGTCCACTGTATGTATATAAGCCTAGCTGGAGACAAAATAAACAACATTATTTGAATATGAAAACTCACTGATACACAGAGGAGCGCTTCCGTAGGGCAGCAACAGTCATCCCTGTAGATCAGCTGTGACACATGGGAAGATGTGCTGGCTGATGAATCCAGGTGGACAGCATGTGATGTAGCAGCAGCAGCTGTGATGAGCCTCTGTCATGAGCCTTCATGGAGCTCACAGGTCGTCAGCATCCATGAAGGAGAAGCTGTTAGTGAAGAAAACTCCAGTCAGACCATGGTGAAGCACACTGATGTTTCCACAAGCTGACCTCCTGCTTTTAACAGCTATTTACTGGACTTTTCTTTAAACACTGTCAAAGCTACAGGACAGAGAAGTTCATGCCCTGACCCCTTGTGGTTGTTAGGTGGCACTGCGTTACATTGAGAAGAATATGAACAGGTGAGTGTTAAATGTTCACTGTTTCAGGTCTGAGTCTCATCACATCATCCATCATTTATTATCATTTAAAAACACAAGTCTGGGATTTATTTTAACACTAAAAGAAAATATGACATCATTGGTGTCACAATCAAGAAATGAAAAAACCATTAAAAATGGTGCCTTTTTGGTTTTTGGAAATTCCTGTTATTGTTATTTTATTTTGAAACCAGAAGCCAAATTCATGTAGATGTATCTGGTTTTTAATTCTAAACCAAAGACCAGAGACAAAATGATGTGATCAATTAGTTTTTTGTTTCTTAACTAAAAGAGTTTGAAGTTTTGCTAATGAAACCTCTCATTTGTGATTGGGCAGAGACAGGAAGAAGTCCAGCAGAACCACGGCTCCACAGCAACAATGAAGCTAAACGTTAGCTATTAAACACTGATCTGCTACATCCCAATCAGCACAGAATGACTGATGAGTTTATCAATACAATGTTCAGCATGAGCCTATATCCAAAAACCAGTGGAGCCAGCAGAACCACAGCCCAGAATAACCTTCACAACACTCTCTGCCTGTTCAACAGTCACGCTGCTAGGATTAGCCACAAGCTAACATGAAGCTATCAAAGTGAGTGAAAAGCTTTTCCGTATCAATGAACTTGTCATGTATCTCACTCAGCATCATCACAGAACATCAGCAGTTGTTGTCTGGAGCAGATCTTCACATGTATGATCAATAAAGTCACCTTTAACCCTCAAATAGAAAGTTAGATTAACGGAGCTCAGTACAAGTCAACCTACCACGAGACTCCCACAGCAGACTGTTGCCTAGAAACGGGTCAACCCGCCAAGTCTGCAGGGGCTCGTTAGTGTGGCCTTTCAAAATAAGAGCTTCTAACTCATAGATCATAATAAATACATACAAAATAAATAAAGGAGTGAACGACTTCATATTGTAACAGGCAGATAAATAATAATAATAAACTAAGTGTAGTGCAGCTTCCATAATAACAGAATTACAGTTAGTGGAATTACTAACTCCTTAACTCTGTTACAGCAGCAAGTACAAGACAAATAAATAAAACACATTACAGCAGAGTGAGGACAGAGGAAAGCATCAATGTGTTTAGGAATGACTTGGAAACACTTTATAATGAAAACCATATTGACAATGTATATGGAACATTTGAAGAATATTCACATCATTATTAAACAAAAAGTGTCCAGTGAAACAACAAAGCAGCAAACTAAAGTCCATGGATGGACCATGGATCATGAAGGGATTAGGAAACGCCTGTCAGAAGACAAATACACTCTACAGAGAATTTATTCAACAAAGAACTAAAGAGGCAGAAAATAAATGTAAGTGTCAGAATAAGTGAACCAATATTATAAAGCTCTGTAGAAAAGAAAACTATAGGACAATATTTAATAACACCAAAAACAACACTAAAGGAATATGGGATATATAAAATGTTATTATCAAAAATGTCTCAACACAATGAAGTTCCCCTCAGTATTTCATTCAGAGTGTGTCCCGTTAAGTGTCACAGGATATGAAGCTCTATGGACCAGGAAAGACTGGGCTCGTAATAGGAAGGTTAGGTGAGTGATGAACACAATGAGGAAATGAAGTCACAAGCTACTTTGGAGTTAACAGTATATGCTTTATGAAAAATAAAATAAAATGAAAATTCAGCACAATAACTGACTTCATGTTCCACAGTTTCTTTCTTTTTGTTCTTCACAAATGACAAATCAAATTGTTCTCTATCACATATGGGAAATGTCCACATGAGAAAAATAATAATAACAAAAATGAGTTTTAATTAATGTTGTTTGAAAGTCTTTGTGGAACAGAGACAGGACTGTTACTAGATAGTCATAACACTCTTCTCTTTATGGCCATACTCACATCACATAATCACACAATTAAACACACTAGTACTGTAATACAATAGTGTAATAATAGGAAACATTGTTTTAACCTTACAGGTTTTAGATCTATAGCCTGTCAAATTGGATATTTATTTTTACACATTTTAAAACAACCATAAATTATTCTAGATTTTTTTTGCCATGAAATGTGATGATTTGAGCTGTTTTCCATGAATTACAATACTTTTTGTTTTACTTTTAACCATGAAATATGATTCATTTTGTTGAATCTCATTTTAACCATTACATGAATCCTTTAAGTTATCAACTGTGAAACAGTAAAAACACAAATCAAACACTTCAATTGTTAAATTCAGAACATTGCTTTTGCTGGTAATGAACATATTTAGCAGGTTCTCCGTCTATAATGCACATTATCAGTGCAAACAATACACACACACCAACACAACACAATGAGTTCAGCATCCACACAATATATCACAGCTCATAACAGGTTATCACTGCCTTCAATCTTCCTTTAATGCACAAACAATAGTAACTGTAGGTCATGTTCATGTTTCTGTGGGGACGATAAGAGCTTTCTGCTGCCTGAAATAAATGAATGTTGAGGTCAACAAACAATATTATTCTATTCTATATTCATATAATTAGAGCCAATCATCTACTGGGTTACAGCAACATTAAAAAGGACAACATGGATGATGGTTCACAGCTTTAATCAATGTTTTGTAAGTGTTGGAGGACAACGTGGCAGAAAAACTCCCCGATCCATTTCCATGTGAGGACTGCAGTGATGACTGATAGGAAGCCCAGCTCCATGTTCCTCCCAGCAGCTGAAGAACATGAAATAGTGGATATTGTTGACTAAAGATTGTAAAAATGTGCTGTGACTCAGTGTTAGTGGAAGTGAAGCAGTGAAACGTCTCTGAAGAATGACACTCATCATCAGCTCATTTTCTTCTTCTTTACAGAGTTCTTCTCACTCTTCACCTCAAAGCAAATCCTCTGTTGATGGGACCATTACCCAGAATCCTTTGCTCTGTGATGCAGGTGCAGGTTTATGGCAGTAGGGGGCGCTGACGTCACATTAGGAGTCAGAGTAAATGTCTTATTCTCCACATCAATGAATGACTCTAATAGTTTGTAAATGAATGTAAGGAGCTTTGAACTCTTGTTAGTGAGAATGAACTCTTTGCTGCTCAGCTGCACTGATGTGCTGCTTTTAGGGGTTAGGGTTTCCTTCTCTGACAAACACAGCTTGTGTCCAATAGGATTTTAGACAAAGACCTGAAAGTAACCAGTACTTTTCAGCCGTACTACTAATTAACTCCAGTAAAAGTACTAATATTTGTCTTGGAAATGTATTCAAGTAGAGTAATAAGTACCAAAGTAATCTATTACTCAAGTAAAGTACAAATCCTCTGGATATGTAGCTATAAGTACAGTACTCAAGTAAATGTACTCTGTTACTGTCCACCACTGGACGTCGCTCTGTAGCAGCTCACAAACGCTCAAAATGGCCGCCAGCTGTTTGTCACTGTCAACTGTTGATTATCACAGTTACACAACAGACACACACAAACACATGAGTGTCACGTTAAGATGATATTAAACCACTGTGTGTGTGTGTGTGTGTGTGTGTGTGTGTGTGTGTGTGTGTGTGTGTGTGTGTGTGTCAGATACTCCAGGTGAGGTCAGCACACTGCAACAACTCTAAATCTTTCCAAGAATTAGAATATTTGTCTTATTTCTTGCCAAAATGTCTCATTTCTAGTCAAAACTAATCTCTTTCCACTTAAAATAAGACTCATCACCTAAAAATGAACTTCTTTTTAGATCATTTTCACTTGTTTCAAACTAATTTTCACTTTGAAATAAGTAGAAAAATCTGCCAGTGAAAGTAAGTTTTTTGTGTTTGTAATAAGAAAGAAAAACTTGCTCCACTATCAGATTTTTCTACTTATTTCAAGTGAAAATCTGCTTGAAAGAAGTAAAAAGTGTCTAAAAACAATGCGACGAGTCTTATTTAGAGTATAATTAGATTTGTTTTGACTAGAAATAACTGTGAACTGTTGATTATCACAGTTACACAACAGACACACACAAACACGAGTGCCACATTAAGATTATATTAAACCACTGTGTGTGTGTGTGTGTGTGCGTGCGTGTGTGTGTGTGTGTGTGTGTGTGTGTGTGTGTGTGTGTGTGTGTGTGTGTGTGTGTGTGTGTGTGTGTGTGTGATAAATGTTCTTTGTTCACTTTGGAGTTTATTTCTTGGAGCAAAGTGCAGAGCAGCAGCAGGTGATTAATCCAGATAAGATAACACCACCACCAACAGGTGAGTCACAGTTCAGAGTGCTACAGGTGACCTTTGACCCAGCGGTTGTGTGGCAGTTTGTTTCCCCGTGTGAAGGTAAGGTGAACAGTCTGGATGTTTTCCTCGTTAACACCTGTCGTTACCTGAGTTCTCTGCACTTCAACTTGTGGTTGTGTTGTTGTTGTGTTGTTATAATGTTACTGTAGCTGAGTCAGAGCTGCAGCTGTAAAGTCTGGACCGACAGAACCGTGTCCTCCATGTTGTGTGGATGTTGTGGGTAGAACCGTGTCCTCCATGTTGTGTGGATGTTGTGGGTAGAACCGTGTCCTCCATGTTGTGTGGATGTTGTGGGTAGAACCGTGTCCTCCATGTTGTGTGGATGTTGTGGGTAGAACCGTGTCCTCCATGTTGTGTGGATGTTGTGGGTAGAAGCGTGTCCTCCATGTTGTGTGGATGTTGTGGGTAGAAGCGCTGGAATAAGAGCAGAAGCTGTTACTGCCTATCACTGATCAGTACTGACAGTTTTCTTTATTGATGATTGATTTTCCAGAGTTGATCAATGTTCAGCATCAGGTTCTTCACAGTAACCGAGTACATTTAGTGCAGTACAGTTGTGAGGTACTTGTACTCTCCTAGAGTATTTCCTTGTTGTGCTACTTCCTGCTTGTACTGCAGCTCATGTACCTGACAGGTGAAGCTACTGGTCACTTTGCAGCTGCAGGTTGTAGATTAAAAACACCTGATGAGCTCAGAAACACATGATTAAAGATGGTTATTGGACACAAATCATCAATATTGTTGTGGAGAATCTTTTAGAGCTGCAACAGTTGTTCAATCAACATTTTTCAAGCAGAAATTTTCAGTTTTCAGCCTCAAAAACTGAAGATTTCCTTGTTTTCTCTGTTTGATTTGACTGTAAACTGAATATTTTTGTCTCTTTGATTGTTGCTGTGACAAAACGAGACATTTGAAGACGTGGCCTCAGACTGAGAGGAACTTGAACGCATCATTTGTCTGTATTTTGTGACGTTTGATGGAGCAGACGATGAATGGATGGACAGAGACAATAAGTGTCAGTGGCAGCTGGAGAGTGTTTTTCTCTCTTTGAGTTTCCAGTGTGAGTGAAATGAGTGAATGTTGTGATAGTGGAGCTGTGAGGTGAAATAAGTCTTGGCCCAGTTGTTGTGTGTGTAATAATCAGCTGTAGCTTGTTTGATCCAGTGGTTTTCTACAGGGACGCTGTCCACACAGAGACTGTGTCACATCAACTCAGTGGATCTCAGTCCTTGTGTGTGTCAGTGGATGGAAACAGTGGTCCATGGATCATGTTGCTGGGCTGCAGCTTCATGACGCCATCTAGTGGACTGATAGTAGAAGTACAGCAGCTGATGGCAGCTTCCTCTTCCTCACTGCTGTGTGACTGCATTCAACTGACACTGATATGAAGCAACAGACTGAAGCTTGATTTCAAACATACATTTGCAAGGTTAAGCTTAAAACAAATGTGTATTTCTGTTGCAGGTGTAAAACTATGGCATTCACAAAGCAAGGAATTGAAAAATTGTACAAGTATGTCTCAGTTTAAGAAAATGTTTAAAAAAGAAAAGATAAGCGTCTACAAAAAAGAAGAAGGAGAAAGAGAAAAAGATAGATAGACGAGTGGTGTTCTGTTTGTTTTCTTGTCACAACTTTGTTTCATCATCTTTAACATTTTGAAATAGGGTATAATATTGGTGTTGAAGTAAGCCAATGTAATTATAACAACAGAGAGGGGCAGGTACTATAAGTTTTCTTCATCCTGCTCCTTTTCATTCATGGTGACAATGTGCAGCTACATTATGTAATTGTGTGCAACCTTGTGAAGAATGTAAACCATGAATGGAATAAACCAAAATGAAATGAAAAGCAGAGGAGAAGAGCCAATCACTGGAGGAGCAGCTGGAGACATGATGGACATGTGAGCTGCTGTGCAGATGAATGATGTGTGTTTCCTCTGCAGGTGAAGCTACAAAGTGTGTGTGAGCTGATGTGGATGTGAGCTCAGCAGCATGGATCAGTGTGAGGACAGAGAGGAGGGAGCCCCTCCCTCTAAAACCAAGAGCCAGACCACAGGTCAAAGGTCAGATGAGCATCTCTAACTGTCCATGACTCAGATCACTGCTCCATCATTATTCACACTCAAAGCTCTGTGTGTGTTGTGTTCAAGGCCAAAGCAGCAGCACAAGCCACAGTCTGCTGGACCTGGACCTGGACCTGGACCTGGACCTGGACCTGGACCTAGACCTGGACCTGGATCCAGTGATGAGACCATTGGTCGTCGTCAGTTTAACAAGAGGCGAGCTTTATTTGAAAGGTCAGAGTTTAAAACAGTCAGAAAGACTTTTCTCTCTAAAAGTCAGTTGTTGTGTTTATTAAAGGGACAACCAGGAGTTTCTATTTGGTTTTAAGAAAGTCTCACGTTAATGTGGATGAATCTATGTGTTGTTGTTTCAGGATCCAGCAGCAGAGACCAGACTCTCCTGAACCCAGCTGTCTGTCTTTAAAGAGCAACGACTCAAAGGAAGTGATCATTACCTTTAAAGGAGGATGTGGATCAGCTGATCAGATGTAAGCTGTAACTGACAGTCAGACTCAGGTTATTGTAGAAAAGAACCAGTTTGTACGACGTGTTGTTGGACCAGGTCTGAAAGCAAAGTGTCTCTGTCTGTTGTGAACGTCCTCAGGGGACATATAAAGTCCATCTTGTATTATCTCTCTGTCCTGATGTTGACTTGACACTAGGGGTGTAACGGTACATGTATTTGTATTGAACCGATTCGGTACGGGGCGTTCGGTTCAGTACAGCGCTGAGAACGAATGCGTTTCTGTACAGAAGTTGTGTGTGTTTACAGTCCGCTACACGTGCAGCCCGTTTACGTCGTGGCTAATGCTACCGCTAGCGAGAAAACAGAGGCTTGAAGACCCTCCTGCTTGTAGGAGTGGAGGTAGAGGTGGGGGCTGTGGCTCCTATCTCCTCTCTGTCTGTCTGCCTGTCCCTCTGTCCGTCCGTCTCGCTCTCTCTTCTCTCTCTGTGTCTGTGTTGCGCACGAGCTCCAGCAACTGTGGATCTGCTGCAGATGCGCCAATAGCAGGCGCACGTCGCTGCTGTGTTGACAGCACTGTGCCGTCGTGATGATCCGCGTTATTCATTCATTTATTTATTTGCGGCCGAACGGTTGCGTCGTCTGGCAGCCGTTGTGGCATTTACCCACATTGCCCTATGATCAGTCCGTCACTTGCATGTAAAAAAAAAAAAGTTTTTTTTTTAATCATATTTTGTTTATTTGTGAATATTTTATTCATTGTAAGGCTTATTTTATATGTTTTGTTAATTTGAGAATATTTTGTTGAACTTATTAGTAAGCACTTTACAACAGTATTATATATTTTTTTCATATTTTGTATAATGGTTTAGTTTAGCTTAATAAGTTTATTTGTATCAGGGACAGACCTATAACATAACATTAGTAGGTGAGTAAAATAATTACATTTGACTAAAACATGTAAATTTGGTTTAGAAAAATTCCTAATAAACAACAAGCAAATAAGAGCAGTAAGAGAACCAAATGCAAAACATGCATTTGGTTCTCTTACTGTACCGAAAATGAACCGAACCGAGACCTCAAAACCGAGGTACGAACCAAACCGTGATTTTTGTGTATCGTTACACCCCTACTTGACACTGATTCCTCCACAGAGTGGACCAGGAGAGCTCAGAGGTTCCCAGTGGTCAGTCTGCCCAGCAGCATCAAACACAGCTGGACTCCATATTTATGGTGAGGACATGTCCAACAGCTGCTGTTACATCTGTTGTGTTCACCATCATCTCCATGCTGCACTTTGACACCAGTGGATTGTCAGTCTGTCCAACATGGATCTGATGTTTGGCTCCATGGTTTTAGTTTGATGCTGTCACTCATAGAGTTTCTGTTCCAGCTGCTGGAGGAGAACATGGTCACTTTTGTCAAGAACGAGCTGAAGAAGATCCACAAGGCTCTGAGTCCAGATTACCCAGAATGCTCATGGAGTCAGAGGGAGGATGAGGAGGATGAAGAGCAGAGGAGGAGCATCAGAGAGGCATTAGTGAAGATCACAGTGAACTTCCTGAGGAGGATGAAGCAGGAGGAGCTGGCTGAGCGTCTGCAGAGCAGTAAGAGGATTTCTCTAAAGCCAGTGTAATGGCGTGTTCCCACCAAACGCAATGATGCGTTGTTACGCGTCGAGATTACATGTTAAGTCAATGCAAAACTGTAGTCACACAGTAGTACGGAGCTGTCTCCGCTGCGGCCAGAGACCCACACCGCTGTTCTTGTCCCTGTCCCGCAACGGTGGTTATCTCGGCCATGGTCGACGAGAGAATGAAATGGTGGGAGAAATGTTGCTGTTTGGGCGGGCTTGTCACGCGACGCGATGCCGCGTTTTTTTTGCATATTGGACAAGCGTCAAAAAACTGGAGCGTGTAGCGCAACGCGATTTCATTTGACGCGCGATTACATCACGTTCATCACATTTGGTGGAAGACACTGTAACGGAGGTCCGCAGGTGTGCCACAGTCACAAGGTACCAGTAAGGAGAAGTGACAGGTTGTAGCGGTTAGCGGTACTGGAAGTAAACCATAGACTGTAAAAAGAATGGACGTAGCACCGTGACATTACTCATTGGTTTGGGTGAGTCTGTTTTGTGCCGCTACTACGGGTATTTGAACTGCGCCATCTTGGATTTTAGGTGGAGTCTACTTGCCATATTTGGAGAGGTGCGGTGGTAAGCCGGCTGAGAACCCGCCCACTGAACTCGGAGCAACCAATTAACGGCCGGTAAACTCTCTGTGAACCTGTCACTCAACGTAATTTATGCACAAATTTGTAGCGTAAACAATCCTAAATCGGTTGTGGTACAAAAAAATTCACCCCCCCCCCCCCCCACAGTGTTCACGGAGGTGGAAACTATCGGTAGAGACCAAAAAAATAAAATGTACCAAGCTGTAAATATATTTTTTAAGCTGTAAAGTCAGCTATTTTAACATGGGGCTCAATTGGAGAGTTGCTCCCTTCTGGTCCCAGCCCCCAGAGGCCGCCGGGGGTACTACAGTTTTTTTAACGTGGAAGTGGTCTTCACTTGCAAAACCCACAACTCCCCCCTTGAAGTAAACTCACTCACCCATAAAACACGTGCTAACCAATTTGCCAAGCGGTTGTCAACCTCTTGGCGAAACGGTTAGCACCCTCACCTGCGGTGCGGGAGGCCACTGGTTCGATCCTCACCTAGGGAAAGTCCGAACCAAACATCGGTCACCCCGGCCCGACAGTCGGGCGTCAGGTCTTGTCAGGGAGAGTCGGAAGGCGCCGGGTCTGTGTCTGTTTGGTGTGTCCATCTGCGTTGGAAGCTGTCGGGGTTCATCGGGTCTCGTCAGGGCCGATTCAACATGCTCAGTCGGGGTTTGTCGGGCGTTGGGGTTGTAGACTCTTTGGGGACTCTGATTGGCTGTGTGCTAGCTATGGCGATTCTGATTGGCGGTGCCCTAAGCGAATCAGCGCGGTGTGTGGGAGGGACGGAAGTGACCACAGTAAACAAACGGTGTCCTAGCCTGTCCTACAGTAAAAATGGCACATCAAATAAAAAGAGAAGTAAAGCAATATATTAAGCGGCAATATATATTTAAGCATCAAAGATGTTCAATCAAACCCACATAGCTTGAAACAACGTTCAAAACACACACAGCTAGTGTCACAACTAAGCATATAAAGTCCGGTGTGTTTCACTGTTTCCTTTCTCCCGACTGTGGCCGACGAGAGGCGACAGACTCGTCGAACAAGAGGCCGTCGGCGTCGGGGCGCGTCGGGGCGGTGTGTGGGGGCCTTAAAGATTCAACATGATGGACAAATGAGATGTTCACTGACATCAACACATGGAGGGAAACATGTTCATATAGTCGTTATTCAGAGGAATTAAAATGTTAAAATGTTTTCTTTATGAATTTTACTATGTTTTTGTTTATTCAGGAACTCCTCGTGCAGTTTGTGGACGTCAACTCAAATCTGTCCTGAAGGAGAAGTTCCAGTGTGTGTTTGAGGGCATCGCTAAAGCAGGAAACCCAACCCTTCTGAAGCAGATCTACACAGAGCTCTACATCACAGAGGGAGGGGCTGGAGGGGTCAATGATGAACATGAGGTCAGACAGATTGAAACAGCGTCCAGGAAAACACACAGACCAGAAACAACCATCAGACAAGAAGACATCTTTAAAACCTCACCTGGAAGAGACCGACCAATCAGAACAGTGATGACAAAGGGAGTGGCTGGCATTGGGAAAACAGTCTTAACACAGAAGTTCACTCTGGACTGGGCTGAAGACGAAGACAACCAGGACATACACTTCACATTTCCCTTCACCTTCAGAGAGCTGAATGTGCTGAAAGAGAAAAAGTTCAGCTTGGTGGAACTTGTTCATCACTTCTTCTCTGAAACCAAAGAAGCAGGAATCTGCAGGTTTGATCAGTTCCAGGTCGTCTTCATCTTTGACGGTCTGGACGAGTGTCGACTTCCTCTGGACTTCCACAACACTGAGATCCTGACTGATGTGACAGAGTCCACCTCAGTCAACGTGCTGCTGACCAACCTCATCAGGGGGAACCTGCTTCCCTCTGCTCGCCTCTGGATAACCACACGACCTGCAGCAGCCAATCAGATCCCTCCTTACTGTGTTGACATGGTGACAGAGGTCAGAGGGTTCACTGACCCACAGAAGGAGGAGTACTTCAGGAAGAGGTTCACAGATGAGCAGCAGGCCAGAGAGATCATCTCCCACATCAAGACATCACGAAGCCTCCACATCATGTGCCACATCCCAGTCTTCTGCTGGATCACTGCTACAGTTCTGGAGAAGCTGTTGAAGACCAGAGAGGGAGGAGAGCTGCCCAAGACCCTGACTGAGATGTACATCCACTTCCTGGTGGTTTATCTAAAACTGAAGAAGGTCAAGTATGATGGAGGAGCTGAGACAGATCCACACTGGAGTCCAGAGAGCAGGAAGATGATTGAGTCTCTGGGAAAACTGGCTTTTGAGCAGCTGCAGAAAGGAAACCTGATCTTCTATAAATCAGACCTGACAGAGTGTGGCATCGATATCAGAGCAGCCTCAGTGTACTCAGGAGTGTTCACACAGATCTTTAAAGAGGAGAGAGGCCTGTACCAGGACAAGGTGTTCTGCTTCGTCCATCTGAGTGTTCAGGAGTTTCTGGCTGCTCTTCATGTCCATCTGACCTTCATCAACTCTGGACTCAACCTGATGTTACAACAACAAACAACCTCCAAGAAGACTGAAACAACAGGAGTCAAATCTGCAGAGACAAACTTCTACCAGAGTGCTGTGGACGAGGCCTTACAGAGTCCAAATGGACACCTGGACTTGTTCCTCCGCTTCCTCCTGGGTCTTTCACTGGAGACCAATCAGAATCTCCTACGAGGTCTGATGACACAGACAGGAAGTGACTCACGGTCCAATCAGGAAACAGTCCAGTACATCAAGAAGAAGATTGAAGAGACTCCCTCTGCAGAGAAAAGCATCAACCTGTTCCACTGTCTGAATGAACTGAATGATCGTTCTCTAGTGGAGCAGATCCAACAGTCCCTGAGATCAGGACGTCTCTCCACAGATTATCTGTCTCCTGCTCAATGGTCGGCTCTGGTCTTCATCTTACTGTCATCAGAAGAAGATCTGGACGAGTTTGACCTGAAGAAATACTCTGCTTCAGAGGAGGCTCTTCTGAGGCTGCTGCCAGTGGTCAAAGGCAAAGCCTCCAACAAAGCTCTGTAAGTGTAGAGATAGTTGGATTTATTCATCATTATATAAAAACCCTTCTGTCTTTCAACAGGACAGATAATAAATTCCTTTCTTCTTTAATTCCTCATGATCATCTCTTCAGACTGAGCGGCTGTAACCTCTCAGAGAGAAGCTGTGAAGCTCTGTCCTCAGTCCTCAGCTCCCAGTCCTCTAGTCTGAGACACCTGGACCTGAGTAGCAACAACCTGCAGGACTCAGGAGTGAAGCTGCTGTCTGGTGGACTGAAGAGTCCACACTGTAGACTGGAGACTCTCAGGTGAGGATCCATCCAGCTGTTTATCTGATGCCACTTGAACACAGCAGCAGGTGTTGACAGAGGGTTCCTGTGTGTTGTTGTGTGTGTTCAGTCTGTCAGGATGTCTGGTCACAGAGGAAGGCTGTGCTTCATTGGACATGTTCATGTTTTTAGTGAACGTTGAACTGAATGAATCAGTTTATAAATGATGAACCTGAGCAGCGTTCACTGTCACCAGAGTGAACACTGCTCAGGTTTTATGACAGTTTTACCTGGTTCTTCACTTTCAGCAGAATATGACTCATTGTTTAAGTGGTAAAATATTTTCTCAGTCTCAACATTTTTAGTTCATTAATTCATATATTTTGTTAGTGGCAGTGATTAGAGCCTGGTGATGGAGGTAGAAGGATGTTCTACTTAAAAACAACAGCTGATTATTTATTTAAAGGGCCCATATTATGCAAAATCCACTTTCTACTGGTTTTGTAGTGGTTCTATGTGTTCCCGTGGCCTTTCTATGACGCCTGGAGGTGAAAAAAGACTGTTCACTCCCTAAATTGATTTCTACACTTTTTTGAGATAGTGTCTCCAAACGGGGGAATTGGAAGTGCTGTGCAGCTTGACGTCACAAAGCACCGAACTCACGTGATTCCACGTCCCGGTACTTCCTTATCCTCTTCCTTATCCTGTCCATCATTTCACATAAAGCGGTGCGGGAGGAGCGGTCAGTACCGCGGTCGCCAGATGATCATTTTGAATCATTGACTGATAAAACAGCCGTCCGTCATTACAAATGAAATCGCGGACGGACCGGAGAATATTGGAATGGTACCATCACAGTCACAGTTTGTAATCAAATCTATCTATGAATCTATTTATACAAACTAGAACATGTTGAGTAAGAAACACTGTAAACTCGCAGGTTTGTGTTGAAATGTTGTGTATTTATGATTCTAACCTGTTATTTCCCAAATATTGAGTATGTGAGTGTTTTTCCTTGAAATCCTCTTCAGATTGAGCGGTTGTAACCTCTCAGAGAGAAGCTGTGAAGCTCTGTCCTCAGTCCTCAGCTCCCAGTCCTCTAGTCTGAGACAACTGGACCTGAGTAACAACAACCTGCAGGACTCAGGAGTGAAGCTGCTGTCTGGTGGACTGGGGAGTCCACACTGTAGACTGGAGACTCTCAGGTGAGGATCCATCCAGCTGTTTATCTGATGCCACTTGAACACAGCAGCAGGTGTTGACAGAGGGTTCCTGTGTGTTGTTGTGTGTGTTCAGTCTGTCAGGATGTCTGGTCACAGAGGAAGGCTGTGCTTCTCTGGCCTCAGCTCTGAGCTCCAACCCCTCCCATCTGAGAGAGCTGGACCTGAGCTACAACCATCCAGGAGCCTCAGGAGTGAAGCTGCTGTCTGCTGGACGGGAGGATCCAGGCTGGAGACTGGAGACTCTCAGGTATGGAGAGGCTGCTGCAGCCACACACACTGTCTGATAGAGGAGGACGAGCTGGAACATTTTCTATGGCCCCGTTCACACCTGGTCACACCTGGTATTAACATCTGTCTCAGGTGATCCATGCATAGGGATGGGAATCGAAAACCGGTTCTTGTTGAGAATCGGTTCCCAGTGTTTCAATTCCTTGGAATCGTTTGCCAATTTTGCAAACGGTTCCCTTATCAATTCCAGTCCTTTTTTTTTTCTTGCCGCGGTCGCTCTGTGAATTAATGCTGGTGAGTCCAACACGGCGGTCGGGTTTAATTACAAGCAGTGTGCCTGTTTATCACTATAAACACGGTAGATGAGGTGAGTGACTGAGCTGAGGCTGGTGGTGGGTGGTCAGCGGCGTGGAGCGGTGCGGGTCTCTGACTGCAGCTCCGCCTGACTGCCAGTGAGTGCTTTGGGATGGGGCTCACGGTAACACCCGCTGCTCGTTGAAAACAGCAGTGATCGCCTCATGCTTTCACGTCTGAGTCTCCAAACCAGACACGTCTGTAACAACATCTGAAAAGTTGGCAAGTTGCTCAAAACAGCGATATCGCAGCTGCAGGGACCTGCCGTGTAGAGAAAAAAATGGTTCAGTCATATTGATTTTGACTTAATTTTGACAAGCCATGCTTCCAAATGTTGAAATTTAGGTCGACAAATGACTTTTTGGTCGATAATGCTTGGTCGACTATTTGGGGGCAGCCCTAGTACAAACGTGAACAAAGTTTGTTGTCCTTTTTTTCCAAATGAGAATTGATAAAGAATCGAATCGTTAAGCAGAATCGAAAATGGAATTGGAATCGTAAAAATCTTATTAATTCCCATCCCTATCCATGCATTGATGACATCAGATCCCATCACTCAGACCATATCCAGAGGTGGTGTAGGCCACAGTGAAGCTCCGCCCACTCCACTGACCAGGGGTGGAAAGAGTACCAAATAAATCTACTAGTAAAAGTACTTTTACCTTGATGAAATTTTACTCAAGTAAAAGTAAAAGTACTGGTGTCAAAATTTACTCAAGTAAAAGTAAAAAGTAGCTCATTTAAAATTTACTCAGAGTAAAAGTTACTTAGTTCCTTTTTTTTCACTGCAGTTGTCCAGAGCCACTACTGGCCCAAGGTTGTCACGATCATGATACTAAAACTTTCAACTCAATATCGTTATTGAGAAAAATATTCGATACTCAATACCAAGTTCAAGTTCAAGTTCAAATTTAACTTTATTATCCTCAAGGAGGAAATTCATATGGTCATTGCACGGCCAATGTCAGATAGATAAAAAGAAGTAGTTAAAATAAATACAAACATACAAACATTTAAAAAAAAACAAAGACAGAAAAACAACAGAGGTGCATACAGGCATACAGGTCAGTTCACATTATCTGCTATTGAGCATTCTAATTGCTGTTGGCATGAAGGAATTGCTGTATCTCACAGTCCTAATTTTTTGCTGGAGGATTCTGCCCCCTGGCCTACCACTCCTTCGAAACCTTAGATGGAGAGGGTGCGTGTGATCATTCATGATCTGTTCAGCCTTTTTTAAGATCAGCTCCCTGTACAGTTGGGTTGCCGATGCCTGATCGATCCCAATGATCCTACTGGCTGTCTTGATCATACGCTGCAATTTAGCTTGATCCCGAACACGCATATTACCAAAAGTACAGAGGAGGCCAAAGGTAAGAACGCTCTGCAGGACAGTTTTATAGAACATTTGGAGGATACGTCGGTCTATCCTGAAATAGTTCAACCTTCTAAGGAAGAACAGCCTCTGCTGTAGCTTCCTGGACTTACTTGTTGCTAGATCGCTGAATTTAAGTTGGTCATCTTTTTCAACTCCTAGATATTTATAGGTAGAGACCCTCTGGATTTGCTCACCATCTATGTTAGAAGGGGGGACACTTATCTTTCTTTTACTTAAGTCAATTACCATCTCTTTAGTTTTTTTGGCATTGACCTCCAAGAAGTGGTCTGAGCACCACTGCATAAAACCCTCTATCTCCCTATCAAAACCCTCCACAGATGCTCTTCCAGATTTTAAAAATCCGACTAAGGCTGTGTCGTCTGCATATTTAAAAAACTTATGCTCAGAAGAGGCTGCTTGACAATTATTTGTGTATAAAACAAATAACACAGGGGACAAAACACACCCTTGAGGAGCACCGGTGTTGATGATCTTTGGTGATGAGAGAGCTGAATTAAACCTCACTCGCTGACTACGATTGGTCAGAAAATCATATATCCACAAAATAATTTTAGAGTTTACACTGAGATCCATTAATTTGTTCACTAACAAATGCGATTGAATTGTATTGAAAGCACTACTAAAATCTACATGCACCAGACATGCACCTTCAAGGTGCTCATAGATGTTATTCACCAGAGTCAGTAGTGCTCAATCCTCAACCCCTCTGCAGAACCTGCTTCTTAGGTTTGTACCCTGTGATTGTTTGTAAGCCCATCCATGCTCTTCTGCTATCAGATTTAAAAAAAAAACTCTCCACTCTGTCTTTGTATGCTGCTTTACACTGTCTGATCATGGCTTTAATCTGCCTCTGTACCTCCTTCTTCTTTTCCTTGCTTCCCCCTGACTTAAACAGGCATTTTTTCTGATTAAGAAGTTGTTTTAGCTCTGGAGACACCCATGGCTTATTATTCGAAAATTTTTTAATTGTCTTTTTGGGGATAATCATGTCCTCGCAGAATTGGATGTATCCCGAGATGGCAAACGCTGCGTCATCGATGTTATCAGTTCCGTCAGTGACTACATCCCAGTCCGTGCACTCCAGACAAGCAATACCATTTTCAATACCACAGGGATAAAAAAAAGAAAAGAAAAATCTCTCTCTCTCTCTCCCTCTTTCACACACACACACACACACACACACACACACACACACACACACACACACACACACACACACACACACACACACACACACACACATTGTCTGTTCCTCTGAGCATGGCCATGGATCTGACTGGGCTCCTACATTTAACTCAACGGGCCGGTAGGAGTAGGACCGGTCCGGCCTTCAGCCCCGGTGTGTCTACTGTCTAGTCATTTAATCTGGCAGGGTCAGCGGTCCCGTTACCGAACACAGCCGGACATGTTTATGAGTTCATTAAAAAAAGAACGGACGCCACGGACAGGACGTGAGAAGTGGACATGTCTGGTCAAAAGAGGACGTTTGGTCACTGTAAACGTAGCCGAATAGATGGACATGCCTGATAACGTTGTCTTTAATCATTAAAGCCTCTGGAAACCCAAATCCACCAAAGCCTCCTAACCATGTATTTTAGGGTCTTATGTACATATTATTAAACATGTAAAAATAATTAGAAAAAAATTTCCATCCAAATTGAAAATATTTGTCTTTTAAGGTTTTGTACAGTAGGTTTGAATTGGGCGGAGTTATCTCTGGGATTTATCACGCAATAAATCCTACCACTCATAAATCGCCACGTCAGTTCCCTCACCCAGCCCCCCAGTGGCGGCGAACAAAACCGTTCTGCTAACGGTCGCTCCACCACTCCTCTCTAGTCCTCACAACCAGAGCCATGACAACCGGGGATGTGTGTGTGTGGCGATTAGCTTTTAGCATTCATTAGCTTTCCAGCGCGACCTGCCCTGTCTGTCAGTGCCCACAACTCCTCACAACTCCTCTCTACATGCAGCCGATACAGCCGTTTCTTTTGTGGGGGGGAGGAGGGGGGGGGCGGGCGGTTTAAATCCGCGATCAGCATTTAGCATTTATTAGCTTTCCAGCGCGACCTACCTTGTCTGTGTTTCAGTCTGTCTGTCTGTCTCTGTGTGCCCACAACTCCTCTCTACATGCAGCCGATACAGCCGGTTTTTGGGGGGGGGTGAGGGGAGGGAGGGAGGGTGTGTGTAAATTGGCGATTAGCTTTTAGCATTTATTAGCTTTCCAGTGCGACCTGCCTTGTCTCTGTGTGTGTGTGTGTGTGTGTGTCAGTCAGCCCCTCCTGGCGGCGCTCACACAGACATGAGTGACGGTTAAAAGCTTCTTTTTTTTCTGTGAGACTACGACCAAAGTCGGTTATGATGCTCCAAAACGAAGCTGGTAGACTAGTTAGCTGCTAAATAGCATCAATCAATCGATGCACGTCCTCCGGTGAGGACTTTTTTTTTTTTAACGGTCGCCATTGACGTGTTGCTATGACAATGGAGCTGTCAATCATAGCGTTATCTGCCACGCCCACACTGTCCTGACCAGTGGCCTCAATAGTGCCTCAATAGCAAAATGAGCTGTTTTTAAACAAGGTTTTCTAATAGTTATGAATAGTTATTGTCACTCAGACTTTTGTGGATGCTTAATGAGGCACTTGACTTTGATATAATATAAGCATTTTTACTATATATAGTCAGGTTTCCAAAGGCTTTAAGGTCAGCTTTTAACCGCTAGCTGCGGCTAATGGCTAATATTAAGACGACAACATAGCGACGAGCCCTGTTATGCACTAACTCACGTAGCGGTGAGGGGGGAGAGGTACGTGTGCCTAGCTACCTGCTGCTGCTGCTGTGTGCGTCTAAAGGGAGAGAGAGAGAGAAAGGCGGCAGCGGCGTAGCTACTTTTGACCCACACAGACACAGCGCAAGTTCATATATTTTTTACTTTGTAACAGAAGCTATTTAAAATGTAACTTAGTAAGTTAGTTAGTAACTAAGTAAATTTCTTCAAAAAATATGTACTCAAGTAAAAGTAAAAGTACTGATTTAAAAAATTACTCAAAAAAGTACAAGTACACAAAAAAGCTACTTAATTACAGTAACGAGAGTAAATGTAACTCGTTACTTTCCACCCCTGCCACTGACGTCCTCTGTCTCAGTCTGACTCGTCCCAACACAGTTTATACTGAAGACAAAATCTCAGAGTGTTTCAAACATGAGCTGTGCAGCTTTCATCAGTCACAGTGATGAACTACTGGGATCAGGAGTTTCTCCTCATGATGACTTCAGTGTCTCATCATGACTCACTGTGTCATATTCAGGAGAAGAGATGTCAGTGATGAAAGCAGCTGTTGGCAGCTGTGCTCTGAGTCTCTCCAGATGTTTGGATCAGACTTTATTTCAGAGTGTATCAGGAAACATTTCAGCTGCAGCTGGTTGAACTGCTCCTGAACCAACAGAGTGTTTGACCTGAACAGTCCCAGAGACTGTAGACACCTGTTGAGTGTGGACACACTAACAACAACACAGCAACAAGAATCAAAGCATGTCCACTGCTCAGAGACATTCGTCTCCCAGCGTCTCCAACCAAGGAGGAAATAAGAGACAGAAACCAGGCGGCACCATCAGGTCTCTGTCTGGTCAGATATTGATGATCAATAATCAGCTCAGTCTCTCTGAGATCCTGGTCTTGTCCTGATGAGATGTGTTGTTGTGTTGAGGAGACAGTAAATCACAGTGTGACATCCAGATGTCCTCACTGTCCAGAGGCCTGGAGCTGTCAATCAGAAGAAAGTGAGTGTAGTGAACAGTGTAATAATCAGTGTTTGTGGCTGAATGTGTGTGTGATCAAACAGCTGTTTTCAGACTGTGTGTGTGCTGACTCCAGATCAGATGAAGCCACAAAGTGGCTCCTTAATGAAAGTCTCCAGCAGCTGGAGCTTCACTTCCTGTCTGAGTCCATGTGCTCTGAGCTGAGCCTGCTTCTCTCTGCTCTACAGTTTCTCTGCTTCCTCTGGACTCTGACTTCAAGTCCAGTCAAAATGTGTGGACAGGTTTGATGGAGCTCAGGACTGGTCCTGAGGACGGCTGCTTTGTTCCACATGATGTGACTGATCACAGTGAGTCAGTGTGTTGCAGCTGATCTGTGTGAAGAGCAGAGAAGAACAGAGTCATTGATCATGAGATCCTGATCCGTCCTGTCACTGTGATCAGATGGTTTCTATTAGAGCTCCTTCATCCACTCACTGCTGCTGTGGCTCCTGTGGAAACCTGCTCACAGCCTCATTCTTCAGCTTCCTGTGGAGTTTTCTTCAGACAAACACAAGTTGTGTTCACACTAGGGTTTGCACAGACTAGTCGACTAGTCGACTTTACTGCTCCACAATGACGTTTTGAGCTGGACGTCGACTAGTCGCTGATCATGTGACAGTAGCGGCTTGAAACAACAGCTGAGTGCGCTGAATGAAAAAAATACGAGCGCCGTCAAGCTGGATAGAACCAGATCGTACCAGACAGGAAGTCGGGCACAGAAAAGGCGAGAGAATCCGGTCAATTTTCAAAATAAAATAAATGATGATTAAGTTTGCTTGTCCATCTTTAAATATTTGTCAGTTGCGTCTGCACTCAAGACACACATCCATACAGCGGTAGAGACAGACCTGTGTGTGTGGAAAACCGAGCAGCCTCCAGACGGGTCGATGTTTGACCGGCGCGGAGAGAGAGAGCAGGAGAAGCTGCTGCCTGCGAGACTGGCCAACATGTACGTACTTGTCACGCATTTTGACCTCCTAGTACGCATATTGTTTGATCTCGTATTTCGCCAGTTTTCAATCAAGTTGTCACCAGCCTTGTTGTCACTGAAGATCATGCTCCGGTGCCACACAGATCTGTGCGTAAGCGGTGTGCTTTCGGCCAATCAGAACGCTTCATTTTCACTCAACCACCCGCCCTCCTCCGGGCTTTGCGCCTCAGTTAAGGTCTTTGCACACTGAGTCGGTTTTTCGTCCGAAATTGCCGCACGTCAAAAAATAAATTTGACCTCATGTTGTGTCAATCATGTTTACACACCGAGTCCCAAACTTTCGTCTGTCATTAAACTTTTCGGAACAGGTTCGATTTACTCTGCTCATTAACTTTGATTTAATGCGTTTTTCGCATCCGTGAAAAGTCTTTTGACCAATCACATCAGCGTATCGAGGCTGGAGAGGGAGAGAGGGGGGGGGGGGGGGGGGGGGGTCACCGCTGAGTGTCTGTGTCTGTCACTGTCTGTGTGTGTGCGTGCGCCAGCCGCTGTTCAGGATCATGGAAATTGTCCGTCTTCTGTTTACTGTGTGAGCTAATAATTAATAGGGCTGGGTAAAAAAATCGATTGAATCGGTTCTGGATCGATTTCATTTAAATTTTGTAATATCGATTCACAGCGCGTGAGATCGATTTTTTCCCCCGGTAGTCTCGTGCGTGATGAAGCAGCGGCGCGGTTACGTCATGATGCTCTGACTCACAGTAACTACCAGCGGAGTTTCTTTCTTCCTCTTTGTAGCTGTGCAATGTAGCTGTTGCTGTGTTTGATATGAATAAAAACCAAACCAAACTACGAGCAGAGTTCACATCAGCTCAGGACAGGTGATCTGCAGGTTATTGTTTCACTTGAGCGCTCCGACGCTGTGTGTGTGTGTGTGTGTGTGTGTGGCAGCGGTGCGCTGACACACACACACACACACACATCTACAGGAACCGCATGTTCCTCACGCCGTAGGTGAGCCTACATACTGTATGATACATGTTATTACCGCAGAATAAAGGACACGAGCAGCTCGAGACTTTTCTCTTCCACTTTATGACCGTCGGATCATAACACATGACGCCCGGACTCCGGAGGGAGGCGACGTGACCGGGCCGGACTCGTCACAGGAACCGCTCCACACATTCACCGTCACTTTATTTACCATGGGCTCCGTTTCTACACATTTCCTCCCTCAAGAGGGAGGGAGCTTTAGCTGCTGCAGACTTGACTTGAGACAGTTTGAGGGTTGTTGTTTTTTTACCATTAATATTATTTTTACACTTAAAGAAACAATGCCTTAATTATAAATTAATTAAATAATGCAATTTGCAGTGATGGAATGTTGCAGTTCAAGTTCACTTTCACTTGCAATTCCTTTCTAATTTCAAAATTGCCCTTTAGAGAATTGGAACAGTTTTATTTACAGTTCAAGTTTAAACTGTCACATTTACAAGTTTGCACTTAAAAGCTGTTGTTTATGGTGAAAAGAAAAAAATAAAGAACAGTGTATTTTGTAACACAGAGTTGAGCCATTTTCATTTTTCAAGAGGAGATTGAATCGATTCTAATGAAATCGAATCGAATCGAATCGTGATTAATTGATTTAGAACCTTAGGAATCGAAATCGAATCGATTCAGGAAATTGGCCACAATACCCAGCCCTAATAATTAATATATATCCAACTGGACCACTGACATCCTATAATAACCTGTTGAAGTGATGATGATAGTTCCTCTGCTCATTAACAAGCAGCAGATCCTCTACTGGCTCCTCTACTGACACTTTGTCTCTTTCATTTCTCTACAAGTGAGAGAACCACAAAGTGCATCACTGCCTGACGATTTTTGTCTCCCTCCTCGAAATTTGGAACACAAAATAAAAACGTGTGCGAAAAAAACGGACTCAGTGTGCAAAGACCTTTAGGCTTGGGTGAAAGGACAGAACCGCGCGACATTTAACGATATAAATGATGCCGCTTGCAAACGTCCGTGTCACCGTGTCAGCGACTGTTTGGTGCGTGTGTGGCTGCGTTGTCACTGCTGACTAACAAGCAGCTGTTGTTGTTGATGTGTAGCGCTACCTGCAGCAACAACAACAGTCGCTGCAGCTTCTACTGAGAGCTGGTCAGACGTAACGCACCTGAGACACACACACGGACCGACCAGCTTCTACTGAGAGCTGGTCAGACGTAACGCACCTGAGACACACACACGGACCGACCAGCTTCTACTGAGAGCTGGTCAGACGTAACTGAGACTGAGACAAAAGGTCTCTATATGACATGTTTAGAGAATGCATTTCCTGAAGGAAATACGGGTGAATGCTGAAAGCTGGAAGCTGAATGAGCTGAATAAATTGTTGAAACTATGCTGAATTAAGTTAAGAAACTGCTGAAGGAATCTTGAAGAGATTAAATAATATATGAAGAATATGAAATGGTTTGAAATTACTTGAATTGTTGAAGATCAGTATAAAGAAATTGAAAGTCTGAAGTCTACTCAGATTAGCTTAAAACTGACACGCAGATGTCGCAGACATCGTTGAACTTTTCACACTAATGAAAAAAAACTACCGTTGTGTGACGGCAGATACAGAAGCAGGTTTAAAGTTAGAGAGGGAGAAGGAGGAGGTGAGGGGGTGAGGGGGGGGGCAGACAGGCAGGTGAGGGGGGGGGGGGGCAGACAGGTGAGGGGGGGGGGGCAGACAGGCAGGTGAGGGGGGGGGCAGACAGGCAGGTGAGGGGGGGAGAAGGGGAGAGAGGCTGGTGAGGGGGGGGGGGGGGGCAGATAAACTACAGTATTTTATTTTTGACCAAATGTTGTTGTTGTTGACTTGTGGATAATGAAATAATTATTGTCCTGTGCTATTATAATACCCTGAAATGTTGATATCATGACATGTTTACAATACTGCAGTAAATGTCATGTCTTGTTATTAAGGCAGCCTAATGTCATATCATGATATTATGACATCCCTAGCAAAGCACAGAGAGTAGAACAGTAGTTGAATGACAGTTCATCTACAGTCAAATTGAACGTGGGTGAAGAAATAGAGCATTTTCTTCTTCTTTCCTGGTGCATTGTGGGATATCTGGGCTGGTCAGCTCCACCTGTTGTGTCTTCATCTTCTTTGCTGTGACGTGTGTTTGTGCAGCTTGAGAGTCAGAGAGTGAAAGTGTGTGTCTCACACTGCAGTGACATCACATGGAGAAAAGACATGATGAAGTGTTTCCTCCTGGTCTCCTCCTGCTCTGTATCATCACTAGATAAAGACTCCAGCTCCTTCTTCTCTGTGCTCAGTGTTCATCCAGACATACCAGCCTCCATGTGAACACAGTGATAAAACAGTGTGTGTGTGAGAGCCATGTAATGTCCATGTGTGCATGTGTAGCAGTTGTGAAATGGTTGCTTATAGGCTGAAGGATGACAACACCATGGATCTGAGTTGGTTCATTTATTCTGCAAAGGCAGCACAGGGGCAGAGTCAGGAAACACACAGCTGCAGGTAGAAACAGTCTGCCTCCACAACAAGAGCAGCCACAGTTTGTTCCTCTTTTGCTGCTCTTTACTGTATTGTATGTCACAATAAAAAATAAATGGATAAATAAATAGTAATAATAATTTTAGAGAAAAGATACTCTCCTGAATAGAAACAAAAATAATCACATGAAATTAATATGTCTATAACCCACTTGTAAATAATAATCATTAGAAAAACAGAATAAAAATCACCATGAAATTATCAACTAAAAATATTCCATACTTTTCCTCCACACAAGGACAATAATAAAAAGTGAAATAATGTGTGCTCTAGTGACGTTTTTACAGCTCTGACCAGACTCAACTCTCATATATTTACCACAAACACATCTCAGAAATCACATTTCAAAGCATTTTTCAGACAAAAGGCACCTGCAAAGGCAGCACAGGGGCAGAGTCAGGAAACACACAGCTGCAGGTAGAAACAGTCTGCCTCCTACGACAGGCCACAAAACACACACACGGCAGACGTCACGTTAAACCCAAACTACAGCCGCTTTTTCACCGTAAAACACAATTAAAAACACGGCAACACATTAATAAAAGCTGTCGTTACTTTAGCGCACAGTTTCAACCGCATTACATGACAGTTTAAGTGCATATTTTACAGAGCAACGTGAGAGCTTCACAACACGTCTTACCACAACAAGAGCAGCCAGAGTTTTGCCGGGAGTTTGGTCCGACGTCGCCCACGTCCCCCTTAGTGTGTTACCCCAATATCGCTCCCCCTTGCTACAGGTGAAGATGGAACTTAGAAATAGAAGTGATATAAAACAAAGCAGGAAATTCTAACTTGTTTTAGATAGTGTTAGCATCGAGCAGGTTTTGAGAATGTTCACCATAATGAATGATAAAAATAAAGAAATAATGACTATAATGAATGATCAGATGAATAAAACAAAGTAAAGATTGACCCAGCTACACATGCTGACAGAGAAGGTGCTGCTCTGACCCCCCTCCTCCTTTCAGGGTGGAGCCTGCTGGAGTCCCATGGTTGACACCAGGTCTGAGGAAGTGTAAGTCTGTTTTGACTTTGATTCATGGAAACAAAGCAGCACATTCAACCATCTTCACACTGTCACATCACTGACCTCATGAGTCTTCATCAAACTGTCAATAACTGATCACATGATCAATAACTGCAGCTGTGTCTTGTTCTCTCCATCAGATTCCTGTCCACTCACAATCGACACAAACACAGTGAACACAAACATCAAACTGTCTGACAACAACAGGAAGGCAACACTTGTGAAGGAGGATCAGTCATATCCTGATCATCCAGACAGATTTGACCTGTTGCCTCAGCTGCTGTGTTCAACTGGTCTGACTGGTCGCTGCTACTGGGAGGTCGAGTGGAGAGGAAACGTTTATATATCAGTGAGTTACAGAGGAATCAGAAGGAAAGGAAACAGTGGAGACTGTTGGTTTGGAGGGAACGATCAGTCCTGGAGTCTGATCTGCTCTGATGTTTATGGTTACAGTGTCAGGCACAATAACAGAGACACGTATCACCTCCTCCTCCTCCTCCTCCTCCTCCTCCTCCTCCTCCTCCTCCTCCTCCTCCTCCTCTGTCTCTAACAGAGTAGCAGTGTATGTGGACTGTCCTGCTGGCTCTCTGTCCTTCTACAGAGTCTCCTCTGACTCACTGATCCACCTCTACACCTTCAACACCACCTTCACTCAACCTCTCTATCCTGGGTTTAGATTCTTCAGGTCCAGTCCTGGTTCCTGGTTGAGTCTGTGTTGAGTGAACCAGAGTCTCCTCCTGTCACAGAAACCTTCTCACTGTTGAACAGACAGTTCAGTCTCTACATGTCTGTCTCTGTCTCTGTCTCTCACTCACGTTTTCACATTCATGGATTAAACCAGTTGATGTTTTAAACTCTTCTCAGTGATTCTTGTAAACTTCTTCTTGTTTTTCAGGTCCCAATGATTTTTCTGTTGCCATGACGCTGAGTTCATTATTAAACTGTGTTCATCTCTGTCCTGTAAACAATCTGATGTGAAATAAACAAAAACATGATGTAAAAAATAATCAGTAAATAAATGAATTAATAAACAAACATGAACATGTCGACATTTTATTACTGGATTTATTTTGAGATTCATTTCCTGTCAGATTTTAATTTATTCATTTAAGGATTTTTTTATTTATTCATCAAGTTTTGACTAAAATGTCTCTCCATAGGCGTCGATGTCTTATCAGTGTCTCTGCTGGTTCTCTGTGTTTCTCCACACTGCAAAAATTCAAAATCTTACAAAGAATATTTGTCTTATTTCTAGTCAAAATAAATCTAATTATACTTAAAATAAGACTCATCACATTTAAAAAGTAGCTTGTTTTTAGACACTTGTGTAACCTAACCCTACATCCCAATCAGCACAGAATGACTGATGAGTTTATCAATACAATGTTCAGCATGAGCCTATATCCAAAAACCAGTGGAGCCAGCAGAACCACAGCCCAGAATAACCTTCACAACACTCTCTGCCTGTTCAACAGTCACGCTGCTAGGATTAGCCACAAGCTAACATGAAGCTATCAAAGTGAGTGAAAAGCTTTTCCGTATCAATGAACTTGTCATGTATCTCACTCAGCATCATCACAGAACATCAGCAGTTGTTGTCTGGAGCAGATCTTCACATGTATGATCAATAAAGTCACCTTTAACCCTCAAATAGAAAGTTAGATTAACGGAGCTCAGTACAAGTCAACCTACCACGAGACTCCCACAGCAGACTGTTGCCTAGAAACGGGTCAACCCGCCAAGTCTGCAGGGGCTCGTTAGTGTGGCCTTTCAAAATAAGAGCTTCTAACTCATAGATCATAATAAATACATAAAAAATAAATAAAGGAGTGAACGACTTCATATTGTAACAGGCAGATAAATAATAATAATAAACTAAGTGTAGTGCAGCTTCCATAATAACAGAATTACAGTTAGTGGAATTACTAACTCCTTAACTCTGTTACAGCAGCAAGTACAAGACAAATAAATAAAACACATTACAGCAGAGTGAGGACAGAGGAAAGCATCAATGTGTTTAGGAATGACTTGTAAACACTTTATAATGAAAACCATATTGACAATGTTTATGGAACATTTGAAGAATATTCACATCATTATTAAACAAAAAGTGTCCAGTGAAACAACAAAGCAGCAAACTAAAGTCTATAGATGGACCATGGATCATGAAGGGATTAGGAAACGCCTGTCAAAAGACTAATACACTCTACAGAGAATTTATTCAACAAAGAACTAAAGAGGCAGAAAATAAATGTAACTATCAGAATGAGTGAACCAATATTATAAAGCTCTGTAGAAAAGAAAACTATAGGACAATATTTATTAATATCAGGCAAATGCTTGAGTTTAACTATGAATGCATAGAACTTCAATACATATAAATAATAACACAAACAAGTGAGAGTATACTGTGGCTGCATTGACAAATACACCAAAGTTATCAAACCATTCTAAATACATTGACGTGACCTCAAAAGTCACAATTTTTAAGTTGTTTTTCAGGTTTTACATACCTGTGGAACAGTAAGAAAGTGTCTGACTGTCTCAAACACCATTTTATTCTGCCTCCTAGTGTATGGGAATGGGATGGGCTTGAGTCAGGAGTTTCTCACTGAACCTGGTATCACAGTGCCACCTATGGTCACAAAGTGGAATGACAACAAAATGACCTGTATGGGAGTCTGACTCAGGATGTAACTGAAATAAATGAAGATAAAGAGAAAGAAGAAAATAAAAAATAAGGTGTGTGTGTGTATGACATCCTACTAATGAGAGGCTCTTTTTTCTGCCCTCTACATATAACGTGAAGAGGCTGAGAGAGACGTTTACCCTGACTTGTTGTGTCCTGTTTGTTAAGAACCAATAAAACCATTTAATAATAAAAGTGTCAACCCTCATGTTGAATAACCTCTGTCCTCACACTGTCAATGAGACCAAGGAGCCACAGTCAGTGAGAACAACTTTATTTAAAAATATCAAACGTCACTAAATCACATTTCAGTCTGAACAGTTTTTACACTGATATGAATATTTATCTGATAGAAACAATGAGCTTCATAGTTGATGTGAGCAGCTGCTGCCTCCTTCTCCTCACTTCTTCTTGGTGTACTGCAACCACAGAGAGGACAGACTGACGTGTGTTGGTCTGTCTGACAATATTATTATTATTATTATTATTATTATTATTATTATTATTATTATTATTATCATTATTATTATTATTATTATTATTATTATTATTATTATTATTATTATTATTATTATTAATAAACTCACTTTATCTAGAATCCAGTCAGCGTCTGTTATCGCTCTCTGGATGATCATCTGGATCCTCTCTGGGTCGTCCTCATCTGAGTGACTGGTGTAACCCTGGAAACACAAACTCATCAATCAGGACACTTTATTAATAATATTATCATCATGATTATCATTATTATTATTTCTCTGGTTTGAGTTTTTCTACTGTGTTTCTTTCCTTCATTTTTAAAATCTAAATGGAAGAATTGGACGTTTTGGACGAGAATAACTGATAATAATGAAAATAATCCTCAGTTTCAGACTTAAACCTGGATTTTCTCCGGTTTTCCTGATCTGTGTGTGAATGTGTGAATGCAGCAGCAGCAGCAGCAGCAGCAGCAGCAGCAGCAGCAGCAGCAGCAGGGACCGGAGGAGATCAGACAGGCGATCAGTCATTGTAGTGGCTGTTTGTGGAAACTAAGAAAAGCTTCAAATCAAACTTTAAACCCTAAAGAATCAAAGGGCCACTGCTGCATCATGGGTCGTGGTGTAGACAGCTGAGAGAAACATCATGACCATGCAAAGTCCAGTTTTAACTACAAATGTGGTTTATTTGACCAGAAAGGAGCAAGAAAAGAACAAAACAAAACAAAACCCATCAGCCCACCCAGGTGCATGCTGGTCCCTCACTGCAGCCCTACACATTTATTCTCTGGTGACGTGATCAAATGAAATAAAACACCAATAATAAACAGGAGAACACCTGAACTACACAAATAATAAACTAACAGAATCTGATCAGAGTTAAATCAAATAAATCAATTCAGGAAAATCAGATCTAAACTAAATATTAAAGTAAACAACACTAAATACAAACAATGAATAAATAAACAGCTGCAACAGTTTGTGTTTGTTGACGTGTGTTTACTACTGCTGGCTGTCAATCAAACCTCCCTCATGGATAATAACCTGTAGTGACATCATCATCATCATCTTCATCATCACTGTTACTTTAATATTTTCCTCCACGTGATGTTGAAGATGAAATGACAGTGACAGTAGTGACTCCTCCCTCCCACCGTAGCCCCACATATTTATTCTCTGGTGCCCCGACGTGGAGAAATGAAATAAAAACACAAAGAACAAACAGGAAAACAAACGATTAACTCACTGAATACTAACAACATCTGATCAGGATCAAATCAATCAATCAATTCAGGATCATCAAATCTAAACTCAACACTAAACACGACCAATAAACATGTGACATCATCAGACTGTCCATCTAACCAGTCTGCAGCTCCATCCAGCTTCTCTCTGCATCCTCAGCTCAGAAACCGTCACTAGAGAGAGTCGAGTCCTGCAGCGTCCTGGAGGAAACTGGAGATGAGTTCAGACACAGAGTCACTGACAAGCGGCGGACTGGAGATCGATATTATCATTAATGTTTTAACTCTTTATGGTTCAGTAGTAGAAATAAACAGCAGTAATAACACCAGTCTCTCTAGAGGCTTTTACAGCTGATTGGAAGATACAGGTGTGTGAACACCTGCAGTCCCTCCACTCTTCTCTTCTTTCTGTTTCATGGTTGTTTTATAGGAACTTTTTTAATGCAATGAAATTATTATTATTTTGCCCTCAACATGCTTTCAGACAAAAATAGGGCACAAAAAACAGTGACCTTGTACAATATAATCATACCAAAAACATGCTCATTACTGTTTATATTTTCTATTATTTTATTACAGTTAACAAGCCGATGTCAGTACAGTGTATATGTATAAGGGGGTGAAGAGGTTAAAATAGAATGATGCCAGAAGATTGAACAGGTTACACAATATAGTACGCAAGAGAAGAAAACAAAAATTATTAAGATAAAGTCATTTCAAAACCATGGAAATGGCTTTCATGTTTTTACTTTTTAAACAGAAAGAACATTTCAGAAAAGCATCAGTCTGGTTTTAGGAAATACCACAGTACCGAGACAGCACTTTTAAAGATTTTAAACGACATCAGGTGGAATTTAGATAATAAAAAGCTCACAGTGTTGGTTCTACTGGATCTAAGCGCCGCTTTTGATACAGTAGACCATCACATTTTATTAAATAGGCTTAGACACCTGGTGGGCCTCTCTGGTACTGTTTTTAACTGGTTTTGTTCTTATCTCACAGACCGATGCTTTTATGTAAGTATGGATACATGTTCCTCGGAAATCCATGAAATTGGATGTGGGGTTCCCCAAGGGTCAATTTTAGGTCCACTTCTTTTTAATTAGGGCCACGGGCAATCGCACCGGGCACTACTGTTATTGTGTGGATTTTTTCTTCCATAATATTATTATTATTTTTCATCTTCCGGACGATTTTCGATTCGCCACTAGTCCTGCAACTCGAAGAGTTGCAGGCCAAATTATATATCAAAACGTGTGGTTCGATTGGGATCGGGGTGCTATTACTTTTCTCAACACAGGCGGAAAAAAAAGAACGAAAAAGACCAATCATTGGAGTTTAACAAACGTCTACTGCTCAGGCATACTTTCACCTAGAGACTCCATTTAAACTTTAAACAGTAGGCACAAGTCTTGTGTATTGGTGTATTACTCCACGTTTTGATAGGTCATATAGTTTTTGATCAATCCCTGATCAATGGCCATGATCATTTTTGGAGAAATTATGAGATTATAATGGGTGTGTATTGGACGGAATGTTCGTGTCAGAGTGCGTGACATCATCGGTTAGAGTGGGAGAGATGCCAGAAAAACTCCAGATTTTTTCTCTTTCCACACTCGGCCCGGCCACAATTTACACTCTACACAAATAATTTTTTCAGAATTTGTAAGACAAACTTGTTATCTCTCTTATCATCTGCTCAAAATATCAGAGAGACTTACAGAATTTAAACTCTGAGCCTCTAAGTGCGGCCACGTCTGTCTCTGCTCCTCATAGACTCCAATACAAATATTTTCGTAGAGAAGCAGAACGGCCTGATGTTTTAAAACTGCCAGCGTCGCCAAAATATTTACTGTAGAAACACCAAATCGTACCAACATTTTCAGTAAGTCCTTAGAGCAACGTTGATCTGTGTTTTGTTCTGATAGGAGTTACCGTTTTGTCATGCTAAGCCTAATTGTGAGACCGGTGCAGAGGCAGAAAATGGCTCTTTTTCTCCACGTTTCTGTCTGTCTCAGCCTGCGGGGGCCCCTATCGCCATGGTAACCTCTTTGATCCTCAGGCCAGAGCTCGTTAACTTCATAAACAATCCACCTGGCGCTCGTTTAAATGTTTATAAACACAGACACAGCTAAATCAGACTGACACAGGATGCAGCTACTAACTAACTATGTGTCAAGTCAGTCACACACACACACACACACACACACACACACACAGACTCTAGAACCAGCTTCATGTGATTACAGTCACACACACACACACACACACAAACACACACACACCTTCATGTGATTAAAACACAGTTAACGTGCAACAGAATTTAAACTTAAACCATGATTTAATCTGGTTTTAAAGTTAAACCTTGTTGGTGTCAAATGCGTCAAATGCCTCTGGTGGGAGCAGCTGATAGAGTCCCCCCCAGCTGAAAGCAGCCCACCCCACCAGCCAGAGGGTCCAGGACCATAGGGACTGCAGTGGAGGAAGGCTGCCTTAACACCCTGCACAATGGCACCCAGTACACAGAAGTTAGACAGGACCAGTCAGCCCATCACCTGGTCCGTTCAACAAATCAGTTTATGCTACTGTGATTTATGTAGCCTAGTTAAATACTACAGTAATCATCATAGTGTATTGGCAGGAAAGACCATTTAAATCTGTATCAAATATCGATTAATGAATTAATCGATAATTTGCATGTTGGTCTTGGTTAAGTACCACCTTGAAAAAAAAAACAATGTTTTGTTGCTTAAGCTATTCAGTCATTCAATGGTATACTAAAATCCATGTGAAAGAAATGCTTCTCACTGTTCTCAGGTCAAATATTTATATGCGATTAAAATGCAATTAATTGCGATTAATTAATTACAAAGCCTCTAATTAATTTGATTAATTGTTTTAATTGAGTCCTGGCCCTATTACACAAGATAAACACACACACACACACACACACACACACACACACACACACACACACACACACACACACACACACACACACACACACACACACACACACACACACACACACACACACACAGGTAACCTAATGTGGTTACAGCTCCTCCATATCAGTGCTTATAGAAAGATGATCATGTGTCTGTCTGATCAGCTCTGTCTTGACCTTAAGATCGTGGGTTTGATTCCCATGTTGACAGAGATGGTAAAACCGGCAGTAGCCGTGGCCCATTCAAAATTTCCCGAGAGGAAATTTTCTAGTCTGTACATGCTGCCCCTTGGGGACGTCATCAGGAGGCACGGCATCAGCTTCCATAGTTATGCTGACGATACGCAACTGTACATCGCCGTGTCTCCTGATGACACAGGGCCAATTGATGCCCTTTTTAACTGCATTTTAGACATCAAGTCATGGATGGCAGTGAATTTCCTACAGCTCAACCAGGACAAAACTGAGGTTTTAGTCATTGGTCCTGAAGGCCAGAGAGAGAAACTTTTACCAAAACTACAGGATCTTAAACCAACACAGTCAGTAAAAAATCTGGGCGTGATTTTTGACTGTGAGCTGAATTTTCTTCCACATATCAAAAATATGACAAAAATAGGTTTTTATCATCTTAAAAACATAGCCAGAGTCCGCCCGTTTCTCTCTCAGGCCAGTACGGAGGTGCTGATGCATGCTTTTATCACCTGTCGATTAGATTATTGCAATGCCCTGCTCTCTGGTCTTCCCAAAAAGAGTATTTTAAATCTCCAATTATTACAAAACTCAGCCGCACGAGTGCTGATGAGGACCAGAGGGCGGGAGCATATTACACCAGTTTTAGAGTCGCTGCATTGGCTCCCCGTACGCTTCAGGATCGATTTTAAGGTTCTTTTACTAGTTTTTAAATGTCTTAACGGCCTTGCGCCCTCTTATTTATCTGACCTGCTTTTACCATATCAACCCTCGCGGACCCTGAGGTCCTCCGGCACCGGCCTATTATCCATACCAAAACCCAGAACCAAAACCCATGGTGAGGCGGCATTTAGCTATTATGGCCCCCACCTGTGGAACAGCCTGCCGGAGAGCCTCAGGACCGCAGAGACTGTGGATATTTTTAAGGGAAGGTTAAAAACACACCTTTTTAGTCAGGCTTTTAACTAGATTTTAAATTCTTCTTATGGTTCTATCTTATTTTATATTTCTGCTTCTATCTGGCTTTTAAAATTGTTATTAAAGCAGAAGTGAGTGATCCGGTCGTTTTCGCTAATGCTGCGTTCCAGGCAGGCTTTTGAAATCGTAAATTACAGCTTCAAGTCACAACTTACGACTTTGTAGCGTTCCAGGCAACCCACTCGTGTTTTTCCGACCTGTTTTACCGGTGAAAGTCACTATAACGGCCACTCGTAACTTCCGACCGGTGAACTCGTACCAGATCGAACTGGTACGACGTCACAGGACGGAAAAATACGAGTTTCCTTGAACGCACCATAACAGTCCTCGTCCCTACGTCACCACATTCACGGCGTTCCTTGGCTGCACACACAGCCCTGCATGCCGTTCTCTCTCCTCATTGGATAAAAACTGTAGGATACGATAAATGTTTTCTCCTCGACTCAGAGCAGAGCAGAGGGACTGACAGACCCGTGTTTCAGTCCAAACACTCTATGTAAGTGATTGCTGTCGGAAGATATAACTATTTAAGACTTATATTAACACAAATATATCACTCACTTCTGCTTTAACCTTAAATAATTTTACTTGTTTTACTTATTTTATTTATTATCTTACATATTTTTATTTATTTATTTTATTTTTATTTATTTATTTGTTTATTTACTTTTTATCTTTTTAAACTGTTTACCCTGTTAACTTATTTTTTCAGGGTTTTTATCCTATCTTATGTTTTTAGTTTTTAACTCCAGTGTTTCCTCAGGGGGGTCTTCCACGCTGGGAGCTGTGTCTGGGCTGCTGCTGGGGGCTCTGTCCCTGGGTCCCTTCGGCTCCGCTGGCTGTGGTCTGTCGGGGTCGGGGGGCCTGGGCGCTGGTGCCCCCTGTGGCACGGCCGGCGACTCCTCCCAGTGTGGACGGCCCCAAAGATAGCGCTTCCTCAATCCTCAGTGTCATGCCGTGTCTCCCTAGTGTCAGTAGTGAGAGTGTGTGTGTGTGTGTGTGTGTGTGTGTGTGTGTGTGTGTGTGTGTGTGTGTGTGTGTGTGTGTGTGTGTGTGTGTGTGTGTGTGTGTGTGTGTGTGTGTGTGTGTGTGTGTGTGTGTGTGTGTGTGTGTGTGTAGTATGGAGTGTGGGAGGGAGGGGTTTTTACTTGTAATTGTTTTTTCTGTCTCTAATTTTCTATGTGTGTAAAGCACTTTGTGTTGCATTTTCCATGTATGAAAGGTGCTCTATAAATAAAGATTGATTGATTGATTGATTGATTGATGTTTTCAGATTGATGTATTGTTTGATTTCCCTTTCGAAAAGGCCAAAACATGGAATTTAATGAGTGAATTTGAAGGCAGGTTGTACCGGCTGAACACCGCAGCAGACCGGTTGCTGCCTCTGAGGAGCCGCTGCTCCGACCCGGCTGCTCACAGGTGGCTCTGCACTTCTCAAAACATTGGAGCAAACTTCCAAACAGGGTCATTTGGATAAACTGATCACAGACTGGGAATCTTTCTCGCATGAAAAAATATTAAAACTTTATAAACTGACACATAAACAGTGGTACAACATCTTTAAGCTGCTGTACCACTGTCGCTGTCCGCCAGTGACGTCGCTCTCCTGCGTCGTTTGGGATTGCCAATTCATTTTGATTTATGGAACACAGTTTGGGGGGCGAGCATGAAAACTGTTTGTTTTTTCTTTTTAATTACATCATAAAATGTGCAACCTAAAGAAGAAAATGAAAACAGTTTGGATTATTTCTTATTAGTTTCATTTATGTGTCAAATATTTGCAGCTATGACCTTGAAATGAAAAGGGCTTTCTGCTAATGCATTTTAATTTTCAAATTTGACATTTCAAATTGAATTTTGGTACCGTTTTGCTGGAGGATGTTTTGACAATTAAATCTTAAATGCCCTTTTCTTTATTATTTTCATTAAGTCACAGAATGAGCAGTCTTGAAGAAGAAAATAAAAATGCAGTTTGTATTATTGATTATTCAAATGCAGCTGTATTTTGAAAATGAAAAAGGATTTCTGTTAATCCATTTTAATTTGACACATTTGCTTCGATACAAGCAGTGAACAGTCACATTGAACATTTCGATTTCGATTTAACATTTTGATTTAGGTTTAACATTTGGACTCAACATTTATATTTATATATTTCAGTTCACAAATATTGTTGTAAATGTGCTAAAAAGTTTTTTGTTAACAAGAGCCGCTTTTTTCTTTTAAGGCTGCATCTATAGAATAAATGCTTCATGGGCCACAGGGGATAGTTTGTTGCCACTGGGAGTCAGAGGGGGAACACTGTATCCAGAATCCGTCTGCAGGAATAATACCAATCTGGGCTCATGTTACAGGAATAACAACCCCCACCCCACCCCACCCCCCCCCCCCCCCCGCCACCACTTGAAGTTAAATTTAACTTTGACCCAGCGGTTGTGTCGCAGTTTATTTCCTCGTGTGAAGGTATAGTAAGGAACAGTTTTTTAATGTTTTCCTTGTCAATGTCTGTCATTACCAGAGTTCAACTTGTTGTTGTGTTGTTGTTGTGTTATTATAATGTTACTGTAGCTGAGTCAGAGCTGTAACTGTCAAGTCTGAACCGACAGAACCGTGTCCTCCATGTTTGTGAGGCTGTTCAACACTGATCAGCTCATGTTGCTATCGGGGTTGTCCTGAGGCTTTATTGGTGACTGACAGTGTTGGAACCGTGTTCAGCCTCAGATTCTTCAAAGTGACTGAGTAGGGGAGACCGGGGATGGATGTTACATGGGTAAACACTTACAGTCTGGGGTTAGTTGTAACAACACTCTCAACAACAATCAAGAATGTTACAACCAACTGCG
Organism: Trachurus trachurus; assembly: GCF_905171665.1. Taxonomy (NCBI): domain Eukaryota; kingdom Metazoa; phylum Chordata; class Actinopteri; order Carangiformes; family Carangidae; genus Trachurus; species Trachurus trachurus. The sequence continues at coordinate 40,093,123 of NC_139892.1, forward strand.
ACACAAACTTGAATTGTATTTATGATTCTTTGAATTTCAGTAGCCTAGGTCTCGATAGACAATGACAAAGATGGGGTTATAAGGTTTAAGTTAGGATCAGACTATGGCTGACAGTAACAAGGCAAGGCAAGGCAAGGCATCTTTATTTATATAGCGCATTTCATACCAAGGCAACTCAATGTGCTTTACATAAAGACAAAACATTAAAAAAAAGAAGAAGCATAAGACAGAATAAAAACAAGCAAAACACTAAAAACAGAGTTAAAAGCAAGAGCAAATAAAAGTAAAATAAAAGAAACATTAAAAAAGAAGACAGAATAAAAACAAACACTAAAAACAGAGTTAAAAGCAAGAGCAAATAAAAGTAAAATAAACGAAAATAGATAAAGTTTTAAGTTCTCAGCTATAAGCACGTGAAAAGAGAAATGTTTTTAACCTGGATTTAAAAGTGCTGACAGTTGGGGCTGATTTCAGTTCTGCTGGTAGTTTGTTCCAGTTGTGAGCATTGTAACAGCTAAATGCTGCTTCACCATGTCTGGTCTGAACTCTGAGCTCCACTATCTGACCTGAGTCAGTAGATCTCAGAGCTCTACTGGGTTTATACTCTACTAACATGTCATTCATATATTCTGGACCTAAACCAGTTAGTGATTTGTAGACCAGTAGCAGAACTTTAAAATCTATTCTGTAGCTGACTGGGAGCCAATGTAAGGTATTAAGAACCGGGGTGATGTGATCTGATCTCTTTGTTCTGGTTAAAACTCGAGCTGCAGCGTTCTGAATGAGCTGCAGCTGTTTGATACTTTTTTGGGGGAGACCAGTCAGAAGACCATTACAGCAGTCAAGTCTACTGGAGATAAAAGCATGAATCAGCTTCTCCTGATCAGTTTGGGACATAAAACCCTTAATTCTGGATATGTTCTTAAGTTGATAAAAGGCTGATTTGGTGACTGATTTGATATGGCTGTTGAAGGTCAGATCTGAGTCTATCAGCACGCCAAGGTTTCGGACTTGGTCTTTAGTTTCTAAAGACAGTGACTCAAGGTGTTTACTGACAGCAACCCTCTTCTCTTTATCTCCAAAAACAATGACCTCAGTTTTTTCTTGATTTAACTGAAGGAAATTTTGGCTCATCCAATTTTTGACTTGCTCTAAACAGTGACATATGACAACATGACTCTATTGGACTGCAGTCATCTGGAGACAGTGCAAGATATATCTGTGTGTCATCTGCATAACTATGATAGTTGACATTAGAGTTCTGTAGAATTTGACCCAAAGGCAGCATATACAGGTTAAACAGAAGGGGTCCAAGGACTGACCCCTGAGGAACTCCACATGTCATAGCCACTCGATCGGATTGATAACTACCAATGGTCACAAAATAACTCCGTTCCTCTAAGTAGGACCTGAACCATTTTAGGACTGTCCCGCTGAGTCCTGCCCAGGTTTCCAACCTGTCCAGCAGTATACTGTGATCCACAAGCACAAGCATAAGCATAAGCACAATCATAGGACACGGACACACATCTCACTCCTTGTGTTTGAGACTCAACCATGCCTTTTCTGTTTGTGTTGTAGAGTTAACAGTTAACAGCCATTTAATATCAGACACATATAACTACTCAGTCTCACATTTTGAATGCACTGGTTTAAAAGAGCTCCAAGATTCAGGCAGAAATGACAAAAATGTTACAACCATCCCTAGTCTCCCCTACAATTAAATACTAAAAAAAATAGATGAAAATAAGTGTCAGTGGCAGCTGGAGAGTGTTTTTCTCTCTTTGAATTTCCAGTGTGAGTGAAATGACTGAATGTTGTGATAGTGGAGCTGTGAGGTGAAATAAGTCTTGGCCCAGTTGTTGTGTGTGTAATAATCAGCTGTAGCTTGTTAAATCACCAGTGCCAATATAACACTTAAAGAGTTAATTTTAACACTACCTCAGTGAACATATGGTCCCTATCTACAGAGTGTTAAATGTACACTGAACCTAGAGTTAAATTTCCAGAGTTAATTTTACTCTGGTAAGAGTTAATATTTTACACTACACTACACTGAGAAGTGTTAATCAAGTTTTACACTATGTAAGAAGTAACACGAATAGTGTTATTCACATTCAACACTGAAGAGTTAAGTGTTAATAATAATTTTCCAGTGTTAAACCTACTTAACACTACATAAACTCCAAAGAGTGTTGATTTTTAACTAACTCCTACCAGTGTTACACAAAACTTAAAATGTTTGCAGGGGGAAAAACGAGAACACAATTATATCCATACCTCAATACCAATATTTATTCAAATTAAAATATCAGCATTAAATGTAAACATAAAACAGCATGTAAATTCTCATGTCTTATCAAAGTCTCTGTTATAAAATTATATTTTCAGTTTGAATGATCAAGAAAATCTCTTGGTACATGTTAAATTGCATAATCTTGACATTTCTCATGAAAATGTGTTTAAAGTGCATTTAAAAAGCTACACAGATTAATTTCAGCAACTTTCAACCTAGAACAAACTTTGCCATCATCAGGAAACAACGAACCAGTACCTGAGAACAGGACAATATCCTGCCTGAGCACATTTTAGGCAAAGTGATTAATATCTGCATATAAACCATGAATCAACCGTATACGCCTCACAAGTTAGTTGGTTCTCAAAAAATGATAGTGGCAAACAAATCAGGCCCATGACTGACATGGGAAAATCACACAGATGCAAGAACTTTGAGAGGAAAGTGACAAATAAACTAGTGCAGCAGCCTGGAGCATCTGGTTGTACATGGTACCAAATACAAAGTGTGTCTTAAAGAGTTCGTCAAATGTTCAACTTGCACAGTACGACCTGTTTATCCAGAATAATGAAGAACTCATGGATGGTGCTCCTCTTCATCCCAACAGCAAGAAGATGCGTTGAATGGAGTGGTGCATTTGGTGGCATCAGCATGTCCTTGTCCACCCTTAGGATAAAGAATAGGTCAAAGTTAAAAGTTGAAAATCACAGATTAAAAACAGTCTCTTATTGTTAATCGCAAAGGTAGCGGCTTTTGTTTATAAGAAATAATCTATGTAATAATCAAAAAAAATGTTTGCAGTATAACAGTTTTGCACACAGCACTTTCATAAGCAATAACACAAACCTTGAACACAAGATGTTCGGCCTCTTCATCTGCCCTCTGTCGCTTTCTGGATGGGCTGTCACTCTCCAGTATGATTGCGTCATCTGAGTTGCAGGATACGAAGTCAAGGATGACTGTGTCATCCCTCCTACCAGCAGACAATGCACTGGAAGTTGTTTTGTGGGAACTGCTGGTTGAAGTTTCCTTGAAACCTAAGTGTAGAGAGAGAGAGAGAGAGAGAGCAGAAAATATTACCAATTTGTTTTATTACCAATAAAAAAGTGCAATTTATCACTACATTCCATGGACTATGGTGAAATAAATAGAATCAATAAAGAGCAATTATTTACCGTCAATTTGATGGTAAGTATGCCGGTGTTGGGCTGCTGCACTATGAAGGAGAAGACTTCTGCATCCACTTCAGTTCCTGTTTCATCAAAAACCTTCACACCTTCACTGACTGATGGAACTGAGAACTTCAAGAAAGCTATAACCAAAAAAACAACAAAAAACAACAATATTTCAATCCACACAAAATTATTAATAAAAATTATTAACCAAGGCCATTCTCCAAAATAAAGAATCAGTGCATTAGTAGCATGGTCTGAGGTGCGAACATGCTATTAATGCACTGATGCTGGCATTGAATCAATGGTCAACTATACAACTCAACTAAAGCAACCACAAACTTCAGACCCTAATTGCTAACCCCTAAACATGCCCACAGGGAAGCTTTCAGAAAAATAGACAGAACATTTATTTTCAATTTAAAAGAGCCCCAGCACTCTCACTTTCTATAATTTTAACAAATGGTGTGTAACTGACAGTGTCATACTGACTGTGGCTTACCAGAATTTAAGAATTCCTCAAAGCTTGGCTCATTTATCTTGACATATTTCTGTGTACTGTAGATTATGGTTTTGATCAGCATGATGGCACCTGCAAAGACAGCAAACTGAAATCAACATTATGATCCACAACACAGCAGTAAAAGACCCTGCTGGCACAATAGGTAAATAGGCAAACTGAAATGGCCTATTTCAGCTTAAAAATCACATACACAATTCAAATATCAAGTTATTACTTACCAGAGGACCACGGTACATTAATTACCACTAATTACCCACCCACCCACCCACCCCGCAGCGTTGCCACGGTAACCACACAGACACCGAGTCCGACTCAAGGCACTGCAGTGTCGGCTGTCTTACTGGAATAAATGTCCAAGCATGACGCATAACCAAACAAAACAGCCCGTCCTCGCTGACATTAACGTCACCTCGTCCCGTTCATTTTCAGTTTGGCGTTAAGTTACGTGGTCAATGTGGCTGCTACATTTAAGCTAGCTGTCGACCCGATATCACGTTAGCCATTTGAAATGCGATATTTGAAGACACATACGGACAGATACGGTAAACAGCGACGTACATTTATTCTTACACACAGCATCTGCTTGAATAAAAAAACAACAACTAATAGTTTAACGTTATTTGTAAAAACTTACCACAGTCTTGCGATGCGAGGAAGATGGCGGTGCCAGAGTCAACGTTCTCGGTTTGACCGGGGAGGTTGGTGCGCGGGGCTTTTCAGAGTCAATTTTTTTTTTACACTGGAAGGTTATTTTACTCTCATAGGTGTAAAATTAACTCTCACTCAATATGTGACACTGACAGTGTAAACGCTTTGTGTACTCCAGTTATTTTCACCAACACTGGAGGTTTTCTTGTTCAATTTTACTCTGTCCATTGTTGGAATAACTCTGAAAGAATTAAAATACTTTGACACTGCATATTTGACACTGGCAAATTTACTGTGTAGCTTGTTGGATCCAGTGGTTTTCTACAGGGACGCTGTCCACACAGAGACTGTGTCACATCAACTCAGTGGATCTCAGTCCTTGTGTGTGTCAGTGGATGGAAACAGTGGTCCATGGATCATGTTGCTGGGCTGCAGCTTCATGACGCCATCTAGTGGACTGATAGTAGAAGTACAGCAGCTGATGGCAGCTTCCTCTTCCTCACTGCTGTGTGACTGCATTCAACTGACACTGATATGAAGCAGAGGAGAAGAGCCAATCAGTGGAGGAGCAGCTGGAGACATGATGGACATGTGAGCTGCTGTGCAGATGAATGATGTGTGTTTCCTCTGCAGGTGAAGCTACAAAGTGTGTGTGAGCTGATGTGGATGTGAGCTCAGCAGCATGGATCAGTGTGAGGACAGAGAGGAGGGAGCCCCTTTCTCTAAAACCACTCTGTGTGGGGGACGTCAGAGCCAGACCACAAGTCAAAGGTCAGAGTTTAAAACCGTCAGAAAGACTTTTCTCTCTAAAAGTCAGTTGTTGTGTTTATTAAAAGGTTGAAGATATTTTTCATCAGTTTTTCTCCAACATGCACATTTATCAGTTGTGTTGTTGTTTCAGGATCCAGCAGCAGAGACCAGACTCTCCTGAACCCAACTGTCTGTCTTTAAAGAGCAACATGTCAAAGGGCTTAGGCGCTGACTTTAAAGGAGGATGTGGATCAGCTGATCAGATGTAAGAGACAAAATTAAATTTCAAAGCTTTTGAGTTTCTGTTGAACGTTCTTCCTGTGGAGTCACATTTCAATGATTCTCATTAAAAACTGAGTTATAACTCAGACACACGTTCAGTGGATGACTGACAGCATCCCATGCATCTTTTTTTCTGTTATTGCATCCACTGCTGACGCTACGAAATATAACAGCTGCTTTTTGTTCACTTCCTGCAGCAGTCGCTCCACTTCAGCACTAAAGTTCTTTTTATGTTTGGAGTCCGATGCTCCCTTTAGATTTTTGTTTGGGCATTTTAACTTTCTTTCTCAACTCACCTTCTCTGGCATTCTTGATTCAACAACACGTTCATGAATCTGACGTAGAGTTTGCATGTTCTCCCCGTGCATGTGTGGGTTCTCTCCAGCTTCCTCCCACAGACCAAAGACATGCAGGTTAACTGGTGAGTCTAAACAACCCATAGGTGTGAATGTGTGTCTGTATATGTTGGCCCTGTGATAGACTGGTGACTTGTCCAGGGTGAACCCCGCCTCCTGCCCAAAGTCAGCTGAGAAAGGCTCCAGCTCACCCTCCACCCTAGTGAGGATGAGCTGTATAGAAGATGAATGAACTTAAAGAGATATTGGTGAATGAGGCCCATTGTTACAAAATGTAGGAAAAGGAACTCATTCACATTTGTAACCCTTAAAATAACTTTGCAGAGAATTCTTTTGAAAACCTAAAACTGTTAAACATGAGTTGTGTTGTTGTTTCAGGATCCAGCAGCAGAGACCAGACTCTCCTGAACCCAGCTGTCTGTCTTTAAAGAGCAACGACTCAAAGGACGTTCTCATTTTCTTTAAAGGAGGATGTGGATCAGCTGATCAGATGTAAGCTGTAACTGACAGTCAGACTCAGGTTATTGTAGAAAAGAACCAGTTTGTACGACGTGTTGTTGGACCAGGTCTGAAACCAAAGTGTCTCTGTCTGTTGTGAACGTCCTCAGGGGACATATAAAGTCCATCTTGTATTATCTCTCTGTCCTGATGTTGACTTGACACTGATTCCTCCACAGAGTGGACCAGGAGAGCTCAGAGGTTCCCAGTGGTCAGTCTGCCCAGCAGCATCAAACACACCTGGACTCCATATTTATGGTGAGGACATGTCCAACAGCTGCTGTTACATCTGTTGTGTTCACCATCATATCCATGCTGCACTTTGACACCAGTGGATTGTCAGTCTGTCCAACATGGATCTGATGTTTGGCTCCATGGTTTTAGTTTGATGCCGTCACTCATAGAGTTTCTGTTCCAGCTGCTGGAGGAGAACATGGTCACTTTTGTCAAGAACGAGCTGAAGAAGATCCACAAGGCTCTGAGTCCAGATTACCCAGAATGCTCAGGGAGTCAGAGGGAGGATGAGGAGGTGTTGGACGGTGAGGATGAAGAGCAGAGGAGGAGCAGCAGAGAGGCATTAGTGAAGATCACAGTGAACTTCCTGAGGAGGATGAAGCAGGAGGAGCTGGCTGAGCGTCTGCAGAGCAGTAAGAGGATTTCTCTAAAGATTCAACAGGACAAATGAGACTTTCACTGACATCAACACATGGAGGGAAACATGTTCATATAGTCGTTGTTTAGAGGAATTGAAGTGTTATATTTTCTTTATGATTTTTACTGTGTTTTTGTTTATTCAGGAACTCCTGGTCCAGATTGTGGACGTAAACTCAAATCTGCCCTGAAGGAGAAGTTCCAGTGTGTGTTTGAGGGGATCTCTAAAGCAGGAAACCCAACCCTTCTGAACCAGATCTACACAGAGCTCTACATCACAGAGGGAGGGGCTGGAGGGGTCAATGAGGAACATGAGGTCAGACAGATTGAAACCGCTTCAAGGAAACCAGACAGACCAGAAACAACCATCAGACAAGAAGACATCTTTAAAGCCCCACCTGGAAGAGACCGACCAATCAGAACAGTGATGACAAAGGGAGTGGCTGGCATTGGGAAAACAGTCTTAACACAGAAGTTCACTCTGGACTGGGCTGAAGACAAAACCAATCAGGACATACACTTCACATTTCCCTTCACCTTCAGAGAGCTGAATGTGCTGACAGAGACAAAGTTCAGCTTGGTGGAACTTGTTCATCACTTCTTCTCTGAAACCAAAGCAGCAGGAATCTGCAGGTTTGATCAGTTCCAGGTCGTCTTTATCTTTGACGGTCTGGACGAGTGTCGACTTCCTCTGGACTTCCACAACACTGAGATCCTGACTGATGTGACAGAGTCCACCTCAGTTAACATGCTGCTGACCAACCTCATCAAGGGGAACCTGCTTCCCTCTGCTCGCCTCTGGATAACCACACGACCTGCAGCAGCCAATCAGATCCCTCCTCAGTGTGTTGACATGGTGACAGAGATCAGAGGGTTCACTGACCCACAGAAGGAGGAGTACTTCAGGAAGAAGTTCAGAGATGAGCAGCAGGCCAGAGAGATCATCTCCCACATCAAGAGATCACGAAGCCTCCACATCATGTGCCACATCCCAGTCTTCTGCTGGATCACTTCTACAGTTCTGGAGGAGCTGTTGAAGACCAGAGAGGGAGGAGAGCTTCCCAAGACCCTGACTGAGATGTACATCCACTTCCTGGTGGTTCATCTAAAACTGAAGAAGGTCAAGTATGATGGAGGAGCTGAGACAGATCCACACTGGAGTCCAGATAACAGGAAGATGATTGAGACTCTGGGAAAACTGGCTTTTGAGCAGCTGCAGAAAGGAAACCTGATCTTCTATGAATCAGACCTGACAGAGTGTGGCATCAATATCACAGCAGCCTCAGTGTACTCAGGAGTGTTCACACAGATCTTTAAAGAGGAGAGAGGCCTGTACCAGGACCAGGTGTTCTGCTTCGTCCATCTGAGTGTTCAGGAGTTTCTGGCTGCTCTTCATGTCCATCTGACCTTCATCAATTCTGGACTCAACCTGATGTCACAACAACAAACAACTTCCAAGAAGGCTGAAACAACAGGAGTCAAATCTGCAGAGACAAACTTCTACCAGAGCGCTGTGGACAAGGCCTTACAGAGTCCAAATGGACACCTGGACTTGTTCCTCCGCTTCCTCCTGGGTCTTTCACTGGAGACCAATCAGAATCTCCTACAAGGTCTGATGACACAGACAGGAAGTGACTCACGGTCCAATCAGGAAACAGTCCAGTACATCAAGAAGAAGATTGAAGAGACTCCCTCTGCAGAGAAAAGCATCAACCTGTTCCACTGTCTGAATGAACTGAATGATCGTTCTCTAGTGGAGGAGATCCAACAGTCCCTGAGATCAGGATGTCTCTCCACAGACAAACTGTCTCCTGCTCAATGGTCGGCTCTGGTCTTCATCTTACTGTCATCAGGAGAAGATCTGGACGAGTTTGACCTGAAGAAATACTCTGCTTCAGAGGAGGCTCTTCTGAGGCTGCTGCCAGTGGTCAAAGCCTCCAACAAAGCTCTGTAAGTGTAGAGATAGTTGGATTTATTCATCATTATATAATAACACTTCTGTCTTTTCAACAGGACAGATAATAAACTACTTTCTTCTTTAATTCCTCATGATCATCTCTTCAGACTGAGCAGCTGTAACCTCTCAGAGAGAAGCTGTAAAGCTCTGTCCTCAGTCCTCAGCTCCCAGTCCTCTAGTCTGAGACACCTTGACCTGAGTAACAACAACCTGCAGGACTCAGGGGTGAAGCTGCTGTCTGGTGGACTGGAGAGTCCACACTGTAGACTGGAGACTCTCAGGTGAGCATCCATCCAGCTGTTTATCTGATGCCACTTGAACACAGCAGCAGGTGTTGACAGAGGGTTCCTGTGTGTTGTTGTGTGTGTTCAGTCTGTCAGGATGTCTGGTCACAGAGGAAGGCTGTGCTTCTCTGGCCTCAGCTCTGAGCTCCAACCCCTCCCATCTGAGAGAGCTGGACCTGAGCTACAACCATCCAGGAGCCTCAGGAGTGAAGCTGCTGTCTGTTGGACTGGAGGATCCAGACTGGAGACTGGAGTCTCTCAGGTATGGAGAGGCTGCTGCAGCCACACACACTGTCTGATAGAGGAGGAGGAGCTGGAACATTTTCTATGGCCCCGTTCACACCTGAGGTGGTGTAGGCCACAGTGAAGCTCCGCCCACTCCACTGACGTCCTCTGTCTCAGTCTGACTCGTCCCAACACAGTTTATACTGAAGCCAAAATCTCAGAGTGTTTCAAACATGAGCTGTGCAGCTTTCATCAGTCACAGTGATGAACTACTGAGATCAGGAGTTTCTCCTCATGATGACTTCAGTGTCTCATCATGACTCACTGTGTCATATTCAGAGTCAGAGTCAGAGTATCTTTATTGTCATTATTCAAGATAATGAAATTGTCTTCGGACCCACGGCTTAAAAACACAGCATACAATACAGTAATAAATAGAATAGAAAAATAAAAATAAAGAATACAATTTGCACAAGTATGTGGGGGTAGCTGGGGACAGGGAAATAAAGTGCATAAGTGCCAGTCTGAGTGTATCTGGGAGGGAAAGTACGTGTGAGTGTGTGTGTGTGTGTGTGTGTGTGTGTGTGTGCGTGCGTGCATGCCACTACAAGGGGGCGATAGCCTTCACCGCTCTAGGAAAAAAGCTATTCTGAAGCCTTGTAGTGGTTGCCTTGATGTACCTGTACCGCTTGCCAGACGGCAGCGGTACAAACAGTTCGTAGCCTGGGTGGGTGGGGTCTAAGGTGATGCATCTAGCCCTCCTCTGGACTCGAGAGGTGTAAACAGAGTCCAGATCAGGCAGACGGCAGCCCACGATCCCCTGTGCAGTTCTCACCACCCGGGCCAGGTCCTTCTTGTCCCCTGCCGTACAGCTGCCGTACCACACCGTCATACTGAGGCACAGGATGCTCTCAATTGTTGCTCTGTAAAAGTCTGCGAGCAGTTTGGAGGAGAGACCAGCTCGCTTCAGCCTCCTGAGGAAGAAGAGCCGTTGTTGGGCCTTCTTTACCAGGAGTGAGATGTTCAATGACCAGGAGAGGTCAGAGGAAATGTGGATGCCCAGGAACTTGATGGTGTCAACACGCTCCACCGCCTCCCCCTGTATACAGATCGGGGCATGTTGAGTCTTCCTGGACCTCCTAAAATCAACTATGACCTCTTTGGTCTTTGCGGTGTTCAAAATAAGGTTGTTATTTGAACACCACTGTATCAGGTGCTGGACCTCAGCTCTGTAGTGGATTCAGGAGAAGAGATGTCAGTGAGCAGCTGTTGGCAGCTGTGCTCCAAGTCTCTCCAGATGTTTGGATCAGACTTTATTTCAGAGCAGACCCATCGCCAGAACTAAGTCTTAAGGGGGGCATATGGAATGCATGGGAGGGCACAATTATACATATCTATCTATCTATCTATCTATCTATCTATCTATCTATCTATCTATCTATCTATCTATCTATCTATCTATCTATCTATCTATCTATCTATCTGTAGTAGCAGCAGAGAGATGGGGAAGCTCCTGTATGGGGAGCTAAGTCAGAGCCACACTCCCCATAAAGAAGCTGCCAATCTCTCTGCTGCCTACTACAGTTATTAACAGACCTGAAAATTAAAACCCGGACCTGATGGCGATGTGTTTTGATATGAGCGTTCGCTGTTGTCAGCCACATAGCTCAGCTACCTAGCTTCAACTGTGTTTATATTGAGGCAGAGGAGAGAGAGCAACTGAACAACAGTGGGGGCTATATGAAAAGGTCCACATTAGCAGCCAATGACGCAGCTGCACTACAGGTGCCGGTAAGGGGCATGACACACCTGCCGCGATTGCCAGACCTGCTGCAACATAATCAGATCGTCCCTAGGTCCTATGTTCCCCACTTTGTATGGGACTGGGGAACATCGAACCCTTTTCTAAAAAAGGGTCCTTTGTTCCCCGCTTTTCCCCAAAAGGACCCAGGGAACATGCAATTTTTGTACCCACACCTGGAAGTGGAGTTGTGAGTGACTTGACATATTTTTGCCTATTTTTGAGTGAGAAGTTGAGTTGTGTCTTTGAGTGAGAAGTGTAATTGTCCCATTGGTTGGGTTTAGGCAATGAAGAAAGGAGTTGGTTAATTTTTGTAAAAAAAGACCAGGTAACAAGCAAGATGGCAGCACGCGCTGGTGCTGCGGCTGTATGCTCTCCGTTTTGGTGCTATGTTTTGTGTTACGACCTGTTTGAGTCTCACAAACCTAGTCTATGAACTCATCGACATTGGATTACAGCACTGCTCGACTGTCTCGGCAGAATTCCAGTCCGCTCACAATATTCCGGAGGATGTCGCAAGACCACCGGGCTCTTCCTGCACCAGCAGGCGGAGGAGACGGCGGAAGGAGAGGCTGCTGGTCAGGCATGCTAGCCAGGTTAAGGAAGCTACCACATCGGACTTCACTACCGAGCATCTTCCTCACCAATGCCAGATCAATAACGCATAAAATGGACGAGCTGGAGCTGACCATCGCTACTAACAGCTACGTCCAGAACAGCAGCGTAATGATCATCTCCGAAACCTGGCTACACCCGCTCATCCCCAATGAAGCGGTGCAGTCTCTTTCTCCGTTCCTGAGAAAAGTCAAGCTAAACATGGCTGGGTTTCACCAAAATCCCTGCTTTTTTTCTAGAAAAGGAGATACAGCGTCTTTTATGAAAGGTGCTCTGTTGTGCTCTTCTGACACTTGCATTCCTGGATCAAAGGGCTCGTGTAAGATAAATATATACAACAATTGTTGTTCTATTCACAAAACCACCATCGGGGGGGGGGGGGGGGGGGGGGGGGGGCACTAAACAACAATATCACAGACGCACCGTGCCCTGTCACAGCCTCTCGCCGCGGATTGTGATGGTCTCTCGGCCACAGCAGGTCGGGAACACCGGTCCCGCCGGTGGTCGCGGTCCTTCTGTGGTACGGGTCGGTGGTGCCGGTATGCTTTGACCCAGAGACCATCACATTTTACCGTGGGAGGACATGGTGTTGCTCGAGATGAAGACCGGACGGGACTGTCGGCTGAGAGCTTCCTGTTTCGGCTCCGAGCTGCTGGAGCCTCGCCAGTGACAGCGGAGCAGCTGCGCTGCATCCACATGCAGAACTCGGTTTGCAAAAGCCGAGTTATGATAAAAACTTCCTGGTCATGAGCTGTCATGAGTTTCGCTAAACTGATTTTAAAAATGTGAAGTAATCAGCCAAGTAATCTCCGTTTTTATCAAATGTACCGGTAATCTGATTACGGGTTTTTTTCTGTACTTGCAACGGACTACAGTTACCCTTTTTTTGTATCCTGATTATGTAACGCCGTTACATGTAGTCCGTTACTCCCCAAGCCCGGGCGTGACTCTGCATTCCGGTCAGGAGACAAAGAACAGTACAGCATGGAAAGAGCAGAATTAAAGAGGGGCATCAAAGAGGCCAGCAAAAGGAAGGTGGAGGGACATCTCACATATAACAACTCACGCAGGATGTGGCAGGGGATAAAGCACATCACCAAATACAAAGGCAGCTCCAACAACAATATGGACACCTCATTAGCAGAGAAGCTGAACAACTTCTTTGCACGGTTTGAGGTTGAACCAGATCTGCCACCTCCATCTTCCTGCATCCAGGATGCACCCAGGATGCTGGAAGTGAGGCAGGAAGTGAGGCGGGTATTGAGATCAGTCAACCCGAGGAAAGCTGCCGGCCGGTAAATGTGAATTCACACATTCACACACTGATGGCGGAAGCTGCCATGCAAGGCGCGAACCACGACCCATCAGGAGCAAGGTGGGTAAGGTGTCTTGCCCAAGGACACTATGGCAGCAACCGGGACAGAGCTCTACCACCTGAACCACTGCTGCCCCGAATGGGCTACCAAGCAAGGTACTTCAAGCCTGTACCAGTCAGCTTGCTGGGGTTTTCACTGTGATTTTTAACACATCTCTGTCACAGATCATACCCCCCTGCCTCAAAACTGCCACCATTGTTCCTGTGCCAAAAGAGATAGCCCCTGCAGACGACTTGAATAACTACAGACCAGTGGCAACGCCAGTCATCATGAAGTGCTTTGAGAGGTTGGTCTACCACTACATCAAGTCTTGCCTACCACCCTCCCTTGATCTCAACCAGTATGCGTATCGAGCAAAAAGGTCTATGAGGATGCAGTTTCCATGGTAACACACACAGCGCTGAACCAGTTAGAGCAACGGGACACCTATGTGCTGTTCATCGATTATAGCTCCGCCTTCAACACCATCCTCCCAGACATCTTGGTCAACAAACTGCTCCACCTAGGCCTCCCCTCTTCCATCTGCATGTGGATTACAGACTTCCTCACCAACCGGTCACAGTCTTAGGGCATACCTCTCCTCTTCCATCACGATCAGCGCTGGTGCACCACAGGGTTGCGTGCTAAGTCCTTTGCTCTACTCACTGTACACCCACGACTGCACTCCAGCCCACCCAACCAACACCATTATCAAGTTGGCGGATGACACGGTCATGATTAGACTCATATCAGGGGGAGATTAGACCAGCTACAGAGATGAGATCCAGAGCTTGTTGAGGTGGTGCTGCACAAACAACCTGAAATTAAATACATCCAAAACAAAAGAATTCATCATGGATTTCAGAAGGAAGCACAGGGAGGAGCCAACTCCGCTGTGGATCAATGGAGCATGTGTAGAGCAGGTCCACTCATTCAAGTACCTCGGGCTTCACATATCCTGGGCCATCAACACCACTGAAATCACCAAAAGGGCACAGCAGCATCTCCACTTGCTTAGGCCGCTGAGGAAAAACAACCTGAGTGAGAAGCTGCTTGTGGCCTTTTACCGTTCAGCGATTGAGAGCATCATAACATACAACATCAGAGTGTGGTATGCAGGCAGCACAGCTGCTGAGAGAAAGACCCTACAGCAGATCATCCACACAGCTGAAAAAATCACCGGCCTGCTACCCTCCCTCAATGACATAGCCACCACTCGCTACCTCAAAAGAGCCTCCAACATCTCAATAGAATCCACCCACCCTGGTCATTACCTGTTTCAACTGCTGCCGTCAGGACACACACATCCAGATTCAGAAACAGTTTCTTCCCCCAGGCCATCATGGCATTAAACTCTCAATAATCTCTGTACATTTGCACTACTAACAACTCACAGATCAGCCACAGAGTGGGCACTTTTGAGGCACTTGCACTTTATAGCTGTCATGCACTTTCAGTATCACAGCTAGCTGCTGCACCATAGCAGCTGCACCATAAACTATGGATTGTTTTTTATTAATACTGTATGTGTGATGTGTAGATGGGATGAATGCTGTTTTATGAATTCTATTGTATTATTTTATGTCTAAGCACCATTGGGAGTAGCATCTCCAGTCTCGTTGTATTTATACAATGACAATAAAGTTTCTATTCTATTCTTAGGTAGAGGCTAGACAGGCCAGATAGAGAGAGAGAGAGTCCAGGTAAGTAAAGAGAGTCCATCGACCAGCTACAGCGGGAACATAGGACCCCTTTTTTGAAAAAAGGGGAACAAAAGAGGGTCCTATATTCCCTGATCGGGGAACATAGGTACGCTCCCGCCTCAACACATGGGGTGGGTGCTCTGCTGTTCCTCTGTCTTCAGCAATCAGCTGAGACAGAGCACAGTGGATGTGGCGCTGATCATCTGTTGCAGTGCACGTGTGTGTTGAACAGCAAAAAAGAGTGATCGCTCCCGTGAGCTTTTTAATCTTATCGTTAACGGTTCATAATCGGTTAACGAGCGTCGGTTATCGGTCAGAAAATAATTTCAAAATGTGTATCCCTAATCCAGCTCCTTCTTCTCTGTGCTCAATGTTCATCCATACATACAAGCCTCCATGTGAACACAGTGATAAAACAGTGTGTGTGAGAGAGCCATGTAATGTCCATGTGTGCATGCTGACAGAGAAGGTGCTGCTCTGACCCCCCTCCTCCTTTCAGGGTGGAGCCTGCTGGAGTCCCATGGTTGACACCAGGTCTGAGGAAGTGTAAGTCTGTTTTTACTTTGATTCATGGAAACAAAGCAGCACATTCAACCATCTTCACACTGTCACATCACTGACCTCATGAGTCTTCATCAAACTGTCAATAACTGATCACATGATCAATAACTGCAGCTGTGTCTTGTTCTCTCCATCAGATTCCTGTCCACTCACAATCGACACAAACACAGTGAACACAAAGATCAAACTGTCTGACAACAACAGGAAGGCGACACATGTGGAGGAGGATCAGTCATATCCTGATCATCCAGACAGATTTGACCTTCAACATCAGCTGCTGTGTTCAACTGGTCTGACTGGTCGCTGCTACTGGGAGATTGAGAAGAGAGGAAGCGTTTATATATCACTGAGTTACAGAGGAATCAGCAGGAAAGGAAACAGTGATGACAGTAGGTTTGGAGGGAACGATCAGTCCTGGAGTCTGTTCAGCTATGATGGTGGTTATGGAGTCAGGCACAATAACAGAGCGACAGACATCACCTCCTCCTCCTCTTCCACCTCCTCCTCCTCCTCCTCTTCCACCTCCTCCTCCTCCTCCCCTGTCTCTGACAGAGTAGCAGTGTATGTGGACTGTCCTGCTGGCTCTCTGTCCTTCTACAGAGTCTCCTCTGACTCACTGATCCACCTCTACACCTACAACACCACCTTCACTCAACCTCTGTATCTTGGGTTTAGATTCTGGTCCAAGTCTGGTTCCTCAGTGAGTCTGTGTTGAGTGAATCAGAGCCCCTGCCCTTTTTGCCTCGTATAAAAAAGTGCCCTTTTTATGTGTTTTTTTTTTTTTTCAATAAATAAATACATTCCTGTTGCATGGGGATGTAAACAACGTCACGGAGAGAGACTGACAGAGAGGTACAAGCTGCTGCCTCATCAATAACTCTGTGTGTGCCGCACATAGATGAGAGAAACGTGACAGTGGAGCGACTTAAACCTTTGTGAGTTATAAACCCACGAACATCACTTCCTTGTCGGTTCTGACAAGTCGCCTTCCACTTATTTAACAAGCTTAAAAACGATCATATTACAGAAATGCGCCCATTTGTGTTTGTTTAGCTAACTGCTTGTTAAGAACCCTATTGAGTTACCGGTAGGCTAATTGTGACTTTGCTGTTGTAAATATTGCTGCTGTTCTGAAACATGCACAGTAGCAGTCAGTCACAGTAGTCTAAATGTCTTGGTTTTGTCACATATAGATGTGTAGCACTCACATGATTTTTTTTTCTGCAAGCCATGTTAATGTGCACCTAATACCATATTAGCCTCAGCCTACCAGTTCAGAAGTCATGACTCTGTTTCAGGAAGTCAGGAAATTGGCCCAGCGTGTTGACTGCAGTCCTGAAGGCGTGCAGGCTTTCTCTATTGACTAAATAGTATAACTGTAATTTAATTTAACTTATTTATTTTCATATTAAGGCCTGAAAAAAATTGTACATACTGCCCTTTTCTGATGTTGAGCCCCTGCCCCTCTATAGTCATGTGCACATAAAGGGGAGGTCCTCTCTGTGTGTGCAGCCAAGGGATGCGCGTGAATGTGGTGACGTAGGGACGAGGGCGGGGACTGCTAACTCTTTGAGAATTTTCTTCATCATTTTGTTGACAAAGTGGATTCTGTCAGAAAATATATCAGTAAGAGTGTCACTATGAATACTAACAATGATCTGCTCGTTGCCCCAGCTCATTCTGCTGTGTTTGAACAGTTTGAGTTGGTTTCCCTTTTTTCTCTTGGTGACATAGTGAAATCCATGAAATCTACAAATTGCCCATTAGATACTGTCCCTGCCAAAGTGCTGAAAATGGTTTTTAATACTGTGGGGCCTAGTCTCCTGGTTTTTATTAACTCCTGCCTTAGATTAGAAACTGTCCCAGATGCCTTTAAACATGCTGTGGTCAGGCCCCTTCTTAAAAAGCCTAATCTTGACCCCTCTGTGTTATCAAATTTTAGACCTGTCTCCAATCTGCCCTTTCTTTCTAAGGTTTTAGAAAAAGCTGTTTTTATACAATTACAGTCCTTTTTGGATGACAACTCTGTACTCGAGAAGTTCCAATCTGGGTTTAGGTCTCGCCACAGTACTGAGTCTGCACTGTTAAAGGTGCACAACGATATTGCTCTGTCTGTGGATGCCAAGTGCCCCGTTGTCTTAGTGCTGCTTGATCTCACAGCAGCCTTTGACACGGTGGACCATGCAGTCCTCCTGTCACGTCTAAAAAATTACGTTGGCATCCACGGCATCGCGTTGAAGTGGTTTACATCTTACTTGTCCAGTAGAACTTTCTCTGTTATGGTTGGCGACCTGTCCTCTTCCAGTGCTCCTCTCTCTTGTGGAGTGTGCACAAGGATCTATTCTTGGCCCTATCCTTTTTTCTTTGTACATGTTACCACTGGGGTCAATTATAGCCAGGCACAACCTTTCCTTTCACTGTTATGCAGACGACCTGCAAATCTATCTGCCAGTGAAGCCAAACAGTAACAGTGCACAATGTTCTTTATTTGACTGTATTGCTGATATTAAGCAGTGGTTGGCTCAAAATTTTCTTAACTTAAATGATGAAAAAACTGAATGTATTGTGTTTGGAGATACTGTGTCAGCTGACTTTGGCACCCTGTCTCCAAAGCTCAGTTCAACTGTCAGAAATCTGGGTGTGACTTTTGACAGTCATCTCAAGTTCGACAAACAAATCAGCAATGTTGTCAGGACTAGCTGTGTCTTTTAGCTAAAGTTAAAATGTTTTTAAGCCGCCACGACCTCGAGAAAGCCATCCATGCTTTAATTAGTTCACGGTTAGATGCCGCGGCCCGTCGTTTTAACCAACACTCACAGACGTGTGCACATTACCCCTGTTCTTAACTCCCTTCACTGGCTTCCTGTCCTTTTTAGAATTGACCCATTGTATTTATCCGAGCTTTTAACCATCCGAGATCCTGGTAGAGCTTTGAGGTCAGCTAATCAACTTGTACTGGAAGTGCCCAGATCAAAATACTATAAACACTGGGGTGACCGAGCATTTTCTGTTGCTGCTCCCAGGCTCTGGAACAAGCTCCCCACCTAGATGCGTCTCATCTCTGACCCGGGCCTTTTTAAATCCAGACTAAAAACTATTTATTTAGGATGGCTTTTAATACCCAGTAGCACGATGGCACTTTTATCTTATTTTATTTTATTTTAACTTATTTGACTTTGCCGTATTTTATTGCTTTCACTGTTTTTATTGTTTTTAAATTGTTTTTATTTCTGCTTCTTTCTTTTTATTATTACACTATGTAAAGCACTTTGGTACACCGAAAGGATTGTTGTAAAGGGCAGTATAAATAAAGTACATTTACATTTACATAAATAAATAAATTCTAGGGCTAATCTTTGTATGACTGAATTATTCTGCATAAGACCCTGACTAATACTCATAGTAATTCTGCATTAGCATCAAAACAAAGTAGGCTAAATAAAAAATGATAATACATACTGTAGTCTAAGAAAAAAAGTGGAAAAGTCAGGGGCCCACTTCAACGGCCCTGATTATCTGACTAACTTGCATATTTCACTCAGGACCGGCGGATCAGCTGGTGTGCAATGCGTGCTGTATAGCCTACTGTACGATCCTTCTTTTCTCTCTCTCTCATCGCGCTGTACGTCTTCACAAGCCATACACTTTCTACACAAGTGCACCTTCTCTCTCATGTTTAGTTCCATATTAAGACAGGTGCGTCAGTGCCAGTAGATAGTCGCGGAATCGTGTGTCAGGCATTTGGCTCTAATGGGAATGGCTGGTTTGACGTGACTTTATCATTAAAAGTGTTTTTTTTTAAAGAGCGCTGTCAACCACTCCTAGACGCGTCAGGTCAGCATAGCGCAGTGCTAACTGCTTTCTCTTGGAAACTGACTCTGGACTTGATTTTCGTTTATTAGCGACGACCATTGACCGACGACTGTTCATGGATTGTCTGGGATTTGATTGGCCGTGCACATTCCTGTTGGACTACACTACATGGTTGTATGGTTTAAATCTGACACAATAAGATATAAAACAAACATGAACTCATGTTGAAGACCATGTTCTTATTTGCCTCGTCTGACTGCAGCAGGCTACAGATAAAAGACATGAGACTTTTTATTGATCCCACGTGTTGCAACAGTAGCATAGAGATACAGGACAAGTAAAGAAGGAAGGAATAAAAATATAAAGATTTCACTATGTATGAAATATATAACAAAAATATGTACTGTTATGTACGGAAGCCGAGAACGGCCACGTCCATAATATTTTTTTTATTATCGTTTTCTCGTGATAACGACTTATTATTTCGTTATCTCGAGATAACAAAGTCCGTTTTCTCGTGATAACGAATTAATTTATTTCGTTATCTCGAGATAACAAAGACCGTTTTCTCGTGATAACGAAATAATCATAGAATGTGTTGTTGACATGGTTGCCTAGCAACATGTTTCCCCGGTGCAATCGCTTCTGCTTACGGGGAAGTAGCAGCTGGTTAGCCGCTGTATGTTCGTAGCAGGAGGCTACTAAAGCGAGTCTGTTGGAAACACACATCTACAGATCTAACGTAACAGAAGAGATGTTTTTCGTGGGATAATTGCCCAGAACCATGTGTAGAACTCAAATCAGTGAGCTGATTAATGTGATCACATCATCCTGATTTCAGCCTTCAAGAGCTGCCACTAACGTTAGTCTGCTCTGAGGAGCTGTCAACAATGAAGTACCGGTAAGTTACACTTAACATTAGTTTGTTTACTGAGCTGGGTTTATTTAAGGGGCTACAGGTTAGCATAAACACATGAGAGTTGACTACGTTATGGCAGCTTCGGCTAAGGTAATGTTAGCTAGTTGCTGCTCAGATAAAGCTCATGAACACTGCTGTCTTGCCAAATTAACATTAGCCTACTTGTCAGTGGTCGCAGGCAACAGGTGTCTGATGGTTCGAGATAAGGTTGTGATTTCTGACAGCAGCAGACAGTAGCTAACGTTAGCTTAGCTGAAACAGGATAGATGGGACCACCGGCCGGTAGCCCCTTAAATAAACCCAGCACAGTGACGTTATTCAAACTAACTTAACGTTAAGTGTAACTTACTGGTAAGTTACTGTTGACAGCTGGTGTGGACAATAATCACACCAGTGAGTGAAGCAAAGCGATAGATAGATGTTATATCTATCGCTCTGGACTGAAGTTAACTGCCCCATGCTCGAGCTGAACAGTAGCCTCCTGTTGCCATGTCAACGACACATTCTATGATTATTTCGTTATCACGAGAAAACGGTCTTTGTTATCTCGAGATAACGAAATAAATTAATTCGTTATCACGAGAAAACGGACTTTGTTATCTCGAGATAACGAAATAATAAGTCGTTATCACGAGAAAACGGTAATAAAAAAAATGTATACGGACCTGGCCGTTCTCGGCTTCCGTAGTTATGTATAATTATAGAAAAAACTATATTGTTTAATGGGAGATGTTGCAGAGTGTGGGTGTGCATGAATACAAGTAAATGTACAGCTTGTATGAACTGAGCCAGGTAAAATACACAAGGATAAATTATGCAGAAGAGAAATAAACTTTATAAACACAAGCAGGTGAGGTAATGGAGAGTAATGTAACAAGAGTCATATAGATCTATACTCAGCCTGATGTATTGAATCATATTCTCAAATCAAATAAACTTTATTTGTCCCGCAGGGGAAATTCGTCTTGGGCCAGTAGCGCAGGAAAAACAGCTGCTGTGTTCATACATACATACACACATGGTTTATACAACAGTATCAATGACATACATACCCCAAAAGTGCAGTGAGTGCAATAAATAGGTTAAAATACAGAGTTCTGGATAGATAAGAATACAGAGTTAAAATAAAACATACTAAAAACTAAACAGCTGGGAACATCAATGAAGGCCTGTAGTGGTCGCGTGCACCATGACTGGTCCCTCATATACTGCCTGGAGGGACTGGAAGTAACCATGTTTCCCCTCTATCTTCAATGCTGTAGCCTCCATTCTTTGGAGTCTGGCCTTACACTGGGCTGTGAGGGAGCCGAACCGTGCTGCCATACCGTATCTTATGATACCGGCCAACACCGCATTATAGAACGTTAACATTATCTCGGTTCAGACCCCAAACAGCCACAGCCCTCTTAGAAAGTGGAGCCTCTGAGCTTGTCTGTTACAGAGGAAGTTCACATGATCGCTCCAGTTATGAGGGAACCTGTTCAATAGAGCAGTTATCAATGATTACCGGGTCCTGAGCTGCGATTACCTGAGGGTTAATCATCAACTCTGTAGGAGCCAGATTGGTCATTTTCTTTGTTCATGAGTGTTGTACAAATTTGTGCCAGTAGGTGGCAGTACCTGTTTAGGCCATTGCCTTTGAATCTATATAGGTAGGTGGGTTAATCAGCGCTGGTCCACACGCTGGGGAATCCATATGGTTTTTGACGGTGCCATGGCGTGTGTGTGTAGCCTAATAAATCTGCAACAAAAGAGAAGTAATGCTTGGACATTTGCTGTGTTATGCACTTATGCGTACAAGCCCTTTAAATCACCAGCATGCGCGGATAGTGACAAAGGGCCTCTATAATCTCTTTTGTCTTGTTAGTGTTTAACACCAAGTAGTCGTTACCACACAGGGTTTTGAAGGTGGCTATCTCACTGAAGTACACGGAGGGGCAGGTATTCACATCCAACAAGCTTAAAATGATGGGATTACATGCTGTCATTCCGACATCCCACCATTTAGACATACCACCATTCCTGAATGGGCTCTATGCACAGCTCCACTACTTCCTGAACTTAAGGCAGCTCCTTTATTTCCTGTCTTACATAATTGGACACACACACACCTGGATGAATCAGTTTGTTCAATAATGTAAGACAGGAAATAAAGGAGCTGCCTTAAGTTCAGGAAGTAGTGGAGCTGTGTATGTATGTGAACTCCTGCATTCATTGGTGTATATATGTTACCGGCCTCAGGCCTAGGGGTACTCGGGCTGGTAGCTATTTTGCTACACAGCAATGAATGACAGTGGAACAGTAAGAAACACGGTTTCAGCAGTGTGCGACTGTGTCAAGCACCATTTTATTCTGCCTCCTATGTAACATGTCAAACATCTCAATTCACATTCACCTGGCCAATTACCAGCCTTAATATCAGGCAAATGCTTGAGTTTAACTATAAATGCATATAACTTCAATACATATAAATAATAACACAAACAAGTGTGAGTATACTGTGGCTGCATTGACAAATACACCAAAGTTATCAAACCATTCTAAATACATTGACGTGACCTCAAAAGTCACAATTTTTAAGTTGTTTTTCACGTTTTACATACCTGTGGAACAGTAAGAAAGTGTCTGACTGCCTCAAACACCATTTTATTCTGCCTCCTAGTGTATGGGAATGGGATGGGCTTGAGTCAGGAGTTTCTCACTGAACCTGGTATCACAGTGCCACCTATGGTCACAAAGTGGAATGACAACAAAATGACCTGTATGGGAGTCTGACTCAGGATGTAACTGAAATAAATGAAAATAAAGAGAAAGAAGAAAATAAAAAATAAGTTGTGTGTGTGTATGACATCCTACTAATGAGAGGCTCTTTTTTCTGCCCTCTACATATAACGTGAAGAGGCTGAGAGAGACGTTTACCCTGACTTGTTGTGTCCTGTTTGTTAAGAACCAATAAAACCATTTAATAATAAAAGTGTCAACCCTCATGTTGAATAACCTCTGTCCTCACACTGTCAATGAGACCAAGGAGCCACAGTCAGTGAGAACAACTTTATTTAAAAATATCAAACGTCACTAAATCACATTTCAGTCTGAACAGTTTTTACACTGATATGAACATTTATCTGATAGAAACAATGAGCTTCATAGTTGATGTGAGCAGCTGCTGCCTCCTTCTCCTCACTTCTTCTTGGTGTACTGCAACCACAGAGAGGACAGGCTGACGTGTGTTGCTCTGTCTGACAATATTATTATTATTATTATTATTATTATTATTATTAATAAACTCACTTTATCTAGAATCCAGTCAGCGTCTGTTATCGCTCTCTGGATGATCATCTGGATCCTCTCTGGGTCGTCCTCATCTGAGTGACTGGTGTAACCCTGGAAACACAAACTCATCAATCAGGACACTTTATTAATAATATTATCATCATGATTATCATTATTATTTCTCCGGTTTGAGTTTTTCCACTGTGTTTCTTTCCTTCATTTTTAAAATCTAAATGGAAGAATTGGACGTTTTGGACGAGAATAAGTGATAATAATGAAAATAATCCTCAATTTCAGACTTAATCCTGGATTTTCTCTGGTTTTCCTGATCTGTGTGTGAATGTGTGAATGCAGCAGCAGCAGCAGCAGCAGCAGCAGCAGCAGCAGCAGCAGTAGCAGCAGCAGCAGCAGCAGCAGCAGGGACCTGAGGAGATCAGACAGGCGATCAGTCATTGTAGTGGCTGTTTGTGGAAACTAAGAAAAGCTTCAAATCAAACTTTAAACCCTAAAGAATCAAAGGGCCACTGCTGCACCATGGGTCGTGGTGTAGACAGCTGAGAGAAACATCATGACCATGCAAAGTCCAGTTTTAACTACAAATGTGGTTTATTTGACCAGAAAGGAGCAAGAAAAGAACAAAACAAAACAAAACCCATCAGCCCACCCAGGTGCATGCTGGTCCCTCACTGCAGCCCTACACATTTATTCTCTGGTGACGTGATCAAATGAAATAAAACACCAATAATAAACAGGAAAACACCTGAACTACACAAATAATAAACTAACAGAATCTGATCAGAGTTAAATCAAATAAATCAATTCAGGAAAATCAGATCTAAACTAAATATTAAAGTAAACAACACTAAATACAAACAATGAATAAATAAACAGCTGCAACAGTTTGTGTTTGTTGACGTGTGTTTACTACTGCTGGCTGTCAATCAAACCTCCCTCATGGAAAATAACCTGTAGTGACATCATCATCATCATCATCTTCATCATCATCATCATCATCATCATCATCATCATCATCATCATCATCATCTTCATCATCATCATCATCATCATCATCATCATCATCATCATCACTGTTACTTTAAAGGACAATTTCAACACAAATTCACCTCAGGCTGTATGTTCCTAACATTTCAGGTCTAACAGAAGGAATCTGAAGGTTTCCAGTTTAATGTCTCCTGTTTTGCGGTAGTTATGGTCTGTCCCTGCATCGCCACGGCAACGATGAATGGGAGCGGATTGAAGTTCTGCTGCTGAGGCTGTTTACATCCCTCAAAGCCGCAATTTTTTTCCACAGACAGTGTCAGACGTCGACTCAAACATGCGCCAAGAAGTTTTTTTTACTTCAAGTCCAGAGTTGATATTCCTGTGTTTCTGACACAAACGGGAGCTTCCCACTGCACCTGAACACACCGAGCGTCAACTTGGGTCTCGACTCCGCCAGACTTTGAATCAGATCTAGTTTTACAAACATGTCGGCTTGTTGAAGTAAATAAACTTCTGGCTGCATGTTTGAGTCTCCATCTGACGCTGTCTGTGGCTTTGAGGGATGGAAACAGCCTAAGCAGCAGAACTTCAATCCGCTCCCATTCATCGCTGCCGTGGCGACGCGGGGACAGACACAACTACCGCAAAACAGGAGAAATTAAAGGGATAGTTCAACATTTTGGCAAATTGACCCATTGCCATAATCCCTATAGTCATAGCAGTAGGTTCATTACCTTTAATTGTCGGTGTAAGCTATTTTCAGTACAGCAGAGCGCAGCAGCTGGCTGCTCAGAGCTACACTATGGAGGCTAAGGGAATTTCTTGGTTTCCCTCATTAAACTCATCAAATATCCCAAAACTCCACAGCGCTTTTGTAGACAAGTTGTGACCTGCACAACCACCACGCTATGAGATAATGACGGAACGATACGAAACGGAGCCGTTTTCGAGGTAAATTCATACAAAACCGCTGATGTGCGTTGCGTTCAGGGACAGTTTTTCAGCAAGCAGTATCCGTATTTACCCTGTATTTACCTCGAAAACGGCTCCGTTTCGTATCGTTCCGTCATTATCTCATAGCGTGGTGGTTGTGCAGGTCACAACTTGTCTACAAAAGCGCTGTGGAGTTTTGGGATGTTGAATTTGATGAGTTTAATGAGGGAAACCAAGAAATTCCCTTAGCCTCCATAGCGTAGCTCTGAGCAGCCAGCTGCTGCGCTCCGCCGTACTGAAAATAGCTTACACCTACAATTAAAGGTAATGAACCTACTGCTATGACTATAGCGATTATGGCAATGGGCCAATTTGCCAAAATGTTGAACTATCCCTTTAAACTGAAAACCTTCAGATTCCTTCTGTTAGACCTAAAATGTTAGGAACATACAGCCCCGAGGTGAATTTGCCCGGAATTGTCCTTTAATGTTTTCCTCCACGTGATGTTGAAGATGAAATGACAGTGACAGTAGTGACTCCTCCCTCCCACCGGAGCCCCACATATTTATTCTCTGGTGCCCCGACGTGGAGAAATGAAATAAAAACACAAAGAACAAACAGGAAAACAAACGACAAACTCACTGAACACTAACAACATCTGATCAGGATCAAATCAATCAATCAATTCAGGATCATCAAATCTAAACTCAACACTAAACACGACCAATAAACATGTGACATCATCAGACTGTCCATCTAACCAGTCTGCAGCTCCATCCAGCTTCTCTCTGCATCCTCAGCTCAGAAACCGTCACTAGAGAGAGTCCAGCATCCGTCAGCAGAGGTGTGTGTGTGTGTGTGTGTGTGTGTGTGTGTGTGTGTGTGTGTGTGTGTGTGTGTGTGTGTGTGTGTGTGTGTGTGTGTGTGTGTGTGTGTGTGTGTGTGTGTGTGTGTGTGTGTGTGTGTGAGGGTCACCACGAACAACATCAATTAATAACTTTTATGATAAAAAATTATAATTTAGATATCAAGAATACGCTCTCAAAAATATATCAAATACTAGGAGACAGTGAAGAAACACAAGACCTAATTAGGACAAAGTGGAATCAAGATCAATCAAGTACAAATAGAAGACGACGATTGGAAAAATGCTTATAGCACAATACACAAAACAACAAGTTCTGGATATTGGAGGGAATTCTCATGGAAGGTATACACACGTTTTTTCATTACTCCAAACATACAGTCTAAATTCACAACATCCATTACCTCAGACTGTTGGCGAAATTGTGGGGAGCACCATGCGAACCACTCACATATTTTCTATTTTGTCCATCACTAAAACCTTTTTGGAAAAAAATTATGGAATCTTTCTTTTCAATTTCCCAGTTTAAAAAAACACTGGAACCGAAATGTATAGTTTTAGGAATAACACCAGCCGAACTTACAACAGAAAAAGACAAATATTTATACAGAATACTTAGAATAACAGCTTTGAAACAAATCACAAGAAATTGGCAAAAATCTATCTCACCTTCTTTTAACAACTGGAAATTAACTGTAAACAGTATTCTGGAAATGGAAAAAATGACATACAGAGTCAGAAAACAAGAACCAGAATGTCTGAAGAGATGGAATAAGTGGTTTGATTATATAAATAAATAAATAAACGGATGTTTTCAGCTCTGAAGAAAGGTTTATTAGATTTCTGAAGAGAACAAATCTATGTATGTATATATTGCAATTTTTGTTTCTATCTTATGCCCTTTTTTTTTTTTTTTTTCCCCCAACTGTCTTTGTTCCACCCCCCCCCCCCCTTTTATTATTAATATTCCCCTTAAAATTATATATATTTATTTTTTATTCTTTTTTTTTTTTTTTTGAATCCATCTATTTTTCACTTTTTTCTTTGATGTTTTTCACACACACACACACACACTAAAAAATGTTTTAAAAAATGTCATAAATGTTGCAGGAACGTGCCAGTGACTGATAAGATATGTGCTGGAATATGAACTTGAATTCTGCAATAAAGTATAAAAAAAAGAAAAAGAGAAACCGTCACTAGAGAGAGTAGAGTATCCGTCTGCAGCGTTACACCTGGCCCGTCAGCAGAGGTGTGTGTGTGTGTGTGTGTGTGTGTGTGTGTGTGTGTGTGTGTGTGTGTGTGTGTGTGTGTGTGTGTGTGTGTGTACCTGAGCAGCTCACCTGTCGTACGGCGTGTCGATAGTGTTGCTGCATGGCCGTGTTGGGCAGCAGCCTGCAGCACCTCAGGAGATATGGATAGAGCTGCAGCGGGGTGTGGACCAGCTCTGCTCCAGCTAAAGGTGGCATCCCCTCCTCCTGTGGAGTCACAGACAGCAGCTCTGAGCTTCAGCAGCTTCACAGTCACAGTCAGGAAGAAGAAGAAGAGGAAGAAGAAGAAGCTCTCAGAGATGTAACACCTGCTCAGGTCTATACAGCTACTGTTAGCTAACACACTAACAACACTTTAACACACCAGCAAAACCATCAGTGAATGGAACAGACGTCCAGAGCACCTCAAAAACACCACTGCACTGCAAAAACTCTAAATCTTTCTGAGAATATTTGTCCTTTTTCTTGTCAAAATGTCTCATTTCTAGTCAAATCTAATCTCTTTCCATTTAAAATAAGACTCATCACCTAAACATTGACTTGTTTTTAGATCATTTTCACTTGTTTCAAACTAATATTCACTTAAAATAAGTAGAAAAATCTGCCAGTGAAAGTAAGTTTTTTGTGTTTGTAATAAGGAAGAAAAACTTGCTCCACTATCAGATTTTTCTACTTATTTCAAGTGAAAATCTGCTTGAAAGAAGTAAAAAGTGTCTAAAACAAGCTGCTTTTTAAGTATAATGAGATTTGTTTTGACTAGAAATGACATTTTGACTAGAAATAAGAGAAATATTCTTGGTAAAATGTTAGAGTTTTTGCAGTGTGACTACCTCTGTTTTACTCGTAAGGTCAGAAACTGGATTGTGAGTCAGCAGCCGGGGAGCCCTGTACATAGGAGACCAGTAGGTACCAGTAGGGATGAGACCCTGGTGGGCAGCCTCGTCCAGAGGTGGTAGTAACACGCTACATTTACTCTGTTACATTTACTTGAGTAACTTTTTGGATAAATTGTACTTCTAAGAGTAGTTTCAATGCAGCATACTTGTTACTTTTACTTGAGTAGGCTATATAGTGCACACAAAGAGCTTATGGACAGTTCATAGATCTTTCAGAGATAGGCCTATGTAAGTTATTGTGGCTGAATTTGTATTAATTTATGTTACTTTGTAAAAAAAAAAAAAAAAAAAGTCATTTAGGCTATTGTTTTAGTTGTTAAATGTTGTTCTTTGGCAATATCTGAATTTTTTCATTGCTATTATATTTCTGTGTATTTGATGAGGCCTACTACATTTACGCGCTGATCAAAATCAGAGGTTACTCAGCAGTTACTCAGTACTTGAGTAGATGTTTCACCAGGTACTTTCTACTCTTTCTCAAGTAAATGTTTGAATGGCTACTTTTTACTTTTACTTGAGTTACATTATTCTAAAGTAACTCTACTCTTACTTGAGTAGAGTTTTTGGCTGCTCTACCCACCTCTGGCCTCGTCCCTACTGGGCATTCTCAACCTGACAACGCAGTGCCAGCATCAAACTGGAACTGCATTAGGTCACCTTGGTGGGTAGCTCCATCCCTGTGGAGCTCCACTCAGGTCCCTTCTCCTCTCCTACATATTATTTACACTGAACAATGAGCACTTTATGTGAAATCCTATGTACTTGAATGTATTTGATTTATTTTAAATACCCAGAACATCCCTGCACACGTTAGATAGGCACTCTACTTTATGAAATATCCTATGTACTTGAATAGCCTACTTATTTGAAATACTCACATCTTTTTTTTATTCAAAACTTTGTTTCACATTACAAAACATTTTTTCATAATAATATGCAATATATAAAGCACATCTATATTATAATACGCCAGGGGGAATTTACAAGTTTCCAAAAAAAATGTTCAGGTTTTCACATATATTGACAGTCTTATTGCTTTCTGGTTGCTTAAAAATCTGATGGAGGTTATGTATTGCTTGAGCTCACCGCTAAGAGCAATAAAGGAAGGTTTTTTTTTTTTTTTTTAATGAACTTACATTTCAGTTTAAACTCTCTGTTGTCTCCATCAGTGTCTCTCTGACGTCTTCTCCTCCTCCGGAGACTTTCCATAACAAACCGTAGTCGGATCATGGATGTGTTGAGTCGGATGTGTCGTCATCTGTTTGTCTGGTGTCATGTTTGCACCACACGGAGCGGTGTCGCCCCCTCGTGTCGCTTCATGGAGTCCTGCAGCGTCCTGGAGGAAACTGGAGATGAGTTCAGACACAGAGTCACTGACAAGCGGCGGACTGGAGATCGATATTATCATTAATGTTTTAACTCTTTATGGTTCAGTAGTAGAAATAAACAGCAGTAAAAACACCAGTCTCTCTACTCAGATAAAGAAGTCACCTCCCCTCCCCCACTTCCTGTTTAAACTTTACTTTCACTTTGACTCAGCGGTTGTGTTGCAGTTTGTTTCCCCATGTGAAGGTAAGGTGAACAGTCTGAATGTTTTCCTCCTTAACACCTGTCGTTACCTGAGTTCTCTGCACTTCAACTTGTGGTTGTGTTGTTGTTGTGTTATTATAATGTTACTGTAGCTGAGTCAGAGCTGCAGCTGTAAAGTCTGGACCGACAGAACCGTGTCCTCCATGTTGTGTGGATGTTGTGGGTAGAAGCGCTGGAATAAGAGCAGAATCTGTTAGCTACTACCTGTCACTGATCAATACTGACTGTTACTGATCGATACTGACCACCTCATGTTTTTGTCTTGGTTTTCCTGAGACTTTATTGATTATTGATTTTCCAGCGATCAATGTTCTACAGAGTAACCAGGATTGGGAGGGTTAGGCTATACTCTGAAAATAATAGTCCTGTAGGCGACAATTACAGGTTACCTGTTAAAAAAGTGTAATAAGTAACTTTACTCTAAGTCAGAAGAAAACTCGCCAGTTTTCTAAACTACCGCTCATTTCCATGTAAAGTTGGTGTTGTGGTCGCTGGGACGCCGCTAATGTCACGTCAACTTGCTGCTGAGAGTCACATACAGGATGTGTGTGTCAGAAGAGGCAGGGGGGAGGGGGGGGAGGGGGATCAACTTGTGACTGCTGAGGTTGTATCAGAGTCTCACGGTGGATGCTGCACCAATAACAAATTAAACTGGTTTGACAAATTCAAACACATTTATTGATGACTTAATTTAAAGGAGCCTATAAGATCACGTGTGTGATCAAATTCAGTGTTAAAGGTGCTCAGGCAGGTGATTTTGAAGTAGCCTAAGATAAAAGTAATCCAGAAAGTATTCAGAATACATTACTTTACTTGAGTAATCCAAATACATTACAGATTACAGATTTTGGGACATGTAATCAGTAATCTGTAGGGGAACACATTTTAACCCTCCCAGTCCCAACACTGATTATACTGTATATAATAAAATAATACAAATAATCTATTCAATTTCAATTAATTTATTTGCTATGGAGGACAATGTACAACATTCAGCACTCCCTCCAAGGGGGTGCGGCTGTACCCAATTGCAGCCGGCAACCGGCGGCAGCTTGTCAGAATAGAGACGTCCGTCAGCTGCCTTTTTTCCCCTTTTTTTTGTATTTCGGCTCCCCAATGACCAGCGCGATCGAACTTTGACGTCAGTCACGTGACGAGCGGCCAAAGCGGCTGAAAATATTTGCCGTTTTGGGAGCTGTCTTGTCTGACGCCCACCCTCATGATGGACATGTGAGCTGCTGTGCAGATGAATGATGTGTGTTTCCTCTGCAGGTGAAGCTACAAAGTGTGTGTGAGCTGAGAGTCTGAAATAAGTATCACTTCACACATCTTTGTCCTCTGCTACTAAATTTCTCTCTGCGGATAAATGTCAGATGTGATCACAGAAAAAAAAGAAAAGAAAAAAAAACGATCACGGATCATTTGCTGTTTTCGTTGTGAGCAGAGTGAAGGGGGGAATGTTCCCCGAGTCGTCCTTTCACTGGACGACTTGGGGAACAGTTCACAGTAACTGTGCGTTCACACCAAAAGCTTCCAAAGCGTCAAAAACGCCGGAAGTCAATTCATTTTCAATGAGAGCCTGGCGACACCGAGCGTCCAAAGCGTCAACAGGCGTCGCCGCGCTTCCAGAGCGTCCAAAGCTTCCAAAGCATCCAAAGCTTCCAAAGCGTCCAAAGCTTCCAGAGCGTCCAAAGCTTCCAAAGCCTCCAAAGCTTCCAAAGCGTCCAAACCTCCAAAGCTTCCAAAGCGTCCAAAGTAGAGGTCGACCGATAGTGGATTTTTAAAGGCCGATATAATAACGATAGTTTGGAGCAGGAAAAAGCCGATAGCCGATTAATCGGCCGATACGGGGCGGTACACTTTATACACTTTAATATGGGGGGAGGGGGGATTAAGTGATCCTTCACATTTTGTGAGTGATGATACTGCATGCCATAAAAAATAAAATAACACTAGTTAAACAAGGCATATAGAGTGAAGGGATTTGAACTGTGATTTTCTCATCCTCCCATAAACTGTAACTTTTATCCTTAACTTATATCTTATATAGCCTACTCTAAACAGTTCTGTTCTTTATCACTACTAAAGAATGGTTTGTTTTTTTTAATTAGGCTATCTTTTTTAAAAGAATAAATTCGGAATTCATTTCCAAATATAGCCTAGCTAACCCACTGCAGCAACAGTACAGTTTCCAACAGCAAAGTCACTATAACCTCCATAATATCTGGGGGGGGGGGGGAAATCGGGGGGGGGGGGGGGCTGGTTTGTCTCAGCCAGCGGCTCAAGTTTACAAGAAATTGCCAAATTTTAAGATTCATGGCAAACTAAGGCCCCGTCCAGACGAATACGCGGCTTCACCGAATCCGATCTTTTTCTTAATCGTTTTGAAAAAAATCTCCGTAAACACGGCATCGTTTTCAGAAATATCTGCGTCCACACGATCACCTGAAAACGGCCCAAAACGCTGTAGTACCTACATACTGCAGGCGTGTGTGTGGCGCTGCAGCGCATAAACACTTAAGACAGCTGAAGAAGACGGAAAGTCCCCGCTGTAATTCAATAGAAGAAGAAGTCCCCCGCTGTATTCAAACTCAAACATGGATTAAATGTTGACAGGGAGTCGTGTCAGAGTAAATATGATGATCAGTGATGATTAAACAGACGTGATTCAGCCGCAGCGTCTGAGCGATGCGACGTTAGTCGGCCGTTGTTGTTGTTACGTGCATAGACTGTCAGTGTGCAGCAGCTGCTGCAGCGGTGTGTGTGTGTGTGTGTGTGTGTGTGTGTGTGTGTGTGTGTGTCTCAGGTTACAGGTAGAGCGGCGGGGGGCATGACATCATCGTTTCAGAAAAAATCCGTATTGGCCGTCCAGACGAAAACGCTGGGGCGGCGTTTTCAAATTTTCCCACTCTGGGACCCGTTTTAAAAAAATACCGTTTTCACCCCCTGAAAACGCCGGATCCGTGTGGACGCGAGGCCGATCCGATAAAGTATTTATCCGGATTCGAAAAAAACGGATTAGTCTCGACGGGGCCTAAGATGAACAGACTACACAGAGACAGCTTTCTTTTAGCGTGTTTTTAACGAGCTGTTAATTGTTAGCTTAACAAGCACGTGTGGTTGCGTAAAACTTGCGGTGGAAATGTCGCTGTTTATGCTGAAATATGATGCACGTTTATGCTTGTTGAACAGGTGGTACTTATTGCCTCCACCAAGGAGGTTATGTCCTTCTCCTCTCTCTGCTGCCGCTGCTCACGCTCCGTCTCGCTCTCCCCCCCCCCCCCCCCCCTCTCTCTCCCCCCTCCCTCCCTCCCCCATGCGCGCTGTGTGTGCAGAGCAGCCCCGCCCCTCAGTGATCAGAGAGACAGAGAGCAGCAGGCCATGGAAGGAGCAGTTCAGCCTCCAAAGCCTCCAAAGCTTCCAAAGCTTCCAAAGCGTCCAAAGCTTCCAAAGCCTCCAAAGCTTCCAAAGCGTCCAAAGCCTCCAAAGCTTCCAAAGCGTCCAAAGCCTCCAAAGCTTCCAAAGCTTCCAAAGCTTCCAAAGCGTCCAAAGCGTCCAAAGCCTCCAAAGCTTCCAAAGCTTCCAAAGCTTCCAAAGCCTCCAAAGCTTCCAAAGCCTCCAAAGCTTCCAAAGCCTCCAAAGCTTCCAAAGCGTCCAAAGCCTCCGAAGCTTCCAAAGCTTCCAAAGCTTCCAAAGCGTCCAAAGCGTCCAAAGCTTCCAAAGCGTCCAAAGCTTCCAAAGCTTCCAAAGCCTCCAAAGCTTCCAAAGCGTCCAAAGCGTCCAAAGCGTCCAAAGCTTCCAAAGCGTCCAAAGCGTCCAAAGCTTCCAAAGCGTCCAAAGCTTCCAAAGCGTCCAAAGCTTCCAAAGCTTCCAAAGCTTCCAAAGCGTCCAAAGCCTCTAAAGCTTCCAAAGCTTCCAAATCGTCACCAGATGAAAAGTTGAGCCAGGTTTAACTTTAGGGTAATGAGCTATGACGCGGTCAAGCGGCAACCAGCGGCAGCCTGTCAGAATAGAGACGTCCGTCGGCTGCCTTTTTTTTTTCTTTTTTTGTATTTCGGCTCCCCAATGACCAGCGCGATCGAACTTTGACGTCAGTCACATGACGAGCGGCCAAAGCGGCTGAAAATATTTGCCGTTTTGGGAGCTGTCTTGTCTGACGCCCACCCTCGAGCGTTTTTTACGCTTTGGAAGCTTTTGGTGTGAACGCACAGTTAGGCTGATTTACATTGTTAGTCCCCCTGCCGGATGTTATTAGGCATGGTCTAATACTAGGCTATATTCTTGTGTTTGTTTGTTGGTGGGGTTTGGGGGAGGGGGGCCGCCTCTGAAGCAGCTTAGAAAGGGCTCAAACAGGCGATTGTGGACTTTGAGAGGTTTTGTTCATTCACAAGAGCTTGAAAAAATAGAAATAGACCCGACTTCTAACAGAGACTCTGCTTATCAGACCAGTAGCCAGACCCGGTCCAGCAGGGGAGAACGGCATCTGTTTGAGACTCGGTTTTTATTTGATAATTTACGGTGGCCTATATCAACTCCATGATTTAATCATATAGTTACCTTTGACTCTGGAGTTGAATTAGTACCGTGTCTTCTTGTTTCAGATCTGGTGTTATTTTGTGTCGTGTCATCTCTCCCATGAATTTTTCTTTTTAAAAACTGAAGCATGTTTATGAAGAGCAGCACGACGCAGTGCTGTTCTCCTGTGGTTGAATTCACCGGTCTATTGTCAGTCTCGTGTAGGCAGTTGTCTGCAAGAAGTTGCACACTGTAGTGAGAGTGATACGAGCATTTACAGTGCAAAAAAAAACAACTCTTCATCCCGACTGCGTCCCGGGGTCTATTAAAGGGATAGTTCGCCCAAAATTCAAATTTCACTCATTATCTACTCACCCTCATGTCGACTAAGGGCTGGGAGAAGTTTCAGAGTCCTCCGTGGCTTCTCTGAGTTGAGAACTGGGCTCACTTTTCGTCGTCTAAAAAGACACACCAAAAAACATCCAAATACCTCCATACTGCTCGTCTGTAATGTCCCTCTTGTATTGAATCCCCGACATGAGAAATTGTTCCGAAAAAAATGTAATAAGTCTATATTTTAAGCTTGTTTGTAGCGGAAGCTCCCAGCACTGCTCTTCCTGGTCCGTCCAAATCTCAAGTGATTTGCGTCGGCGTCAGTGCAAATCGCACAGTGGAGCTTTGAGGTGAAATAAGTCTTGGCCCAGTTGTTGTGTGTGTAATAATCAGCTGTAGCTTGTTTGATCCAGTGGTTTTCTACAGGGACGCTGTCCACACAGAGACTGTCACATCAACTCAGTGGATCTCAGTCCTTGTGTGTGTCAGTGGATGGAAACAGTGGTCCATGGATCATGTTGCTGGGCTGCAGCTTCATGACGCCATCTAGTGGACTGATAGTAGAAGTACAGCAGCTGATGGCAGCTTCCTCTTCCTCACTGCTGTGTGACTGCATTCAACTGACACTGATATGAAGCAGAGGAGAAGAGCCAATCAGTGGAGGAGCAGCTGGAGACATGATGGACATGTGAGCTGCTGTGCAGATGAATGATGTGTGTTTCCTCTGCAGGTGAAGCTACAAAGTGTGTGTGAGCTGATGTGGATGTGAGCTCAGCAGCATGGATCAGTGTGAGGACAGAGAGGAGGGAGCCCCTCCCTCTAAAACCAAGAGCCAGACCACAGGTCAAAGGTCAGAGTTTAAAACAGTCAGAAAGACTTTTCTCTCTAAAAGTCAGTTGTTGTGTTTATTCAAAGATTGAAGATATTTTTCATCAGTTTTTCTCCAACATGCACATTTATCAGTTGTGTTGTTGTTTCAGGATCCAGCAGCAGAGACCAGACTCTCCTGAACCCAGCTGTCTGTCTTTAAAGAGCAACGACTCAAAGGACGTTCTCATTTTCTTTAAAGAAGGACGTGGATCAGCTGATCAGATGTAAGATAAAAGCTCAATTTCAAAGCTGTTGTGTTTCTGTTGAACGTTCCTCCTGTGGAGTCACATTTCAATGATTCTCTTTCAAATCTCAGTTATAACTATGACACACGTTGTCCAGCTGCAGTAAAGAGTCCCTGCTTGAACATCCACATGTTAATATTCAGTGATGCTCATGTAACCAATGCGAGTTGGCACAAGAAGGAAGAGAAGGATTCTGTAGTGTTCTCACACGTTTATTCAGCCCAAACCTGCGGGCGACAATTCAGATACCACACTTGTCATCATCCGTCTGTTATATCTCGCCCCTCAGTCATTATAAACAGAACTGTTACACTTTTTTTCTGTATTATTTCCATTAATATTTCCAATGGAAATGACAAAACATAAGCTACCTGTCCTGAATAAATGAAAACATGGGGTGTGTAGCTACTAAATGAACAGAGAGCGCCAAAACAAAAACACGCAGCATTTGCTACGTCTAAAACTTTAAAAAACAAACCTGCAGACGACAATTTAGATACCACACTTGTCGTCGTTCGTCGTTCACCCTCAGCCAATGTAAACATCACTGTGAGGGGAAGAAGGGAGGGGCTACAGAAGCCTGGAGGACTACGGGGGCTCAGGAGGAACAAAAAGAAAGCAAAATGTCCTCTCACAGGTAAAAGGAAAATACAACTATTTGACTAGGATAAAATTCAAAAACCAAATAAAACATAAATATAATAATAAATAATAAAGGTGCTTTAAAAAAAAAAAAAAAAACTCTTACACTCGGTGCAGCACAGAAGCAACAGGAAATATGTCAGCACCATCTACTTAAACAGGAAGTAGCCACTGGGTTAAAATCATCATTTCATTTGCGCTAAATGTTGATGGTCTTGTTTCCACCTGGTAGAAGGAACATGGTGATGTTGGCTGCATCAAGTCGCCTCCTGGTGGCAGCTTTGAGGTGTGCAACAGGGCAACGGGCCGATCAGTGATTTCTAGTGAGTTCAGAGTGACGTCAGACACAGAGAGCAGAGACAGAGGATCAGATCAGTTACAGGAGCTGAAGCTGAATCTCAGCAGCTGCTTTTTACAGGAGCAGACCAACAAACGTCCATAAATACTGAGACAGAGAACGAGCAAAATGCATGTAGAAACTAGAAACTTCAACTCATCTACAGAACAAAACACACAGATAAATGATGTTTTCTGATGTAAAAGAAATCTTCATCATAGTTTACAGCTTTTATCTACAGTAAAATAGAAACAAATCAAGGATTGTTATTTAATTATGGGATATAATCCCCTATTAAATAGTTTGCTCAGACTGAAGATGTGCAGCACTTGATGAAAATCTTAAAAATAAGTTTCTTTGGAAAAACATTCTGTTGAAAACCTAAAACTGTTAAACATGAGTTGTGTTGTTGTTTCAGGATCCAGCAGCAGAGACCAGACTCTCCTGAACCCAGCTGTCTGTCTTTAAAGAGCGACCACTCAAAGGACTGGCTCATTAACTTTAAAGGAGGACGTGGATCAGATGTAAGCTGTAACTGACAGTCAGACTCAGGTTATTGTAGTAAAGAACCCGTTTGTACGACGTGTTGTTGGACCAGGTCTGAAACCAAAGTGTCTCTGTCTGTTGTGAACGTCCTCAGGGGACATATAAAGTCCATCTTGTATTATCTCTCTGTCCTGATGTTGACTTGACACTGATTCCTCCACAGAGTGGACCAGGAGAGCTCAGAGGTTCCCAGTGGTCAGTCTGCCCAGCAGCATCAAACACACCTGGACTCCATATTTATGGTGAGGACATGTCCAACAGCTGCTGTTACATCTGTTGTGTTCACCATCATCTCCATGCTGCACATTGACACCAGTGGATTGTCAGTCTGTCCAACATGGATCTGATGTTTGGCTCCATGGTTTTAGTTTGATGCTGTCACTCATAGAGTTTCTGTTCCAGCTGCTGGAGGAGAACATGGTCACTTTTGTCAAGAACGAGCTGAAGAAGATCCACAAGGCTCTGAGTCCAGATTACCCAGAATGCTCAGGGAGTCAGAGGGAGGATGAGGAGGTGTTGGACGGTGAGGATGAAGAGCAGAGGAGGAGCAGCAGAGAGGCATTAGTGAAGATCACAGTGAACTTCCTGAGGAGGATGAAGCAGGAGGAGCTGGCTGAGCGTCTGCAGAGCAGTAAGAGGATTTCTCTAAAGATTCAACATGATGAACAAATGAGACGTTCACTGACATCAACACATAGAGGGAAACAGAATTAAAATGTTATATTTTCTACATGAATTTTATTGTGTTTTTGTTTATTTAGGAACTCCTCGTGCAGTTTGTGGACGTCAACTCAAATCTGTCCTCAAGGAGAAGTTCCAGTGTGTGTTTGAGGGGATCTCTAAAGCAGGAAACCCAACCCTTCTGAACCAGATCTACACAGAGCTCTACATCACAGAGGGAGGGGCTGCAGGGGTCAATGATGAACATGAGGTCAGACAGATTGAAACAGCATCCAGGAAACCACACAGACCAGAAACAACCATCAGACAAGAAGACATCTTTAAAGCCCCACCTGGAAGAGACCGACCAATCAGAAGAGTGATGACAAAGGGAGTGGCTGGCATTGGGAAAACAGTCTTAACACAGAAGTTCACTCTGGACTGGGCTGAAGACAAAACCAACCAGGACATACACTTCACATTTCCCTTCACCTTCAGAGAGCTGAATGTGCTGAAAGAGAAAAAGTTCAGCTTGGTGGAACTTGTTCATCACTTCTTCTCTGAAACCAAAGAAGCAGGAATCTGCAGGTTTGATCAGTTCCAGGTCGTCTTCATCTTTGACGGTCTGGACGAGTGTCGACTTCCTCTGGACTTCCACAACACTGAGATCCTGACTGATGTGACAGAGTCCACCTCAGTCAACGTGCTGCTGACCAACCTCATCAGGGGGAATCTGCTTCCCTCTGCTCGCCTCTGGATAACCACACGACCTGCAGCAGCCAATCAGATCCCTCCTTACTGTGTTGACATGGTGACAGAGGTCAGAGGGTTCACTGACCCACAGAAGGAGGAGTACTTCAAGAAGAGGTTCAGAGATAAGAAGCAAGCCAGAGAGATAATCTCCCACATCAAGACATCACGAAGCCTCCACATCATGTGCCACATCCCAGTCTTCTGCTGGATCACTGCTACAGTTCTGGAGGAGCTGTTGAAGACCAGAGAGGGAGGAGAGCTGCCCAAGACCCTTACTGAGATGTACATCCACTTCCTGGTGGTTCAGGCCAAAGTAAAGAAGGTCAAGTATGACGGAGGAGCTGAGACAGATCCACACTGGAGTCCAGAGAGCAGGAAGATGATCAATTCTCTTGGAAAACTGGCTTTTGAGCAGCTGCAGAAAGGAAACCTGATCTTCTATGAATCAGACCTGACAGAGTGTGGCATCGATATCAGAGCAGCCTCAGTGTACTCAGGAGTGTTCACACAGATCTTTAAAGAGGAGAGAGGCCTGTACCAGGACATGGTGTTCTGCTTCGTCCATCTGAGTGTTCAGGAGTTTCTGGCTGCTCTTCATGTCCATCTGACCTTCATCAACTCTGAACTCAACCTGATGTCACAACAACAAACAACCTCCAAAAAGACTGAAACAACAGGAGTCAAATCTGCAGAGACAAACTTCTACCAGAGCGCTGTGGACGAGGCCTTACAGAGTCCAAATGGACACCTGGACTTGTTCCTCCGCTTCCTCCTGGGTCTTTCACTGGAGACCAATCAGAATCTCCTACGAGGTCTGATGACAAAGACAGGAAGTAACTCACGGTCCAATCAGGAAACAGTCCAGTACATCAAGAAGAAGATTGAAGAGACTCCCTCTGCAGAGAAAAGCATCAACCTGTTCCACTGTCTGAATGAACTGAATGACCGTTCTCTAGTGGAGGAGATCCAACAGTCCCTGACATCAGGAAGTCTCTCCACAGATGAACTGTCTCCTGCTCAATGGTCGGCTCTGGTCTTCATCTTACTGTCATCAGAAGAAGATCTGGAGGAGTTTGACCTGAAGAAATACTCTGCTTCAGAGGAGGCTCTTCTGAGGCTGCTGCCAGTGGTCAAAGGCAAAGCCTCCAACAACGCTCTGTAAGTGTAGAGATAGTTGGATTTATTCATCATTACATAAAAACACTTCTGTCTTTTCAACAGGACAGATATTTAATTCCTTTCTTCTTTAATTCCTCATGATCATCTCTTCAGACTGAGCGGCTGTAACCTCTCAGAGAGAAGCTGTGAAGCTCTGTCCTCAGTCCTCAGCTCCCAGTCCTCTAGTCTGACACACCTGGACCTGAATAGCAACAACCTGCAGGACTCAGGAGTGAAGCTGCTGTCTGGTGGACTGGAGAGTCCACACTGTAGACTGGAGACTCTCAGGTGAGGATCCATCCAGCTGTTTATCTGATGCCACTTGAACACAGCAGCAGGTGTTGACAGAGGGTTCCTGTGTGTTGTTGTGTGTGTTCAGTCTGTCAGGATGTCTGGTCATAGAGGAAGGCTGTGCTTCATTGGACATGTTCGTTTTTAGTAAACGTTGAACTGAATGAATCAGTTTATAAATGATGAACCTGAGCAGCGTTCACTGTCACCAGAGTGAACACTGCTCAGGTTTTATGACAGTTTTACCTGGTTTTTCACTTTCAGCAGAATATGGCTCATTGTTTAAGTGGTAAAATATTTTCTCTGTCTAAACATTGTTTTTGTATTTTAGTTCATTAATTCATATAGTTTGTTAGTGGCAGAGATTAGAGGCTGGTGATGGACGTAGAAGGAGGTTCTACTGAAAAACAACAGCTGATTATTAGTGTGACTGCTGGAAGCATTCACACTATTGTTATTCGGTTCGGCCATTTTCTGCCTTTCTTCGGCATTTAACTAGTCCTTCATACTTTGTGCTATTTCAACAATTCAAATATCAAAATGTTCAGCCTTTTCGGGACAGGTGTGCTATGACTTTTCTCTTTTCAACTATTCATACTTTTTGCAATATTCAACTATTTCTGATTTTTTTTCCCCATAGAGAATGCATTGGAACAGTCTTGAAACTCTTCAAATCTTCTTACTTCTTTCAGCCTTTAAAGCGTCCACATACTTTCAGCTAGAGACTTCATTCAAATTCTGAGCTGTAGACAAACTTTTTAAGTATTCCTCTATGACTCAGCTTATTGATATCTTCAACAGTTTCTGATATTTGGCTGCTTTAAAATCATTAAGTTTTTTGACAAAATCCAGCTTTATAATGGGTGTGTGTTGCGTCTAACGAGCAGGGCTTAGAGTGAGTGACATCATCGCTAGAGTGAGAGGGATCGAAAAAACATTCAGGATTTTTTCTGGATAAATTGCCAGCACGGCCACAAATTAAACTCTAGACACATGAATTCCTCACTGGTTTGTAGCCACGCTTGTCTTAGGTCTCACAATGCCGTCAAAAATGCTCAGAGACTCAGAGAATAATTTAAAATATTTTTTTAAATGCAGCCAGGGAGCTCTCTGCTCTCATTCAGCCCAATGCATTTTTTTCACAGCAGCAGGAGAAGGAGCTCAACTTTGTAACTTGCTGTTAAGTGCTTTTTAATTCATTTTAATTCACCAAAAAATAGTCACAGGTCACAAAAAAGTCCTCTTCTTGCTTGTTGTGGCTCATTTATACTATTTTCTTCTTCTTTTTAAGCATCATTGAAAAATCCCACGTTCATTAAAGTCTCAACCTCTCTTCTCAACAACTCTGTCTGTAGTCCAGTGGTTAAGGTGGCTGCTTGCCAACCCCAAGGTCACTGGTTCGAATCCAAGGGGAGCACTCTTTTTATGTTATGTTGAGTTCTGCTCCCCTTCCCCACCCTCAATTGGTTACAGGTGTTCGTTAAGAGACTCATTCATTCCTCGTGCCACAGTTTGCAGCACATCATCAGATTACAATGGCAACATGCTTATGTGTGTCCTCTCTGTGGCGAAGCGGCAGAGTACAGGTTTATTGATCATGAGGTCATGGGTTCGATTCCTGCCTCATTCATGTCGTACTTTCTGCTAGAGACTTCATTCAATTTCTGATCTGTAGACAAACTAATGGCACATTTATACTCTTTAATTTCTTTTTTTTAAGCATCATTGAAAAATCTCAATCTCAAGTCTCAACCTCTCTTCAGAAGTCAGTGAGCCTGTTATACAGGGATTTCTTTTACTCTTCTCTCATTGAATGTAACTATGGTGAAGTGGTTACATCAGTGGGCTGATGTGCAGAAGGTTATGGGTTCAATTCCTTCCTTGGACATGTTTCTTGTATGCCATTCTGCATGTCTTTGTCAATTTATTCTGCTAATTCAGCATGGTTCAGCAATGGCTTTCAGCATTCACACCATTTCCATTTTTGGAAATGCTTTTTCTAGTTTATTTAAAGGGCCCATATTATGCAAAATCCACTTTCTACTGGTTTTGTGGGTCCTATGTGTTCCTGTGGCCTTTCTATGACGCCTGGAGGTGAAAAAAGTCTGTTCACTCCCTAAATTGATTGCTACACTTTTTTGAGATAGTGTCTCCAAACGGGGGAATTGGAAGTGCTGTGCAGCTTGACGTCACGAAGCACCGAACTCACGTGATTCCACGTAAGGAAGGATACTTCCTTATCCTCTTCCTTATCCTGTCCGTCATTTGACATAAAGCGGTGCGGGAGGAGCGGTCGGTACCGCGGTCGCCAGATGATCATTTTGAATCATTGACTGAAGAAACAGCCGTCCGTCATTACAAATGAAATCGCGGACCGGAGAATATTGGAATGGTACCATCACAGTCACAGTTTATAATCAAATCTATCTATAAATCTATTTATACAAACTAGAACATGTTGAGTAAGAAACACTGTAAACTCTCAGGTTTGTGTTGAAATGTTGTGTATTTATGATTCTAACCTGTTATTTCCTTCATATTGAGTATGTGAGTGTTTTTCCTTGAATTCCTCTTCAGACTGAGTGGCTGTGACCTCTCAGAGAGAAGCTGTGAAGCTCTGTCCTCAGTCCTCAGCTCCCAGTCCTCTAGTCTGAGACACCTGGACCTGAGTAACAACAACCTGCAGGACTCAGGAGTGAAGCTGCTGTCTGGTGGACTGGAGAGTCCACACTGTAGACTGGAAACTCTCAGGTGAGGATCCATCCAGCTGTTTATCTGATGCCACTTGAACACAGCAGCAGGTGTTGACAGAGGGTTCCTGTGTGTTGTTGTGTGTGTTCAGTCTGTCAGGATGTCTGGTCACAGAGGAAGGCTGTGCTTCTCTGGCCTCAGCTCTGAGCTCCAACCCCTCCCATCTGAGAGAGCTGGACCTGAGCTACAACCATCCAGGAGCCTTAGGAGTGAAGCTGCTGTCTGCTGGACTGGAGGATCCAGGCTGGAGACTGGACTCTCTCAGGTATGGAGAGGCTGCTGCAGCCACACACACTGTCTGATAGAGGAGGAGGAGCTGGAACATTTTCTATGGCCCCGTTCACACCTGGTCACACCTGGTATTAACATCTGTCTCAGGTGATCCATGCATTGATGACATCAGATGCCATCACTCAGACCATATCCAGAGGTGGTGTAGGCCACAGTGAAGCTCCGCCCACTCCACTGACGTCCTCTGTCTCAGTCTGACTCGTCCCAACACAGTTTATACTGAAGCCAAAATCTCAGAGTGTTTCAAACATGAGCTGTGCAGCTTTCATCAGTCACAGTGATGAACTACTGGGATCAGGAGTTTCTCCTCATGATGACTTCAGTGTCTCATCATGACTCCCTGTGTCATATTCAGGAGAAGAGATGTCAGTGATGAAAGAGTCTCTCCAGATGTTTGGATAAGACTTGTTGGTATGGCAGGGACCAACCCCTCCCAGGGGATTCCGGGGGGGTTAAACCCCCCGGCCGAAAATGTGTGCGCATTGTAAATTGAAATGTAGCAATCTGGTGTGATTTGAGAGCAAAATCATGAAGCTTTCTCAATAATCACAATGCTACTGTATCGATTGGATGATACTCACAATACCCCACACAAGGGTTCACAATATAACTTAGTTATCTTTGGAAAATAAATCATTAGTGGTTTTACTTATTCTCAATTTCCATGTGTTTTCCATGAGTGGATAATTGGTCAAACAGTTTCCAAGTTTTCCAGGACGCGTGGGAACCCTGACTCACCTTCTACAAAGATTTTTAACAAGTATTTTCTTGTTAAAGTCCATTTGTAAATAATCTCTGAAGACAAATGAATAGGCCAGGGCTTGAAGACCTCCGGCAGGGTGGAGGATTTCTTTTTTTTAATTAAAAAAAAAATAAATTATTAACTCTTTCGCGACCACACTAATTCCTCAGCACATCCGCTCAGGACCACATGTTTTTGGCTATTTGTTTACCTTTTATCTCACGTCGAACCGAACTCTGTACGTCACCTAGAAACAAACGGTCTTCACGTGATTGAAGAGTGACAACGTGCTCCACGAAAAAACGGCGAGTTTTTCCGCCGTTTCGTTCGTGAGGACGAAGTAGAAGAAGAGAGCTGGGTTTCTCCAAAAATGGAGCTCCCGCTCTAGTTTCAGAGAAAAACGCACTTTTGTGTCAAGTGGCAATCTGCTCATTTTACCGCTACTCTGCAGTGTGGCATGTCTCCCAAATCATTTCTACGGCTAAATAAATATATTTGTAGGCATATCTGGGGGGTGTGGCAGCCTGGAGAGCAGCGGTGCAGCGGTGTGGGTCTCTGGCTGCAGCGCAGCAGCTCCGGGACACT
Organism: Trachurus trachurus; assembly: GCF_905171665.1. Taxonomy (NCBI): domain Eukaryota; kingdom Metazoa; phylum Chordata; class Actinopteri; order Carangiformes; family Carangidae; genus Trachurus; species Trachurus trachurus. The sequence continues at coordinate 40,138,081 of NC_139892.1, forward strand.
GCTGTGTGACTGGCCGGCGATGAGTGCTCTGCCACATTTGTCGTCGGTCGCTTTTGTCAAAAGAGGGTTTGGAAAGTCGCCAGATTCAGCGAGAAAGTCGCAACACTGTAGCCGACAGCCGCACAGCGCTGCTCGCTGTCCCCAGAGCAGCATTCAAGGAGAACGTTTACTCAAACAAAACCAAGATCACACAGTTTATAAAAAATATTATGTTTTGATTTTAGTTTTAAACAGTTTTACATATCAGAGGACTACCATATTCACACACAGGGTACCTCAGAGTGTCTATTATCCTAATCTGTAAAAAAACGGTTTTGACGAGTTTGCTCGTCAATGGTCGTGAACGTTCGGCAGGCTGTGACGAGTTAACTCGTCAATGGTCGCGAAAGAGTTAAACCAGCCGTGCTTGTTTTGTGTACCGCGGTGCAGAAAACTAGTGCATTGCAGCGGTGGGGGGGGGGGGGGGGGGGGGGGGGGGGGGGGGGGGGGGGGGGGGGGGGGGGGGGGGGGGGGGGGGGGGGGGGGGGGGGGGGGGGGGGGGGGTATTAGCCTGTCATGCTTCAGTTCAGACCCGGGTCACAGCGTTCCGTGCTTGCTCTCTCCCACTCGACCTCACTGGGAGCGGCGGCTGCAGGTACCACTCCATAGTGCGAATCACGGGGTGGGGGGGGGGTGTGTGTCAGGTGTCTACAGCTCAGTACGTATGCCTCCTACCTTTTGTTTTTTGCTAGGAACGGGTCTCATTTATAACCGTTGCGTACGCACAAAACGGGACTCAGGAAATGCAGAGTGAGAAGAACGATTATGTTTTTATTATCGGCCGTCACACATTTAATTTCAACCCGTATGCGTTAGATCCATGTTGCCACGGTGATTTAATTCAACAGCGTTATTTTGCATCGGACTGGTGTTTCAACTTCTTAAAATCTAACTGAAAATTCAAAATCAAAATTCCTTCTCTATATTTAATCACCACCGTCTCCGTCATATTGTCCACTCCCAGAGCGCAGGAGGAGAAGAGGACGGCGCGGCTGCATGGGATAAAGCATCCGGTCCTATCAGAGTCAATTAAATATCAAAGACTGGGAAAAAGCCACTAATCACAATCGTTACACTCTGTTTTCTTGTTATCAGTCCTGTTCATCACAAAAACCGAGAGAAAATCAGCATAAAGAAAAGCGTCATGTTCGTTAATTCTTCAGAATATATTTCAGGATGGAGGATACCACTAACTGACTCAACAAATTTTATTGATCAGTCTAATTAGGCTACTGTAAATATATAAATACAGCGGTGAGCCCCGTGCGTAATGCTGCACCGCGGCACCGCTGGAGGAGAAAGGAGGGAGAGGGTCTTCAGGGACCAACGACTGTCTGGCCCATGATGGTGACTGGTTAATAACTTGTTTCAGATTCACTAGAACTGTTGTCATTGTTGTAACTATGTGCCGAACCGGGTCCAGCATTTGAGAGGGCAGCGCACCAAAACAACACCGCGTGCGCTCCGTGCTGCTGACGCCGTTAACAGCTGCAGCAACACGTCACGTTGTCACTTTAACACCTGCAGCTAATTCACAACACCGACAGAACAACAGCACGTCAGGCTCATTGACATGCAGACCGCATTCATGTGGTGGTTTGCATTGACCATCTAGGGTTAAAACAGGGCGTGTACAGTGCGGAACGTGAAGCGGATTCAGCTGCGCACACTTGTAGGAACTCTGTGATTTGGGAAGTTTGCTTGCAAGTGTGCGTACGCAGGGTTTTAGAAGTCTGAATATTTTTTTGCGCACGCAAAACCTGGCTTTTGGGCGTACGTACCCTTTTAGTAACGATCCCACGCACAGTTTTATAAATGAGACCTTGAAAATCAACATCTCGTCCCTCTTCATGTTGATTTTCAAGCTGCTTCTCCTTAACGTCACTATTCCTTACTACGCCGCGTGTCTGTCTGTCCGTTTGTGCCCTGTGTATGTCACTCTGGTTAGCGGAGCTATCATAACCTGCTAGCGTGCGCTGCCGTCAGGTAGTAAACAAAGCCGCATGCTGCGTTGCCAGGTTTGACAGTTGCCCCCTTTTGGAAACAACATTAATTGAAGTGAATGAGAAGTTTAATGTGGATGTTTGCGTGTTCAGGCTATTTGTGTAGCCTATTTATGTAGCACATTTAAAAAAAAAAAGTTTTATAATTTAATTTTAATAGTCTTTGAGTGGTGGTTTAGTTGGGCTTTTACCTTTTTAATATTGAAAACATTGGTGACCTCAAAATCAAACTTTGTGTGCTGTTTTCTTAAAATAGTCTGATACGTTTCTCACTTCTGATTAAAGTAAAGATTAGAGTCACCCTATAGCTCAGGCTTTTGAGCCTATAAACTATAGAGCCCTATCTTATCCATTAATTCCAATATTGGGACCAGTACAGGATGTGAATCTGTCTGGACTAGAGCATGTATTGTATGGTAACACATCTGCCATCGTCTTTGCTATGTAGATAGTGTGTTTGGTTCTCGTTCAGCATTGTGTGGATCTGCAGAAATTAGGGTTTGTGTGTGTGTGTGTGTGTGTGTGACTTGCTGACAGTTTAGATCTAGAATATTTTGTTGGTGACTGCAAAAGTTGTTTGTGTGGTACATTATGTGCTGCATGAACTGTAAAATTGTGTAAAATTTGGTTTATCATCATCTACACAGAGACTGTAGACATTTCATTGAACAAGATACTGTAGGCTAAGGATACTGTAAGACTTATGTAAATTATGCGCTGCGCTGTACTAAGTTCCCTTTACACTCTGGAGAAAATATTGACCCCCCCCCCCCCCCAATTGTCATTGTATAATAATATATATGGCTACATCTATGATCGACCGTGTGTGTGTGAACAGAAAATTCGTATGACTGTGTTTATAGCTGAACACGATCGATCTCTCGTTCACAATGGCCCGGCCACTTGTGGAGCTGTGCAAGAAGTTAGTGGAAGACAAAAATGCATTGGCTAAATTATCGGTTTCCAACAACCACACTAGTTACTTAAACACACACAGCCTTGCCCCAGAGTTCAAGAGACAGCTGGCTGAAAAGCTAAATAATCATTGTTAAAAATGCTGCAAATCAACTAAAATTTTATAGTAACGGATGATCAAATTTCCTTCTTTTTTTTTGTTGAACTGCTCATATTTCATTATTAAAAACCCCCCCGGAAAAAGATTTCAGGCACAGGATTTTTTCCTGCTTCAAGCCCTGATAGGCTATTTGAAGTTTATCCACTGCGTAAAAGGTGTCTGTATTCTGTCTTAATTGCCATTTCTTTTGTGTCAACAAATTATTGCCAACGTGAGTTTATTCACTGCTAATCTACAGTACATGTTTCTACAGTAAGAACAGCAAAGTTTAACAGCAAAATCAGAATAAATTTGATCTGGAAACAAATTGAAATTTTCACGGCAAGTTGAATGAGTGATTCCTCCTGTTGCTGCTGTGATTCACTACATTCAGGTAGCCTAATGTTAGACAGGCTTGCTTGGGACTTGTTTGTCTCAATTAGAAGTTTTTGTGATTTGTGACAAGATAAACAGCCTCCACACTCCACAGACAGTTGTCATTAACAAGATGACTGCAACAGCTTCAGTGTTTCTCAAATAAGAGCTTTCATTTTGTGCTCTAAGTAGCTAGTGTTAGCCAAACAAGCACTGAAATATGACTCATATTTAAGCATGTGGAATAAGTGGTAGGCTAAGTTGTTAGCAGTCACCAAGTCATGTTGATGGCTTTATAACTCACCAAGGTTCGCTCGCTCCACATTCACGTCTGCAGCACATGGAGTTATACAGTCATATGAGTTACATCGATGATGCAGCGGCGTGCACTCGTACACGCGCTCTCACAGACACAGCGCACGGCGCGAGGCAGCTCCGCCCCTCAGTGAGACAGAGAGAGAGGAGCAGAGAGGAGCAGGAGCGACAGCACTGTGTTCAGTGAGAAAGAGGCAACACTATCGCGAATCCGTCAGAGAGAATTTTTTCGTAGCTACTCACAAAATCTACACCTGCTCCTGACTGTGTGTAGTGCTTGTGTAAATGTTCGAATGCACAGAAATGTTGTTTGTCACTGTTGGAAATTACAATTTTAAATCGTATTACTCTTTCTGATGTTGAAACACGTCATTTAAACATGACAAACGTTTTAAGGATCGGTTACACACACACGTCAAGGCTCCATCTAATGATGATAATAATAATCTGACATAAAACCTGTTTCCATTATGTGCAGCTGATATGCGATGCAGAGTGTGTGTTGCTACACGTTGCTACACGCTCGGTGGACGTACACTTCATCCAGCTGGCACCGGTTTGGATGGAGCTGTGACAGACGGCTGGTGCTTCTGTAACAATATAACCTGCCTATACAACTTCATGTGTTGGTACAACCATGCTCCTCTACAGCTGAGGCTGTGAAGAGCCTCCTCCTCCCGTGGCTGCTGTAGCTCTGTAGTTGTGTGTATTTTTCTTTTCCATGTTATGGAACTATTCTGGCTTTACTTCTTAAATTGTTCTTTTTTTATTCTAAGTATATTTTTGGGATTTTTTCCTTTATTTGATAGTACACAGTAGGGCTGTCAACGAATGGCAGAAATGAGGTTAGAATATTACCTCTTAAAAAAAATCAATACAAAGAGATGGACTTTTATAGCGGTAGCCTGTATTTACTATTATCAGCGCATGTCAAACACGTTTTGAACAGCTTACATTACACAAAACAAACGGCTACACAATGCAAATCAGCAACTACATATTAATAGGCCTACGTGAAAAAAGACTGCGTTTCACTCCGCCTTTATCAATTCATGTCAAACAAGTTTTGTGATGACGCGAGCAAACAGCTCGCTCTGGAAACAGGATAAGAGCCGGCATGTTTTATTCCCACATCCAATAATGATCCTTATAACGCGGATCAAGTTCAGTCGTGATGAAACAGAGGATCATCATCATCACAGCTCTCAGTGAACGGCACGATTTTTTTAACGCGCGATTAACGCTGAGAAGCTGCTTCTCTCCAGACGTGACCACACAGACAGGTGTGTGTGTGTGTGTGTGTGTGTGTGTGTGTGTGTGTGTGTGTGTGTGTGTGTGTGTGTGTGTGTGTGTGTGTGTGTGTGTGTGTGTGTGTGTGTGTGTGTGTGTGTGTGTTTGTGTGTGTGTGAGTTACTACGGTTACCGTGGCGCTCCCGTCCCCCAGATATTTCTGCAGCTGGATTGACATGATCCGGTCTGAGACATGAGACTCGCATTTGTAGGAGGAAGTTGTAGTTGAAGATAATTTAAAAATAAATTATTAATATTCGAATTTCATTTTAATCACTCACTGATTCTTGAGAGTCGGGACAAAACATGTCCCACACAGAAAAGACTTATTTATATCAAAAAATAAAGAAATAAATAATGATTGACATACTCACAAAGTTAGATCTAAATGAATTGTGAATACTGATGTTATGTTTTAGCATAGATAATTCCTTTTTTAGGGGATATTTGTTTAATTATATGACCAGTGGTCAGACGGCCCATGTTATTTCTCTTGTCCTCAGCAATAGGTCACAATATTCACCAGCCCCAAAAAACTTTAAAAACCTCTACAATTGTGAAAACATTTATATCAAATCAAAGATAAGGGTTATAAATGTATAAAACAATGCATCAACATGCATGAACATCTAAAAATATTTTCCACAGAAATCTGCCCATCAAAGTTGTGTCCTCTGTTTCCGTCAACTCCGTCAGATTTTTCCATAAACCTCATTAAATCAGGCAATAGCATGGCCAGCTATCCCTTAGGATCCCTTTTCATTCTTCTGGCTGTGGTGAATGCATCAATACCACACATGGTCTGGTAAAGTTGACATGTTTTGATATTTTAGATGAACAATGTCAATTTTCCTATGGTCACAGCCAGAGCATGTCAACACCATCTCTCCCTTATGTTACTTTTTTTTAAACCATAGTGGACTCAATGAAAGTATTTTATTGAGATAATGGAGACAGCTAGCAATAGCCAAAAAACTAGCTAGCTAGCTGCAGTGCTTTTTTCTGCAGAAGGAAAAAAACATGCCATTTCGTCAACTCCGTCAGAGTCAACTCCGTCAGGTTTTATGTCTGACGGAGTTGACATGTAAGCTGACGGAGTTGACAAATCCACCAATAACTGCTTAAATGTGCTAATATTATACTTTTTTCAAATATAGTAAAGGAATAGAATGTTATTTTAGGGTTTTATCTCCACATTAATGTAGATATATAGAATGCAATTACATTATTTTACAATATAGTTATGATTTGTAGAGCACGGCCAGACTGTGGTCTGCTTATTGAATAATTGTCTTCTCTTTTCTATCTGCTTATTATTGGATGACTTTCCAGCACGTGTGTTAGCACTTTTCTACATGTTTGATTTATTGATTGATGTAAAATGTTAAAGGTACAGTGTGTAGTTTTCACTATTGAAAATATACACACTTCTTATAGAGCAGGGAAGAAGTTCAATGTTGCTTTTTCAAATCAGTTTACTTGGATATCAGACCAAAAGTGCACCTGTGGTAATTTTGTCTTGATATATTTTAAGACATGATCCATAGGATCTGTATCCAGAATGCCACAGCATCCAGTCTCTTTGACTCGGACAGTGTGCAAAACCCTGCCTTTGCACTGTCATTAGTGTAATATATGCAGTACAGTGTCATCTGTGGCAGATTTGTCCAAAACAGACACATCTTCCAATCAAATGCTGTGCAATTTGTTATAGTTTGAAATGGTGTATTTACAGTTTTGTTAAATATGTTCAGTAAGACAAGGGATTGCTATTTCTTAATTTAGTGTTACTTCCATCTATTTAAAAAAGCTTTTGCTCATTGATCAGAAATGCAAATACAATTTTGTCAACTCCGTCAGCTCTTCATCAGCACCGTCAGATACATGTTTTTGTAATTTTTTGGGAAACAAATAATTCTTTCTTCAGTTTTTGTTGTTTAAGTAGTAAAGGATCATCAGATCTACATCCTCTTGTTTCTTATTCACTTTAGGATTTTTTTCTATAGTGGCAAAATAAAAGATAATGTTTGAAAATGCTCATTTTTAGAAATCTGTGTATTCATAACAGTGTGAAATTAAACCTTAAGTTTATATCTTACTTTTTTATTGCATATCAGAGTAACTAATTAATTACATACATCAGAACTTAATATTCTTGATAGGCTATTATAATTATATTAATATATACCTTTAGTGTGTCTGACGGAGTTGACACAAATCAAGTCCTTAAGGTAAACATGTGAATTTGTTAAAAATGTTTTTGAACCTCCAGCCTGCACCTTTACATGGTGAAATAGAACAGATATTTATCTACATGAATATATAACTCTAATCAATATAGTGTACATTTTCAAAAAAAGTTTTTCAGAACGTGTTTTGTCCCGACTCTCAAGAATCAGTGAACTATAATTCTAATATACATTGGAATTTCAAATATTAATTGACAGTCCTAGTACACAGTAGAGACAGACAGGAAAGGGGGAGGCAGAGAGAGAGGGAATGACATGCAGGAAACGACTGCCCGACGCGGGATTCGAACCGGGGCCGATGCTTACGATCAAATCTGAGTTTCCCGCACCGTTCATGAATCTGGAGTAGAGTTTCAGTAGCGTGAGTTTGTGCAAATCTACACAGATTTACTAACGTTTCATGAATGAGACCCACTCTTCTTCTTTCCTGGTGCATTGTGGGATATCTGGGCTGGTCAGCTCCACCTGTTGTGTCTTCATCTTCTTTGCTGTGACGTGTGTTTGTGCAGCTTGAGAGTCAGAGAGTGAAAGTGTGTGTCTCACACTGCAGTGACATCACATGGAGAAAAGACATGATGAAGTGTTTCCTCCTGGTCTCCTCCTGCTCTGTATCATCACTAGATAAAGACTCCAGCTCCTTCTTCTCTGTGCTCAGTGTTCATCCAGACATACCAGCCTCCATGTGAACACAGTGATAAAACAGTGTGTGTGTGAGAGCCATGTAATGTCCATGTGTGCATGTGTAGCAGTTGTGAAATGGTTGCTTATAGGCTGAAGGATGACAACACCATGGATCTGAGTTGGTTCATTTATTCTGCAAAGGCAGCACAGGGGCAGAGTCAGGAAACACACAGCTGCAGGTAGAAACAGTCTGCCTCCACAACAAGAGCAGCCAGAGTTTGTTCCTCTTTTGCTGCTCTTTACTGTATTGTATGTCACAATAAAAAATAAAGGAATAAATAAATAAATGGATAAATAAATAGTAATAATAATTTTAGAGAAAAGATACTCTCCTGAATAGAAACAAAAATAATCACATGGAATTAATATGTCTATAACCCACTTGTAAATAATAATTAGAAAAACAGAATAAAAATCACCATGAAATGATCAAATAAAAATATTCCATACTTTTCCTCTACACAAGGACAATAATAAAAAGTGAAATAATGTGTGCTCTAGTGACGTTTTTACAGCTCTGACCAGACTCAACTCTCATATATTTACCACAAACACATCTCAGAAATCACATTTCAAAGCATTTTTCAGACAAAAGGCACCTGCAAAGGCAGCACAGGGGCAGAGTCAGGAAACACACAGCTGCAGGTAGAAACAGTCTGCCTCCTACGACAGGCCACAAAACACACACACGGCAGACGTCACGTTAAACCCAAACTACAGCCGCTTTTTCACCGTAAAACACAATTAAAAACACGGCAACACATTAATAAAAGCTGTCGTTACTTTAGCGCACAGTTTCAACCGCATTACATGACAGTTTAAGTGCATATTTTACAGAGCAACGTGAGAGCTTCACAACACGTCTTACCACAACAAGAGCAGCCAGAGTTTTGCCGGGAGTTTGGTCCGACGTCGCCCACGTCCCCCTTAGTGTGTTACCCCAATATCGCTCCCCCTTGCTACAGGTGAAGATGGAACTTAGAAATAGAAGTGATATAAAACAAAGCAGGAAATTCTAACTTGTTTTAGATAGTGTTAGCATCGAGCAGGTTTTGAGAATGTTCACCATAATGAATGATAAAAATAAAGAAATAATGAGTATAATGAATGATCAGATGAATAAAACAAAGTAAAGATTGACCCAGCTACACATGCTGACAGAGAAGGTGCTGCTCTGACCCCCCTCCTCCTTTCAGGGTGGAGCCTGCTGGAGTCCCATGGTTGACACCAGGTCTGAGGAAGTGTAAGTCTGTTTTTACTTTGATTCATGGAAACAAAGCAGCACATTCAACCATCTTCACACTGTCACATCACTGACCTCATGAGTCTTCATCAAACTGTCAATAACTGATCACATGATCAATAACTGCAGCTGTGTCTTGTTCTCTCCATCAGATTCCTGTCCACTCACAATCGACACAAACACAGTGAACACAGAGATCAAACTGTCTGACAACAACAGGAAGGCAACACGTGTGGAGGAGCATCAGTCATATCCTGATCATCCAGACAGATTTGACCTGTGGCCTCAGCTGCTGTGTTCAACTGGTCTGACTGGTCGCTGCTACTGGGAGGTCGAGTGGAGAGGAAACGTTTTTATATCAGTGAGTTACAGAGGAATCAGAAGGAAAGGAAACAGTAGAGACTGTTGGTTTGGAGGGAACGATCAGTCCTGGAGTCTGAGCTGCTCTGGTGGTGGTTACAGTGTCTGTCACAATAACAGATCGACACCTATCACCTCCTCCTCCTCCTCCTCCTCCTCCTCCTCCTCCTCCTCCTCCTCCTCCTCCTCCTCCTCCTCCTCTGTCTCTAACAGAGTAGCAGTGTATGTGGACTGTCCTGCTGGCTCTCTGTCCTTCTACAGAGTCTCCTCTGACTCACTGATCCACCTCTACACCTTCAACACCACCTTCACTCAACCTCTCTATCCTGGGTTTGGATTCTGGTCCAGTTCTGGTTCCTGGTTGAGTCTGTGTTGAGTGAAGCAGAGTCTCCTCCTGGTCTGGTTCCTGGTTGAGTCTGTGTTGAGTGAAGCAGAGTCTCCTCCTGTCACAGAAACCTTCTCACTGTTGAACAGACAGTTCAGTCTCTACATGTCTGTCTCTGTCTCTGTCTCTCACTCACGTTTTCACATTCATGGATTAAACCAGTTGATGTTTTAAACTCTTCTCAGTGATTCTTGTAAACTTCTTCTTGTTTTTCGGGTCCCGATGATTTTTCTGTTGCCATGACGCTGAGTTCATTATTAAACTGTATTCATCTCTGTCCTGTAAACAATCTGATGTGAAATAAACAAAAACATGATGTAAAAAATAATCAGTAAATAAATGAATGAATAAACAAACATGAACATGTCGACATTTATTACTGGATTTATTTTGAGATTCATTTCCTGTCAGATTTGAATTTATTCATTTAAGGATTTTTTTATTTATTCATCAAGTTTTGACTAAAATGTCTCTCCATAGGCGTCGATGTCTTATCAGTGTCTCTGCTGGTTCTCTGTGTTTCTCCACACTGCAAAAATTCAAAATCTTACAAAGAATATTTGTCTTATTTCTAGTCAAAATAAATCTGATAATACTTAAAATAAGACCCATCACATTTAAAAAGTAGCTTGTTTTTAGACACTTGTGTAACCTAACCCTACATCCCAATCAGCACAGAATGACTGATGAGTTTATCAATACAATGTTCAGCATGAGCCTATATCCAAAAACCAGTGGAGCCAGCAGAACCACAGCCCAGAATAACCTTCACAACACTCTCTGCCTGTTCAACAGTCACGCTGCTAGGATTAGCCACAAGCTAACATGAAGCTATCAAAGTGAGTGAAAAGCTTTTCCGTATCAATGAACTTGTCATGTATCTCACTCAGCATCATCACAGAACATCAGCAGTTGTTGTCTGGAGCAGATCTTCACATGTATGATCAATAAAGTCACCTTTAACCCTCAAATAGAAAGTTAGATTAACGGAGCTCAGTACAAGTCAACCTACCACGAGACTCCCACAGCAGACTGTTGCCTAGAAACGGGTCAACCCGCCAAGTCTGCAGGGGCTCGTTAGTGTGGCCTTTCAAAATAAGAGCTTCTAAATCATAGATCATAATAAATACATAAAAAATAAATAAAGGAGTGAACGACTTCATATTGTAACACGCAGATAAATAATAATAATAAACTAAGTGTAGTGCAGCTTCCATAATAACAGAATTACAGTTAGTGGAATTACTAACTCCTTAACTCTGTTACAGCAGCAAGTACAAGACAAATAAATAAAACACATTACAGCAGAGTGAGGACAGAGGAAAGCATCAATGTGTTTAGGAATGACTTGGAAAAACTTTATCATGAAAACCATATTGACAATGTATATGGAATATTTTAAGAATATTCACATCATTATTAAAGAAAAAGTGTCCAGTGAAACAACAAAGCAGCAAACTAAAGTCTATAGATGGACCATGGATCATGATGGGATTAGGAAACGCCTGTCAAAAGACAAATACACTCTACAGAGAATTTATTCAACAAAGAACTAAAGAGGCAGAAAATAAATGTAACTATCAGAATAAGTGAACCAATATTATAAAGCTCTGTAGAAAAGAAAACTAAAGGACAATATTTATTAATATCAGGCAAATGATTGAGTTTAACTATGAATGCATATAACTTCAATACATATAAATAATAACACAAACAAGTGTGAGTATACTGTGGCTGCATTGACAAATACACCAAAGTTATCAAACCATTCTAAATACATTGACGTGACCTCAAAAGTCACAATTTTAAAGTTGTTTTTCACGTTTTACATACCTGTGGAACAGTAAGAAAGTGTCTGACTGTCTCAAACACCATTTTATTCTGCCTCCTAGTGTATGGGAATGGGATGGGCTTGAGTCAGGAGTTTCTCACTGAACCTGGTATCACAGCGCCACCTATGGTCACAAAGTGGAATGACAACAAAATGACCTGTAGGGGAGTCTGACTCAGGATGTAACTGAAATAAATGAAGATAAAGAGAAAGAAGAAAATAAAAAATAAGGTGTGTGTGTGTGTGACATCCTACTAATGAGAGGCTCTTTTTTCTGCCCTCTACATATAACGTGAAGAGGCTGAGAGAGACGTTTACCCTGACTTGTTGTGTCCTGTTTGTTAAGAACCAATAAAACCATTTAATAATAAAAGTGTCAACCCTCATGTTGAATAACCTCTGTCCTCACACTGTCAATGAGCCCAAGGAGCCACAGTCAGTGAGAACAACTTTATTTAAAAATATCAAACGTCACTAAATCACATTTCAGTCTGAACAGTTTTTACACTGATATGAATATTGATCTGATAGAAACAATGAGCTTCATAGTTGATGTGAGCAGCTGCTGCCTCCTTCTCCTCACTTCTTCTTGGTGTACTGCAACCACAGAGAGGACAGACTGACGTGTGTTGCTCTGTCTGACAATATTATTATTATTATTATTATTATTATTATTATTATTATTATTAATAATAAACTCACTTTATCTAGAATCCAGTCAGCGTCTGTTATCGCTCTCTGGATGATCATCTGGATCCTCTCTGGGTCGTCCTCATCTGAGTGACTGGTGTAACCCTGGAAACACAAACTCATCAATCAGGACACTTTATTAATAATATTATCATCATGATTATCATTATTATTATTTCTCTGGTTTGAGTTTTTCCACTGTGTTTCTTTCCTTCATTTTTAAAATCTAAATGGAAGAATTGGACGTTTTGGACGAGAATAACTGATAATAATGAAAATAATCCTCAGTTTCAGACTTAATCCTGGATTTTCTCAGGTTTTCCTGATCTGTGTGTGAATGTGTGAATGCAGCAGCAGCAGCAGCAGCAGCAGCAGCAGGGGCCGGAGGAGATCAGACAGGCGATCAGTCATTGTAGTGGCTGTTTGTGGAAACTAAGAAAAGCTTCAAATCAAACTTTAAACCCTAAAGAATCAAAGGGCCACTGCTGCATCATGGGTCGTGGTGTAGACAGCTGAGAGAAACATCATGACCATGCAAAGTCCAGTTTTAACTACAAATGTGGTTTATTTGACCAGAAAGGAGCAAGAAAAGAACAAAACAAAACCAAACCCATCAGCCCACCCAGGTGCATGCTGGTCCGTCACTGCAGCCCTACACATTTATTCTCTGGTGACGTGATCAAATGAAATAAAACACCAATAATAAACAGGAAAACACCTGAACTACACAAATAATAAACTAACAGAATCTGATCAGAGTTAAATCAAATAAATCAATTCAGGAAAATCAGAACTAAACTAAATATTAAAGTAAACAACACTAAATACAAACAATGAATAAATAAACAGCTGCAACAGTTTGTGTTTGTTGACGTGTGTTTACTACTGCTGGCTGTCAATCAAACCTCCCTCATGGATAATAACCTGTAGTGACATCATCATCATCATCATCATCATCATCATCATCATCATCATCATCATCATCATCATCATCATCATCATCATCACTGTTACTTTAAAGGACAATTTCAACACAAATTCACCTCAGGCTGTATGTTCTTAACATTTTAGGTCTAACAGAAGGAATCTGAAGGTTTCCAGTTTAATGTCTCCTGTTTTGCGGTAGTTATGGTCTGTCCCCGCATCGCCACGGCAACGATGAATGGGAGCGGATTGAAGTTCTGCTGCTGAGGCTGTTTCCATCCCTCAAAGCCACAGACAGCGTCAGATGGAGACTCAAACATGCACCAAGAAGTTTTTTTTACTTCAAGTCAAGAGTTGATATTCCTGTGTTTCTGACACAAACGGGAGCTTCCCACTGCACCTGAACACACCGAGCGTCAACTTGGGTCTCGACTCCGCCAGACTTTGAATTAGATCTAGTTTTACAAACATGTCGGCTTGTTGAAGTAAATAAACTTCTGGCTGCATGTTTGAGTCTCCATCTGACGCTGTCTGTGGCTTTGAGGGATGGAAACAGCCTAAGCAGCAGAACTTCAATCTGCTCCCATTCATCGTTGCCGTGGCGACGCGGGGACAGACACAACTACCGCAAAACAGGAGAAATTAAAGGGATAGTTCAACATTTTGGCAAATTGACCCATTGCCATAATCCCTATAGTCATAGCAGTAGGTTCGTTACCTTTAATTGTAGGTGTAAGCTTTTTTCAGTACAGCGGAGCGCAGCAGCAGGCTGCTCAGAGCTACGCTATGGAGGCTAAGGGAATTTCTTGGTTTCCCTCATTAAACTCATCAAATACAAAATCCCAAAACTCCACAGCGCTTTTGTAGACAAGTTGTGAGCTGCACAACCACCACGCTATGAGATAATGACGGAACGATACGAAAACGGAGCCGTTTTCGAGGTAAATTCATACAAAACCGCTGATGCGCGTTGCGTTCAGGGACAGTTTTTCAGCAAGCAGTATCCGTATTTACCCTGTATTTACCTCGAAAACGGCTCCGTACTAAAAATAGCTTACACCTACAATTAAAGGTAATGAACCTACTGCTATGGCTATAGCGATTATGGCAATGGGCCAATTTGCCAAAATGTTGAACTATCCCTTTAAACTGAAAACCTTCAGATTCCTTCTGTTAGACCTAAAATGTTAGGAACATACAGCCTGAGGTGAATTTGCCCGGAATTGTCCTTTAATGTTTTCCTCCACATGATGTTGAAGATGAAATGACAGTGACAGTAGTGACTCCTCCCTCCCACCGGAGCCCCACATATTTATTCTCTGGTGCCCCGACGTGGAGAAATGAAATAAAAACACAAAGAACAAACAGGAAAACAAACGACAAACTCACTGAACACTAACAACATCTGATCAGGATCAAATCAATCAATCAATTCAGGATCATCAAATCTAAACTCAACACTAAACACGACCAATAAACATGTGACATCATCAGACTGTCCATCTAACCAGTCTGCAGCTCCATCCAGCTTCTCTCTGCATCCTCAGCTCAGAAACCGTCACTAGAGAGAGTCCAGCATCCGTCAGCAGAGGTGTGTGTGTGTGTGTGTGTGTGTGTGTGTGTGTGTGTGTGTGTGTGTGTGTGTGTGTGTGTGTGTGTGTGTGTGTGTGTGTGTGAGGGTCACCACGAACAACATCAATTAATAACTTTTATGATAAAAAATTATAATTTAGATATCAAGAATACGCTCTCAAAAATATATCAAATACTAGGAGACAGTGAAGAAACACAAGACCTAATTAGGACAAAGTGGAATCAAGATCAATCAAGTACAAATAGAAGACGACGATTGGAAAAATGCTTATAGCACAATACACAAAACAACAAGTTCTGGATATTGGAGGGAATTCTCATGGAAGGTATACACACGTTTTTTCATTACTCCAAACATACAGTCTAAATTCACAACATCCATTACCTCAGACTGTTGGCGAAATTGTGGGGAGCACCATGCGAACCACTCACATATTTTCTATTTTGTCCATCACTAAAACCTTTTTGGAAAAAAATTATGGAATCTTTCTTTTCAATTTTCCAGTTTAAAAAAACACTGGAACCGAAATGTATAGTTTTAGGAATAACACCAGCCGAACTTACAACAGAAAAAGACAAATATTTATACAGAATACTTAGAATAACAGCTTTGAAACAAATCACAAGAAATTGGCAAACATCTATCTCACCTTCTTTTAACAACTGGAAATTAACTGTAAACAGTATTCTGGAAATGGAAAAAATTACATACAGAGTCAGAAAACAAGAACCAGAATGTCTGAAGAGATGGAATAAGTGGTTTGATTATATAAATAAATAAACGGATGTTTTCAGCTCTGAAGAAAGGTTTATTAGATTTCTGAAGAGAACAAATATATGTATGTTGCAATTTTTGTTTCTATCTTATGCCCTTTTTTTTTCCCCCAACTGTCTTTGTCCCACCCCCCCCCCCCCTTTTATTATTAATATTCCCCTTAAAATTATATACATTTATTTTTTATTCTTTTTTTTTTTTTTTTTTTGAATCCATCTATTTTTCACTTTTTTCTTTGATGTTTTTCACACACACACACACACTAAAAAATGTTTTAAAAAATGTCATAAATGTTGCAGGAACGTGCCAGTGACTGATAAGATATGTGCTGGAATATGAACTTGAATTCTGCAATAAAGTATAAAAAAGAAAAAAAAGAAACCGTCACTAGAGAGAGTAGAGCATCCGTCTGCAGCGTTACACCTGGCCCGTCAGCAGAGGTGTGTGTGTGTGTGTGTGTGTGTGTGTGTGTGTGTGTGTGTGTGTGTGTGTGTGTGTGTGTGTGTGTGTGTGTGTGTGTGTGTGTGTGTGTGTGTGTGTGTGTGTGTGTGTGTGTGTGTGTGTGTACCTGAGCAGCTCACCTGTCGTACGGCGTGTCGATAGTGTTGCTGCATGGCCGTGTTGGGCAGCAGCCTGCAGCACCTCAGGAGATATGGATAGAGCTGCAGCGGGGTGTGGACCAGCTCTGCTCCAGCTAAAGGTGGCATCCCCTCCTCCTGTGGAGTCACAGACAGCAGCTCTGAGCTTCAGCAGCTTCACAGTCACAGTCAGGAAGAAGAAGAAGAGGAAGAAGCTCTCAGAGATGTAACACCTGCTCAGGTCTATACAGCTACTGTTAGCTAACACACTAACAACACTTTAACACACCAGCAAAACCATCAGTGAATGGAAGAGACGTCCAGAGCACCTCAAACACACCACTGCACTGCAAAAACTCTAAATCTTTCTGAGAATATTTGTCCTTTTTCTTGTCCAAATGTCTCATTTCTAGTCAAAACGAATCTCTTTCCATTTAAAATAAGACTCATCACCTAAAAACTAACTTGTTTTTAGATAATTTTCACTTGTTTCAAACTAATTTTCAATTGAAATAAGTAGAAAAATCTGCCAGTGAAAGCAAGTTTTTTGTGCTTGTAATAAGAAAGAAAAACTTGCTCCACTGTCAGATTTTTCTACTTATTTCAAGTGAAAATCTGCTTGAAAGAAGTAAAAAGTGTCTAAAACAAGCTGCTTTTTAAAGTATAATGAGATTAGTTTTGACTAGAAATGACATTTTGACTAGAAGTAAGAGAAATATTCTTGGTAAAATGTTAGAGTTTTTGCAGTGTGACTACCTCTGTTTTACTCGTAAGGTCAGAAACTGGATTGTGAGTCAGCAGCCGGGGAGCCCTGTACATAGGAGACCAGTAGGTACCAGTAGGGATGAGACCCTGGTGGGCAGCCTCGTCCAGAGGTGGTAGTAACACGCTACATTTACTCTGTTACATTTACTTGAGTAACTTTTTGGATAAATTGTACTTCTAAGAGTAGTTTCAATGCAGCGTACTTGTTACTTTTACTTGAGTAGGCTATATAGTGCACACAAAGAGCTTATGGACAGTTCATAGATCTTTCAGAGATAGGCCTATGTAAGTTATTGTGGCTGAATTTGTCTTCATTTATGTTACTTTGTAAAAAAAAAAAAAAAATGTCATTTAGGCTTTTGTCTTAGTTGTTAAATGTTGTTCTTTGGCAATAACTGGATTTTTTCATTGCTATTATATTTCTGTGTATTTGATGAGGCCTACATTTATGCGCTGATCATTAAAGGAACAAATCAGAGGTTACTCAGCAGTTACTCAGTACTTGAGTAGATTTTTCACCAAGTACTTTCTACTCTTTCTCAAGTAAATGTTTGAATGGCTACTTTTTACTTTTACTTGAGTAACATTATTCTAAAGTAACTCTACTCTTACTTGAGTAGAGTTTTTGGCTGCTCTACCCACCTCTGGCCTCGTCCCTACTGGGCATTCTCAACCTGACAACGCAGTGCCAGCATCAAACTGGAACTGCATTAGGTCACCTTGGTGGGTAGCTCCATCCCTGTGGAGCTCCACTCAGGTCCCTTCTCCTCTCCTACATATTATTTACACTGAACAATGAGCACTTTATGTGAAATCCTATGTACTTGAATGTATTTGATTTATTTTAAATACCCAGAACATCCCTGCACACTTTAGATAGGCACTCTACTTTATGAAATATCCTATGTACTTGAATAGCCTACTTATTTTAAATACTCACATCATTTATTTTTTATTCAAAACTTTGTTTCACATTACAAAACATTTTTTCAAAATAATATGCAATATATAAAGCACATCTATATTATAATACGCCAGGGGGAATTTACAAGTTTACAAAAAAAATGTTAAAGTTTTCACATATATTGACAGTCTTATTGCTTTCTGGTTGCTTAAAAATCTGATGGAGGTTGTGTATTGTTTGAGCTCACCGCTAAGAGCAATAAAGGAGGGTTTTTTTAAATATTTTTTTAATGAACTTACATTTCAGTTTAAACTCTGTTGTCTCCATCAGTGTCTCTCTGACGTCTTCTCCTCCTCCGGAGACTTTCCATAACAAACCGTAGTCGGATCATGGATGTGTTGAGTCGGATGTGTCGTCATCTGTTTGTCTGGTGTCATGTTTCCACCACACGGAGCGGTGTCGCCCCCTCGTGTCGCTTCATGGAGTCCTGCAGCGTCCTGGAGGAAACTGGAGATGAGTTCAGACACAGAGTCACTGACAAGCGGCGGACTGGAGATCGATATTATCATTAATGTTTTAACTCTTTATGGTTCAGTAGTAGAAATAAACAGCAGTAAAAACACCAGTCTCTCTAGAGGCTTTTACAGCTGATTGGAAGATACAGGTGTGTGAACACCTGCAGTCCCTCCACTCTTCTCTTCTTTCTGTTTCATGGTTGTTTTATTGGAACCTTTTTGATGCAATGAAATTATTATTATTTTGCCCACAACATGCTTTCAGACAAAAATAGGGCACAAAAAACAGCAGTGACCTTGTACAATATAATTATACCAAAAACATGCTCATTACTGTTTATATTTTCTATTATTTTATATTATTTATCTCTATATTATTTTTTCTTTTTAATTATATCATAAATTGTGCAACCTAAAGAAGAAAATGAAAACAGTTTGGATTATTTCTTATTAGTTTCATTTATGTGTCAAATATTTGCAGCTATGACCTTGAAATGAAAAGGGCTTTCTGCTAATGCATTTTAATTTTCAAATTTGACATTTCAAATTGAATTTTGGTACCTTTTTGCTGGAGGATGTTTTGACAATTAAATCTTAAATGCCCTTTTCTTTATTATTTTCATTAAGTCACAGAATGAGCAGTCTTGAAGAAGAAAATAAAAATGCAGTTTGTATTATTGATTATTCAAATGCAGCTGTATTTTGAAAATGAAAAAGGATTTCTGTTAATCCATTTTAATTTGACACATTTGCTTCGATACAAGCAGTGAACAGTCACATTGAACATTTCGATTTCGATTTAACATTTTGATTTAGGTTTAACATTTGAACTCAACATTTATATTTATATATTTCAGTTCACAAATATTGTTGTAAATGTGCTAAAAAGTTTTTTGTTAACAAGAGCCGCTTTTTTCTTTTAAGGCTGCATCTATAGAATAAATGCTTCATGGGCCACAGGGGATAGTTTGTTGCCACTGGGAGTCAGAGGGGGAACACTGTATCCAGAATCCGTCTGCAGGAATAACACCAATCTGGGCTCATGTTACAGGAATAACACCCCCCCCCCCCCCCCCCCCCCCCCCCCCCCCCCGCCACCACTTGAAGTTAAATTTAACTTTGACCCAGCGGTTGTGTCGCAGTTTATTTCCTCGTGTGAAGGTATAGTAAGGAACAGTTTTTTAATGTTTTCCTTGTCAATGTCTGTCATTACCAGAGTTCAACTTGTTGTTGTGTTGTTGTTGTGTTATTATAATGTTACTGTAGCTGAGTCAGAGCTGTAACTGTCAAGTCTGAACCGACAGAACCGTGTCCTCCATGTTTGTGAGGCTGTTCAACACTGATCAGCTCATGTTGCTATCGGGGTTGTCCTGAGGCTTTATTGGTGACTGACAGTGTTGGAACCGTGTTCAGCCTCAGATTCTTCAAAGTGACTGAGTAGGGGAGACCGGGGATGGATGTTACATGGGTAAACACTTACAGTCTGGGGTTAGTTGTAACAACACTCTCAACAACAATCAAGAATGTTACAACCAACTGCGACACAAACTTGAATTGTATTTATGATTCTTTGAATTTCAGTAGCCTAGGTCTCGATAGACAATGACAAAGATGGGGTTATAAGGTTTAAGTTAGGATCAGACTATGGCTGACAGTAACAAGGCAAGGCAAGGCAAGGCATCTTTATTTATATAGCGCATTTCATACCAAGGCAACTCAATGTGCTTTACATAAAGACAAAACATTAAAAAAAAGAAGAAGCATAAGACAGAATAAAAACAAGCAAAACACTAAAAACAGAGTTAAAAGCAAGAGCAAATAAAAGTAAAATAAAAGAAACATTAAAAAAGAAGACAGAATAAAAACAAACACTAAAAACAGAGTTAAAAGCAAGAGCAAATAAAAGTAAAATAAACGAAAATAGATAAAGTTTTAAGTTCTCAGCTATAAGCACGTGAAAAGAGAAATGTTTTTAACCTGGATTTAAAAGTGCTGACAGTTGGGGCTGATTTCAGTTCTGCTGGTAGTTTGTTCCAGTTGTGAGCAGCATAACAGCTAAATGCTGCTTCACCATGTCTAGTCTGAACTCTGAGCTCCACTATCTGACCTGAGTCAGTAGATCTCAGAGCTCTACTGGGTTTATACTCTACTAACATGTCATTCATATATTCTGGACCTAAACCAGTTAGTGATTTGTAGACCAGTAGCAGAACTTTAAAATCTATTCTGTAGCTGACTGGGAGCCAATGTAAGGTCTTAAGAACCGGGGTGATGTGATCTGATCTCTTTGTTCTGGTTAAAACTCGAGCTGCAGCGTTCTGAATGAGCTGCAGCTGTTTGAGCTGGGAGACCAGTCAGAAGACCGTTACAGTAGTCTAGTCTACTGGAGATAAAAGCATGAATCAGCTTCTCCTGATCAGTTTGGGACATAAAACCCTTAATTCTGGATATGTTCTTCAGTTGATAAAAGGCTGATTTGGTGACTGATTTGATATGGCTGTTGAAGGTCAGATCTGAGTCTATCAGCACGCCGAGGTTTCGGACTTTTTCATTTTTTCATTTCTCCTTTATTTATTCAGGGAAGGTCAATTGAGAGCGAGCTCTCTTTTTCAATGACGCCCTGATTACAAAAACACAATTTATACAGTATACAAGGTCATGATTCACAATTACATACAGGTTGAAAAACATTCGATAATACGTTTTTAAAACTATCTAAGGAAATAAGATGATCCAGTTTCAGACAGTTTTGTAGATTATTCCACTTTTGGGGTGCATAAAACTGAAAGGCAGTCTTCCCCAATTCTGTCCTGATACTTGGAATTTGTAAAACCAAGGTGTCCTGTGAACGAGTGTGTAAGTTACAGACTCTAAGTGAGATTAAGCTAGTAAGATAAACAGGTAAAATTTCAAGTAAGGCTTTGTAAATAAAGACCATGCAATGTTGTTCCCTCCTTACACTTAAGGATGGCCAGCCAACCTTATTATAAAGAACACAGTGATGGGTTCGGAACCCATCTCCAGTAATAAAACGAAGAGAGGAGTGATAAAGTGCATCCAGGGGTTTCAATGTAGAGAGAGCAGCATGCATGTAAATGACATCACCATAATCAAGTGCAGATAAGAAAATGGCCTGAACAAGTTCTTTTCTACATTCCATTGACAGACAAGATCTATTACGATAAAAGAATGATAATTTTCCCTTAAGTTTTTTGGTAAGATCAGAGATATGAGTTTTAAAAGACAGTTTGTCATCCAACCAAATGCCCAGATATTTGTAACTTGACACTCTCTCAATTTGAGTCCCGCCAGCTGTTGAGATACCACCATGTGATGGCAAGGAAGAGTGCAATCTGGTGAATATCATGTATTTTGTCTTTTTTGGGTTTAGTGTTAATTTAAGATTAATTAGAGCTTGCTCTATAGTACTAAAATCAGACTGTAGTCCTTTAAGAGCTAAATCAGCAGTTGGAGCAACAGAGTAAAGAATTGTGTCATCAGCATACAGGTGAATAGAACTATTAGCCATGCCGATGCCTAAATTGTTGATGTAAAGGGTGAATAAGATAGGGCCTAAAATGGATCCTTGAGGAACCCCTTTAGTTACACGCACAAAATCTGATTGATAGCCATCAGCCAATACTGCCTGAAATCTGTCATTTAAATAATTATTAAACCAATTACCAGTTTTTTTATCAAAACCAATAGTTTCCAGGCGATTTAAAAGTAACGAGTGGTCTACTGTGTCAAAGGCCTTTGAAAGGTCAATAAAAAGAGTAGCACAGACCAGCTTGTTATCTAAAGCCTTGACAATGTCGTTAGTAACTTTGACTGTTGCTGAGAGAGTACTGTGAGCAGATCTATAACCAGACTGACAGGGATTTAAAATGTTAAAAGTAGACAAAAATATTTTTAATTGATTATTAACTAGTCGCTCTAATACTTTAGCCAGGCAAGGCAGTTTAGAAATTGGCCGATAATTATTTAAATCATCTGCAGGACCACCTTTGTGTAAGGGAGATACCAAGGCAGTCTTCCATACAGTTGGAATACTCTCAGTGATCACAGTCAAATTAAAAATGTGCGTCAGCGTAACAGTAATAATAGGAGCAGCCAGTTTTAAGAGTTGTGGGTCCAACTGATCGGCTCCAGTAGATTTCTTTGGATCTATCTTACACAGAGCATCAAATACTTCCAGATCAGAGAAAAGTCTAAACGAGAACCTACAGGGCCCAGAGCTACATCCAATAGCAGGACCATCACAAGCTGGGTCATAAGGTAATGAACTTGACTCAGCAAAAAGGTTACCCACAGCAATAAAATGTTCATTGAAGGCATCACACTGTTTTTGTTTATCAGGAATTTTTGTAGAGGCCCTGGTCACATAGTTTGGCAGTGTTGAAGTGTTGCAGTGAGATAATGTCTTAACAGTTCTCCAAAATTTAGCTGGATTTCCTCTACATTCAGAAAGGGAGGACAGGTAATAAGATGATTTTGCCTTGCGAATCATGGCAAGACAATGATTACGCAGACAACGAAAATTCTGCCAGTCAGATTGTGAACCAGAGGCACGTGCTTTGCTCCATGAAATATCCCTAGCTCTAAGTTTTTCTGCCATTTCCGGAGTGAACCAGGGATTACTCCTATCTTTTATTCTAAGTTGCTTGAAGGGAGCATGCTTATCAGCAACAGAATTAAAGGTTTCAATAAAGTGATTTAACGCAATATGTGGATCAGAGATAGAAACAGAGTATGAAATATCACTATTATACAAGTCGTACAAAAAGGCATGATCCACAAAATTTCTAAAGTTTCTTTTGACAACGATACGAGTTTGAGATTTCTGCTGTCTAGTATCCCTAATGCAGGCAATGGGACAGTGGTCACTGAAATCAAGTGGGAGAACACCACTGGATTTTATTTTATGAGGTCTATTGGATAAGATGAGGTCCAGTAGAGAACCATGTCCAGGATTATTAGTGTCAGGCCTTGTTGGGGCAGTAATTAACTGCACCAGATTTAATTCATTACAAAGATTTTTTAGACCACTGGACACATCTGTTAAGAAATTTAGATTTAGATCACCTAATAACAATATTTCAGACTTTTCATGATTGGATAATAACTTAAATATGTTTTCAATGGCACCAGACTTTGCAGAAGGCGGACGGTAGGCCCCGATAAGAATTATTTTTTCACTATTTGCTGCATTTCCCAGACAGACATTCAGTGATAAGTATTCAAAACAATGAGGCCTAGATATAGATTTGACAACAGAGACACATAAAGACTTTTTTACATAAATAGAAATCCCACCCCCTTTTGTGGGACCCTGCCTGTCAGCCCTAAAAACATTATAACCATCAATTGCAATATCCTTATCATCAACAATATGAGACAGCCACGTTTCTGAAAATACAAAGACATCAGCATTTGTTTGTTTAGCCCAGACATTGATGTAATCCAGTTTTGGTACCAGACTACGAACATTCATGTGTATGACGCCTAAACCTTTTTGTTTGACTTGACTTGGTCTTTAGTTTCTAAAGACAGTGACTCAAGGTGTTTACTGACAGCAACCCTCTTCTCTTTATTTCCAAAAACAATGACCTCAGTTTTTTCTTGATTTAACTGAAGGAAATGTTGGCTCATCCAATTTTTGACTTGCTCTAAACAGTGACATAATGACTCTATTGGACTGCAGTCATCTGGAGACAGTGCAAGATATATCTGTGTGTCATCTGCATAACTATGATAGTTGACATTAGAGTTCTGTAGAATTTGACCCAAAGGCAGCATATACAGGTTAAACAGAAGGGGTCCAAGGACTGACCCCTGAGGAACTCCACATGTCATAGCCACTCGATCGGATTGATAACTACCAATGGTCACAAAATAACTCCGTTCCTCTAAGTAGGACCTGAACCATTTTAGGACTGTCCCACTGAGTCCTGCCCAGGTTTCCAACCTGTCCAGCAGTATACTGTGATCCACAAGCACAAGCATAAGCATAAGCACAATCATAGGACACGGACACACATCTCACTCCTTGTGTTTGAGACTCAACCATGCCTTTTCTGTTTGTGTTGTAGAGTTAACAGTTAACAGCCATTTAATATCAGACACATATAACTACTCAGTCTCACATTTTGAATGCACTGGTTTAAAAGAGCTCCAAGATTCAGGCAGAAATGACAAAAATGTTACAACCATCCCTAGTCTCCCCTACAATTAAATACTAAAAAAAATAGATGAAAATAAGTGTCAGTGGCAGCTGGAGAGTGTTTTTCTCTCTTTGAATTTCCAGTGTGAGTGAAATGACTGAATGTTGTGATAGTGGAGCTGTGAGGTGAAATAAGTCTTGGCCCAGTTGTTGTGTGTGTAATAATCAGCTGTAGCTTGTTAAATCACCAGCAGGCCCGGCTCTAGCCATTTTGGTGCCCTAGGCGAGATTACTCCCAGGCGCCCCCCCCCCAACAATGATCAATAATGATTATAATGATAACGTAGCAGTGTATCTGTATGTCCCCTCTGACCCCGAGATACACAACTTGCACAACAATCAGTAAAATTTCATTAAGTAAATCCTGGGTGAAGACATGAAAAAAATGAGTCTACAGTCATGAGAATAACCTGTTGTGATGCTTGAAATGGGTATACGAAAGTCTTAGCTTCACAAAAGCAGTGGAATATACTGTATGAATAAAAGCTAATAGATGTGTGGAAAACAAGTTAAAATGAAATTTTGTTAAATTGCTTTTTGAGCATAAATGTTATCTGTCATTCTATTTTCACCAAATGTCTCAAATGTAAAATAAAGAAGCTAAATATTGACTTAACATTACATTTCAAACTTCATGAGATGTGTGTAGCCCTAAATGAGAAATTAGCTTTTTTTCTCCAAACCAAATATCAACTAAACAGAGAAAAAACACAACATTTACAATATTTAACCTATATAATGTACCCTCCATGTGTTGTCACTGTGGTGCTGTTTGAGAGGTAAAAAATGGCTTGAGAGCTCAGTGGTCTGTGTACAGAGCTGGAGCTGTGGCCCTGCTGTCTGAGCAGGCTGAAGTCTCAACTCTCTTCTTTTTATCTAATAGCCTGTATTATATCTTCCTCATCAAATGAGTCAAAACTTTCAGCCTCTGAAGCACCTTCATCCTCCTCACTGCTTCTCTCTCTCTCTCCTATCGATTCTGCGGGTTCGAAGCGCTTCACAGCTGTTCTTTTGATTGACAGGTCGTCAAGGGCGGCGTAAAATGACCGAACAAAAACATATCGAGACGGTCGCGCAAACGAGCCGGCATTTGCGCCGACTTTGAGGCAGTAGCGGCGCCAGGATTTTGATTGTGGGTGGGCCTTCAGAAAACTGGATGGGCCAGTTAAAATAAGATTTAAAAAAAAAAAATCAGCGTCATCATCATCTCCGTTTCAGCGCTTTTCTGCGGCGCTGAAGACAGCACAAATATTAAACTGTGATGTGGTAACAGCGCTAAATCCAGAATTAAAACAGCTTTTTATGGCTGTCAGTTGTTGTGACACTGGCTGTGTGTGTTTTGTGTCGGACTGACGAGCATTATTTTTTTTTATTCATTCTCCGCAAAAAAAAAAAAAAAGGAAAAAAAAAGAAGCCCTTAGTTGTGTTCAGAAACTTGACAGGTGTGGCAGACAAGCTGGTGATCAGCTGTGGTCATTGAATAGTCTACACTACAGTAGGTCATTTCAATTTGCGCATCTGTGTTTTTTCCTTTTTATTTTTTTTATAACATTTATATGCGCATCCAGCGCGAGAGAAACAGCGGGTGCACACCAGATGATTGCCAACCGGCAAAAACTGAAATGAGACGGTTAACGAGAGGAAAAACACAGAATATAGCCTACAATAGAGGCTATGTCCAAAAGACTTTGTCCCGTCGTCACGACGTGAGCGAGAGAGGATCTGATGGTGGCTCAGGTTTAGTGATGAGGAACTGTCACTGTCAGCAGCTGCTCCACACAGACACGTTACAAACTTTATTTTGAAGGGACAGATTGTGTTGATTTTGTTAACAGTGACTTTGCACCCAAACATTAAGCATATCGGGTGTTGTCCGGTTCAATCGACTCTCCACAGTGCAGCTTAAAAACTCCTCTTTGTCTAAAGCAGAATGACAGAAAGAGGCCCGGCCGCACTGTCCGCGGAACCGAAGCGCACCGCCCTGGAGCGGAGGCAGTTTCAGATTGGCGCACATGTTAACCGGTCTGCCTGGTCGCACATCTGGCGCTGTGGAAAGAAGCCGCGCTTCAGTTCTATTTTTCACGCGAGCCGTGAGCGCCGTTGTCAAGCTGGATAGACGGATCGTACCAGACAGGAAGTCAGGCACAGAAAAGGCGAGAGAATCCGGTCAATTTTCAAAATAAAATGATTATTAATGAAGTTGTTGCCGTCCGTCTATTATACGCACACACACACACATCCATACGTACAGAGCTAGGGACAGACCTGTGTGTGTGGATAACCGAGTACAGACGAGTGGTCGATGTTTTACCGGCGAGGAGAGCAGGAGAAGCAGCTCCCTGTGCGACCAAGCGCCTGCGAGGATGCGCGCACCGCGCCCGCTCCGGGCTGTTAATCGAAGTTACATTGTTGCGAGTTGACTCCGGCAGAAGCTCTGAGCCGTGCACATTGTTTCAGCTGCCTATTTTGTCATAGTTTATCAACGTCATTCTCCATTAGGATAATGTTAAGTTAATTTTGTGGTGGGGACAAAATTGTTCTTGACAAAAAGTGGTGGGGACATGTCCCCAGCGTCCCCAGCGTAAATGACGCCTACGGGTGGGCCCAGCCTAAAATGGGTGGGCCCAGGCCCACCCGGGCCCAATAGTAGCGCCGCGGCTGCTTTGAGGATTAATGCAACCAAGTATCCACACATCTAATTAAAAATGTGGCGTTTCTAACAAGAAAACGGCTTGAAAGCATTCCCACTGCAGACAGGTATCTGCTGTGTGTGTGACTGCGGGGAGAGCGGAGGGCAGTACCAATGGGCATGTGGGGGAGAGAGAGAGGGGGGGGGGGGGGGCGATTTAGTAATGTTGTAACATATTATATTATTACTTTTTAATAGGTATTGCTTTGCATTTAAATTAACGTGGGATTATTTTTTGTATTAAGAAATAATAGTACCAACTAGATATAAAAATAGTGAAAGTTACACTTTTTTTTTTTTCCCATTTGTGGCGCTGGCGCCCCCTGGATGGACGGCGCCCTTAGCATTTGCCTATACGGCCTATGCCACGGGCCGGCCCTGATCACCAGTGCCAATATAACACTTAAAGAGTTAATTTTAACACTACCTCAGTGAACATATGGTCCCTATCTACAGAGTGTTAAATGTACAATGAACCTAGAGTTAAATTTCCAGAGTTAATTTTACTCTGGTAAGAGTTAATATTTTACACTACACTACACTGAGAAGTGTTAATCAAGTTTTACACTATGTAAGAAGTAACACGAATAGTGTTATTCACATTCAACACTGAAGAGTTAAGTGTTAATAATAATTTTCCAGTGTTAAACCTACTTAACACTACATAAACTCCAAAGAGTGTTGATTTTTAACTAACTCCTACCAGTGTTACACAAAACTTAAAATGTTTGCAGGGGGAAAAACGAGAACACAATTATATCCATACCTCAATACCAATATTTATTCAAATTAAAATATCAGCATTAAATGAAAACATAAAACAGCATGTAAATTCTCATGTCTTATCAAAGTCTCTGTTATAAAATTATATTTTCAGTTTGAATGATCAAGAAAATCTCTTGGTACATGTTAAATTGCATAATCTTGACATTTCTCATGAAAATGTGTTTAAAGTGCATTTAAAAAGCTACACAGATTAATTTCAGCAACTTTCAACCTAGAACAAACTTTGCCATCATCAGGAAACAACGAACCAGTACCTGAGAACAGGACAATATCCTGCCTGAGCACATTTTAGGCAAAGTGATTAATATCTGCATATAAACCATGAATCAACCGTATACGCCTCACAAGTTAGTTGGTTCTCAAAAAATGATAGTGGCAAACAAATCAGGCCCATGACTGACATGGGAAAATCACACAGATGCAAGAACTTTGAGAGGAAAGTGACAAATAAACTAGTGCAGCAGCCTGGAGCATCTGGTTGTACATGGTACCAAATACAAAGTGTGTCTTAAAGAGTTCGTCAAATGTTCAACTTGCACAGTACGACCTGTTTATCCAGAATAATGAAGAACTCATGGATGGTGCTCCTCTTCATCCCAACAGCAAGAAGATGCGTTGAATGGAGTGGTGCATTTGGTGGCATCAGCATGTCCTTGTCCACCCTTAGGATAAAGAATAGGTCAAAGTTAAAGGTTGAAAATCACAGATTAAAAACAGTCTCTTATTGTTAATCGCAAAGGTAGCGGCTTTTGTTTATAAGAAATAATCTATGTAATAATCAAAAAAAATGTTTGCAGTATAACAGTTTTGCACACAGCACTTTCATAAGCAATAACACAAACCTTGAACACAAGATGTTCGGTCTCTTCATCTGCCCTCTGTCGCTTTCTGGATGGGCTGTCACTCTCCAGTATGATTGCGTCATCTGAGTTGCAGGATACGAAGTCAAGGATGACTGTGTCATCCCTCCTACCAGCAGACAATGCACTGGAAGTTGTTTTGTGGGAACTGCTGGTTGAAGTTTCCTTGAAACCTAAGTGTAGAGAGAGAGAGAGAGAGAGAGAGAGAGAGAGCAGAAAATATTACCAATTTGTTTTATTACCAATAAAAAAGTGCAATTTATCACTACATTCCATGGACTATGGTGAAATAAATAGAATCAATAAAGAGCAATTAATTACCGTCAATTTGATGGTAAGTATGCCGGTGTTGGGCTGCTGCACTATGAAGGAGAAGACTTCTGCATCCACTTCAGTTCCTGTTTCATCAAAAACCTTCACACCTTCACTGACTGATGGAACTGAGAACTTCAAGAAAGCTATAACCAAAAAAACAACAAAAAACAACAATATTTCAATCCACACAAAATTATTAATAAAAATTATTAACCAAGGCCATTCTCCAAAATAAAGAATCAGTGCATTAGTAGCATGGTCTGAGGTGCGAACATGCTATTAATGCACTGATGCTGGCATTGAATCAATGGTCAACTATACAACTCAACTAAAGCAACCACAAACTTCAGACCCTAATTGCTAACCCCTAAACATGCCCACAGGGAAGCTTTCAGAAAAATAGACAGAACATTTATTTTCAATTTAAAAGAGCCCCAGCACTCTCACTTTCTATAATTTTAACAAATGGTGTGTAACTGACAGTGTCATACTGACTGTGGCTTACCAGAATTTCAGAATTCCTCAAAGCTTGGCTCATTTATCTTGACATATTTCTGTGTACTGTAGATTATGGTTTTGATCAGCATGATGGCACCTGCAAAGACAGCAAACTGAAATCAACATTATGATCCACAACACAGCAGTAAAAGACCCTGCTGGCACAATAGGTAAATAGGCAAACTGAAATGGCCTATTTCAGCTTAAAAATCACAGACACAATTCAAATATCAAGTTATTACTTACCAGAGGACCACGGTACATTACAAAACAATCTGAAAGAAAAAAGGAAAGAAAATATGCATATTAAAAATGACTTATAAAAATATTTCAAAGTCCAACACACACACACACACACACACACACACACACACACACACACACACACACACACACACACACACACACACACACACACACACACACACACACACACACACACACACACACAGGGACGTGCACATGACTATAGAGGGGCAGGGGCTCAACATCAGAAAAGGGCAGTATGTACAATTTGTCAGGCCTTAATATCAAAATAAATAAATTAAAATAAATTACAGTCACTATTTAGTCGGTAGAGAAAGCCTGCACGCCTTCAGGACTGCAGTCAACACGCTGGACCAATTTCCCAACTTCCCGAAACAGAGTCATGACTTCTGAACTGGTAGGCTAAGGCTAATATGGTATTGGGTGCACATTAACATTGCAGAAAAAAAAATCATGTTAGTGCAAGTGCAAAATAGAAGTAGGCTAAGCCTACAGGCTACACACACAACACCAAGAATTACTGTGACTGCTACTGTGCATATTTCAGAACAGCAGCAATATTTACAACAGCAATTCACAATTACCAGTAACTCAATATCTGGAAACAAATTCACATAGTCAGTGAAATCAAGCTGAGTGAGTGATTCCTCCTGTTGTTGTTGTTGTTCACTACATTCAGGTGATGTTAGACAGAGGACGGGGTGGGGCTTAACTCTTAACAAGCAGTTAGCTAAACAAACACAAATGAGGCTTTTCTGATATATGACTCATATTAAGCTCGTTGAATAAGTGGACGGCGACTTGTCAGAACCGACAAGGAAGTTATGTTGGTGGATTTATAACTCACAAGATTCGACACAAGTCGCTCCACTGTCACGTCTCATCTACGTGCGGCGCACACAGAGTTATCGATGAGGCAGCAGCTTCTACCTCTCTCTCTCTCTCTCTCTCTGGACGTGCATGTGAGGGAGCGCGCACCGCGGGGGACCGAGGGACCGAGCGGAGCAGCAGCGGACACACACACACACACACACCAACGTACATACACAGTACTGTGTATATTACAAGGAAATGCGTACGGTAGATAACCGTGGCATTTTTACAGCGCGGTTGTTTACATCCTCATGCACAACAGGAATGCATTTATTGAAAAAAATTTTTTTTTTAAAAAGGGCACTTTTTAATACGGGGCAAAAAGGGCAGGGGCTCAAGCACCCTTTGGGCCCTATGTGTGCACGTGCCTGCACACACACACACACACGCACACACACTCAGCATGCACCAACACCTCTCCAGCCCCCACAGTTGACGACAGACATCCTGTAACTTAGTGACGTGCTCTCACCCTCAAGTAAAACATTATAAAAATCACTTACATTGATCGGCGTGTGAAATTTTAGCGGCAGCGAGTGCGACCATGTTATGTAAACACAACCGGAGCACCGACTGCACCGTAACTAATTACCCACCCACCCACCCACCCACCCCGCAGCGTTGCCACGGTAACCACACAGACACCGAGTCCGACTCAAGGCACTGCAGTGTCGGCTGTCTTACTGGAATAAATGTCCAAGCATGACGCATAACCAAACAAAACAGCCCGTCCTCGCTGACATTAACGTCACCTCGTCCCGTTCATTTTCAGTTTGGCGTTAAGTTACGTGGTCAATGTGGCTGCTACATTTAAGCTAGCTGTCGACCCGATATCACGTTAGCCATTTGAAATGCGATATTTGAAGACACATACGGACAGATACGGTAAACAGCAACGTACATTTATTCTTACACACAGCATCTGCTTGAATAAAAAAACAACAACTAATAGTTTAACGTTATTTGTAAAAACTTACCACAGTCTTGCGATGCGAGGAAGATGGCGGTGCCAGAGTCAACGTTCTCGGTTTGACCGGGGAGGTTGGTGCGCGGGGCTTTTCAGAGTCAATTTTTTTTTTACACTGGAAGGTTATTTTACTCTCATAGGTGTAAAATTAACTCTCACTCAATATGTGACACTGACAGTGTAAACGCTTTGTGTACTCCAGTTATTTTCACCAACACTGGAGGTTTTCTTGTTCAATTTTACTCTGTCCATTGTTGGAATAACTCTGAAAGAATTAAAATACTTTGACACTGCATATTTGACACTGGCAAATTTACTGTGTAGCTTGTTGGATCCAGTGGTTTTCTACAGGGACGCTGTCCACACAGAGACTGTGTCACATCAACTCAGTGGATCTCAGTCCTTGTGTGTGTCAGTGGATGGAAACAGTGGTCCATGGATCATGTTGCTGGGCTGCAGCTTCATGACGCCATCTAGTGGACTGATAGTAGAAGTACAGCAGCTGATGGCAGCTTCCTCTTCCTCACTGCTGTGTGACTGCATTCAGCTGACACTGATATGAAGCAGAGAAGAAGAGCCAATCAGTGGAGGAGCAGCTGGAGACATGATGGACATGTGAGCTGCTGTGCAGATGAATGATGTGTGTTTCCTCTGCAGGTGAAGCTACAAAGTGTGTGTGAGCTGATGTGGATGTGAGCTCAGCAGCATGGATCAGTGTGAGGACAGAGAGGAGGGAGCCCCTCCCTCTAAAACCAAGAGCCAGACCACAGGTCAAAGGTCAGAGTTTAAAACCGTCAGAAAGACTTTTCTCTCTAAAAGTCAGTTGTTGTGTTTATTAAAAGGTTGAAGATATTTTTCATCAGTTTTTCTCCAACATGCACATTTATCAGTTGTGTTGTTGTTTCAGGATCCAGCAGCAGAGACCAGACTCTCCTGAACCCAGCTGTCTGTCTTTAAAGAGCAACATGTCAAAGGGCTTAGGCGCTGACTTTAAAGGAGGATGTGGATCAGCTGATCAGATGTAAGAGACAAAATTAAATTTCAAAGCTTTTGAGTTTCTGTTGAACGTTCTTCCTGTGGAGTCACATTTCAATGATTCTCATTAAAAACTGAGTTATAACTCAGACACACGTTCAGTGAATGACTGACAGCATCCCATGCATCTTTGTTTCTGTTATTGCATCCACTGCTGACGCTACTAAATATAACAGCTGCTTTTTGTTCACTTCCTGCAGCAGTCGCTCCACTTCAGCACTAAAGTTCTTTTTATGTCTTGAGTCCGACGCTCCCTTTAGATTGTTGTTTGGGCATTTTAACTTTCTTTCTCAACTCACCTTCTCTGGCAGTCTTGATTCAACAACACGTTCATGAATCTGACGTAGAGTTTGCATGTTCTCCCCGTGCATGTGTGGGTTCTCTCCAGCTTCCTCCCACAGACCAAAGACATGCAGGTGAACTGGTGACTCTAAACAACCCATAG
Source organism: Trachurus trachurus (assembly GCF_905171665.1). Taxonomy (NCBI): domain Eukaryota; kingdom Metazoa; phylum Chordata; class Actinopteri; order Carangiformes; family Carangidae; genus Trachurus; species Trachurus trachurus. The sequence goes on from NC_139892.1 coordinate 40,171,608, forward strand.
GTGTGAATGTGTGTCTGTATATGTTGGCCCTGTGATAGACTGGTGACTTGTCCAGGGTGAACCCCGCCTCCTGCCCAAAGTCAGCTGAGAAAGGCTCCAGCTCACCCTCCACCCTAGTGAGGATGAGCTGTATAGAAGATGAATGAACTTAAAGAGATATTGGTGAATGAGGCCCATTGTTACAAAATGTAGGAAAAGGAACTCATTCACATTTGTAACCCTTAAAATAACTTTGCAGAGAATTCTTTTGAAAACCTAAAACTGTTAAACATGAGTTGTGTTGTTGTTTCAGGATCCAGCAGCAGAGACCAGACTCTCCTGAACCCAGCTGTCTGTCTTTAAAGAGCAACGACTCAAAGGACGTTCTCATTTTCTTTAAAGGAGGATGTGGATCAGCTGATCAGATGTAAGCTGTAACTGACAGTCAGACTCAGGTTATTGTAGAAAAGAACCAGTTTGTACGACGTGTTGTTGGACCAGGTCTGAAACCAAAGTGTCTCTGTCTGTTGTGAACGTCCTCAGGGGACATATAAAGTCCATCTTGTATTATCTCTCTGTCCTGATGTTGACTTGACACTGATTCCTCCACAGAGTGGACCAGGAGAGCTCAGAGGTTCCCAGTGCTCAGTCTGCCCAGCAGCATCAAACACACCTGGACTACATATTTATGGTGAGGACATGTCCAACAGCTGCTGTTACATCTGTTGTGTTCACCATCATCTCCATGCTGCACTTTGACACCAGTGGATTGTCAGTCTGTCCAACATGGATCTGATGTTTGGCTCCATGGTTTTAGTTTGATGCTGTTACTCACAGAGTTTCTGTTCCAGCTGCTGGAGGAGAACATGGTCACTTTTGTCAAGAACGAGCTGAAGAAGATCCACAAGGCTCTGAGTCCAGATTACCCAGAATGCTCAGGGAGTCAGAGAGAGGATGAGGAGGTGTTGGATGGTGAGGATGAAGAGCAGAGGAGGAGCAGCAGAGAGGCATTAGTGAAGATCACAGTGAACTTCCTGAGGAGGATGAAGCAGGAGGAGCTGGCTGAGCATTTGCAGAGCAGTAAGAGGATTTCTCTAAAGATTCAACATGATGGACAAATGAGACGTTCACTGACGTCAACACATGGAGGGAAACATGTTCATATAGTCGCTATTTAGAGGAATTAAAATGTTATATTTTCATTATGAATTTTACTGTTTTTGTTTATTCAGGAACTCCTGGTCCGGTTTGTGGACGTAAACTCAAATCTGTCCTGAAGAAGAAGTTCCAGTGTGTGTTTGAGGGGATCTCTCAAGCAGGAAACCCAACCCTTCTGAACCAGATCTACACAGAGCTCTACATAACAGAGGGAGGGGCTGGAGGGGTCAATAATGAACATGAGGTCAGACACATTGAAACAGCGTCCAGGAAACCAGACAGACCAGAAACAACCATCAGACAAGAAGACATCTTTAAAGCCCCACCTGGAAGAGACCGACCAATCAGAAGAGTGATGACAAAGGGAGTGGCTGGCATTGGGAAAACAGTCTTAACACAGAAGTTCACTCTGGACTGGGCTGAAGACAAAACCAACCAGGACATACACTTCACATTTCCCTTCACCTTCAGAGAGCTGAATGTGCTGACAGAGACAAAGTTCAGCTTGGTGGAACTTGTTCATCACTTCTTCTCTGAAACCAAAGAAGCAGGAATCTGCAGGTTTGATCAGTTCCAGGTCGTCTTCATCTTTGACGGTCTGGACGAGTGTCGACTTCCTCTGGACTTCCACAACACTGAGATCCTGACTGATGTGACAGAGTCCACCTCAGTCAACATGCTGCTGACCAACCTCATCAGGGGGAACCTGCTTCCCTCTGCTCGCCTCTGGATAACCACACGACCTGCAGCAGCCAATCAGATCCCTCCTCAGTGTGTTGACATGGTGACAGAGGTCAGAGGGTTCACTGACCCACAGAAGGAGGAGTACTTCAGGAAGAGGTTCAGAGATGAGCAGCAGGCCAGAAAGATCATCTCCCACATCAAGACCTCACGAAGCCTCCACATCATGTGCCACATCCCAGTCTTCTGCTGGATCACTGCTACAGTTCTGGAGGAGCTGTTGAAGACTAGAGAGGGAGGAGAGCTGCCCAAGACCCTGACTGAGATGTACATCCACTTCCTGGTGGTTCATCTAAAACTGAAGAAGGTCAAGTATGATGGAGGAGCTGAGACAGATCCACACTGGAGTCCAGAGAGCAGGAAGATGATTGAGTCTCTGGGAAAACTGGCTTTTGAGCAGCTGCAGAAAGGAAACCTGATCTTCTATGAATCAGACCTGACAGAGTGTGGCATCGATATCAGAGCAGCCTCAGTGTACTCAGGAGTGTTCACACAGATATTTAAAGAGGAGAGAGGCCTGTACCAGGACAAGGTGTTCTGCTTCGTCCATCTGAGTGTTCAGGAGTTTCTGGCTGCTCTTCATGTCCATCTGACCTTCACCAACTCTAAACTCAACCTGATGTCACAACAACAAACAACCTCCAAGAAGACTGAAACAACAGGAGTCAAATCTGCAGAGACAAACTTCTACCAGAGCGCTGTGGACGAGGCCTTACAGAGTCCAAATGGACACCTGGACTTGTTCCTCCGCTTCCTCCTGGGTCTTTCACTGGAGACCAATCAGAATCTCCTACGAGGTCTGATGACACTGACAGGAAGTGACTCACGGTCCAATCGGGAAACAGTCCAGTACATCAAGAAGAAGATTGAAGAGACTCACTCTGCAGAGAAAAGCATCAACCTGTTCCACTGTCTGAATGAACTGAATGACCGTTCTCTAGTGGAGGACATCCAACGGTCCCTGAGATCAGGAAGTCTCTCCACAGATGAACTGTCTCCTGCTCAATGGTCGGCTCTGGTCTTCATCTTACTGTCATCAGAAGAAGATCTGGACGAGTTTGACCTGAAGAAATACTCTGCTTCAGAGGAGGTTCTTCTGAGGCTGCTGCCTGTGGTCAAAGCCTCCAACAAAGTTCTGTAAGTGTAGAGATAGTTGGATTTATTCATGATTATATAAAAATTGTTTTTGCAACAGGTCAGATAATAAACTCCTTTCATCTTTAATTCCTCATGATCATCTCTTCAGACTGAGCGGCTGTAACCTCTCAGAGAGAAGCTGTGAAGCTCTGTCCTCAGTCCTCAGCTCCCAGTCCTCTAGTCTGAGACACCTGGACCTGAGTAACAACAACCTGCAGGACTCAGGAGTGAAGCTGCTGTCTGGTGGACTGGAGAGTCCACACTGTAGACTGGAGACTCTCAGGTGAGGATCCATCCAGCTGTTTATCTGATGCCACTTGAACACTGCAGCAGGTGTTGACAGAGGGTTCCTGTGTGTTGTTGTGTGTGTTCAGTCTGTCAGGATGTCTGGTCACAGAGGAAGGCTGTGCTTCTCTGGCCTCAGCTCTGAGCTCCAACCCCTCCCATCTGAGAGAGCTGGACCTGAGCTACAACCATCCAGGAGCCTCAGGAGTGAAGCTGCTGTCTGCTGGACGGGAGAATCCAGACTGGAGACTGGACTCTCTCAGGTATGGAGAGGCTGCTGCAGCCACACACACTGTCTGATAGATGAGGAGGAGCTGGAACATTTTCTATGGCCCCGTTCACACCTGGTATTAACATCTGTCTCAGGTGATCCATGCATTGATGACATCATACCCCATCACTCAGACCATATCCAGAGGTGGTGTAGGCCACAGTGAAGCTCTGCCCACTCCACTGACGTCCTCTGTCAGTCTGACTCGTCCCAACACAGTTTATAGATAGATATCACGTGACGTCACACAGCGGTCGCAGGCGGTCACAGAGCCATCTTGGGTGCATCAGGGGACATCAAATCTCACAAAAAGAGTGGATAAACCTTTTTTTTAATTACACGGCTCTTTTGAATGTCACATTCCGATAATTTATTGCTATTTATTTACATCCTGATTTTGACTTTTACAGTCTGTTATTTCTGTATAACAGACCGTTGCTAGTGACGCCGCTCTGATCAGCACAGCACAGAAAAGAGAAACTATGCAGGATATTTACCTTATGTTTAATTTTTACCGTCATTAAACAGCTTCGGACTAATTGTGATGTAGATAAATGACTTGTAACCACATCGTGGCTGAAAACACAGCTCTCCTCTCGTCTCTGTCAGAGCGTCTGTGGCACCGCGAGTCCGCGACACAAACGTGTCCCGTAAACCGTAACAAAGTCCTTACGTCTTTGACCGTAATCTCTTGTTTATGACAGATATGACTACAAATACACACATTGTAACATGTATATGACAATCCATCGACCCACTGATTGATTATTAAAGGCTTGATTAAAAACAAATACACACGACCAAGGAGGGTGAGGAAACCAGTAGAGAAGTGCTGGACTTGCAGATTCGCTAAATAATGCAATGTTTAAATCGATACAAGTCGTATTTTGATCAACATTACATCTGAAATGAATAATTTCACTCATAATGTAATAAGCGGAATAATGTAGAGTTAGTCTGTGGTTATGGAGAAATAAAGACTAAGACATCCTTCACCAAAGCCCGGACAGTCTAATGATCATAGTTGTGCCTTGGTCCCCAGTTGGTACCCAAGATGGCGCTCACAACAAGAACGTCACATGACTGATAAGCATCTATACTGCAGCCAAAATCTCAGAGTGTTTCAAACATGAGCTGTGCAGCTTTCATCAGTCACAGTGATGAACTAGTGGGATCAGGAGTTTCTCCTCATGATGACTTCAGTGTCTCATCATGACTCACTGTGTCATATTCAGGAGAAGAGATGTCAGTGATGAAAGCAGCTGTTGGCAGCTGTGCTCTGAGTCTCTCCAGTTGTTTGGATCAGACTTTATTTCAGAGTGTATCAGGAAACATTTGAGCTGCAGCTGGTTGAACTGCTCCTGAACCAACAGAGTGTTTGACCTGAACAGTCCCAGAGACTGTAGACACCTGTTGAGTGTGGACACACTAACAACAACACAGTGTGGCGAGGTGGAGTGGTGAGTAGTGGTGAGTGGTTGCCAACAACGCCACCTGGGGAGTTTCGCCCCAGGAAATAGTTACTGTTTTTTATAAAAATGAAAAAGGTCACGCAGGCTCGAATCACCACAGGGGAGAGTTCAGGTATAAAAAGAATAATAATTTATTGTCACAATATTGTTTCTATAAAACTTCAATAGTTGCCAAAATATTTCACATTCACAAAAGACTGGGCCAAAGAAAGGGGAATGGACAGGGCTGGGCCAGGCACGGCGACCTTAAACCAAACCAGGGGGAAGGACAAACAAACCAAGAAAAATAATATCACCCGTGACACTGCATACACACGCAATGGAGAAGTGAAGAAGCCACCACCAGGGATTGGGCCGCCGCGCTGGACTACAGCACCTGTCCACAGGGAGAGAGGGAAAAATTAAGATGGCCGCAGTCTAGCTGACCTCCTCACACACACACCAAGAACAATTAGATATTATTTATAATACAAAACCAACATAATGAAGTCTTCTTAAAATATTCAAACACAAATTAGAGGAGAACAATTAAACAATTATCAAACCCGCCCCCCCACAAAAGAAAAGGGAAACAAGAAAGAAAAGAAATAAATTGTTAAATGTCTCCGAGGTCACTATCGTCGGCAACAACAATCATTTAATCAAAACCATGTAATCGAGCCAAACAAAACAGCAGCAAACATCATGGTGGCCGATGACCGGAACACACCAGGACGCAGGATAGTGTGCAGAACTAGGAGAGTGGGGGCCGCTGGTTACAGCGCCCCGCTGTAAAGCAAGAGAGAGACAGTGTCACAACTAGCGCAATGATGTAAAACTGCAACAGCAGACAATTAGAACAGCCTACCTCTGAGCTCTACTGCACCCAACACGCGCCCACCAGAACCGCTCGCTCCCTCCGGCTCACCGCCGCTCCGAGCACTGCAACGGAGCGGGAGGATGAAGCCCCAGGGCCAATAAAAGTAAAACACCAAACAATAACTAACACGGCATGCTTACCTTAGTGATATGACGGGGAGACTCGGGCATGCACGCCAGCCCGCTCACCGAACGCGCCGCACAGCAGAGGCAGAGAGGGAGAACAGCGACCAAACACACCTGTCCCAATCACACACACAGCGTCGCTCCACCAGCTCGCCGTTGCTCCAACACTGCAACGGAGCGAAAGGATGAGGCCTCACGCCGGGTTCACACCGGACGCCGAAGCGCCGCGAATAGCCGCGGAATGGAGACCGCTTCCCTTCGGCGCCCAAGTTAACAGGTTCTGTAGTTCAGACCAGACGCGACGCACCGCGAAGCGCCGCGATTGCTCGCGCCGTGCAGTTATCGTTTCGGCGTCTGTTCTATTTTGTGCGCGAGCCGCGAGCAATCGCGTCAATCTTGGCAGGAAGTCACACATGAAACAATGAGAGAATCCGGTCAATTTTCAAAATAAAACACTTTTCAAAATAAAATACAGCGATTGACAAATGCGATCTTATTTATAAACTCTCAACAGAGAGCAAGAGAGATGAAAACACACACGAAAGGGAGACACGGAGTGGGCTGGCCGCAGGGGGGAGGGGGGGTCAAAACACACAAACAAACAGGGAAAGAGCGAGAGAGGGAGGCAGAGACGAGTTGTTGTCAAGTGAAGGACGACATGAATTTAATCTTGGAAGTTGTGTGACCCACAGCACACAGCATTATAATTATATGAGGTTATTTACTTATCCATGACGTAAAAAAACAGCTCTGAATGTGAGTAAACAACAGCTGAGGGGCAGAGGCGCTTGCGACCGCCGCGGAGAAATCAGCGTCTGGTGTGAACTGGAGGGACGCGGCTTGCGCGCGATTTCCGCGGCCGCTCCGCTTCACGGCGCTTCCGCGTCCGGTGTGAACCTGGCGTCAGGCCCAATAACAGCAAACACAAACCAGCAAATATGCAGAATTCCTACCTTAATGATACGACGGGAGGACAGCTCACCGGACGCACCGCACAGCAGAAGCAGAGAGGGAAAATGTCGACCAACACAGCTGTTTTAATCACCTAACAGTGCCGTCCCCCCATTAACCTGCGCCAGGCTGACACAGCGCCATGCAGTGACCAGGAGGGAGATGACTCACCCGGTCACAACAGCAACAAGAATCAAACCATGTCCACTGCTCAGAGACATTCGTCTCCCAGCGTCTCCAACCAAGGAGAGACAGAAACCAGGCGGCACCATCAGGTCTCTGTCTGGTCAGATATTGACGATCAATAATCAGCTCAGTCTCTCTGAGATCCTGATCTTGTCCTGATGAGATGTGTTGTTGTGTTGAGGAGACAGTCAATCACAGTGTGACATCCAGATGTCCTCACTGTCCAGAGGCCTGGAGCTGTCAATCAGAAGAAAGTGAGTGTAGTGAACAGTGTAATAATCAGTGTTTGTGGCTGAATGTGTGTGTGGTCAAACAGCTGTTTTCAGACTGTGTGTGCTGCTCCAACACGTCTGACTCCAGATCAGATGAAGCCACAAAGTGGCTCCTTAATGAAAGTCTCCAGCAGCTGGAGCTTCACTTCCTGTCTGAGTCCATGTGCTCTGAGCTGAGCCTGGTTCTCTCTGCTCTACAGTTTCTCTGCTTCCTCTGGACTCTGACTTCAAGTCCAGTCAAAATGTGTGGACAGGTTTGATGGAGCTCAGGACTGGTCCTGAGGACGGCTGCTTTATTCCACATGATGTGACTGATCACAGTGAGTCAGTGTGTTGCAGCTGATCTGTGTGAAGAGCAGAGAAGAACAGAGTCATTGATCATGACATCCTGATCCGTCCTGTCACTGTGATCAGATGGTTTCTATTAGAGCTCCTTCATCCACTCACTGCTGCTGTGGCTCCTGTGGAAACCTGCTCACAGCCTCATTCTTCAGCTTCCTGTGGAGTTTTCTTCAGACAAACACAAGTTGTGTTCACACTCAGTGTTTCTCACTAAACACACTGGGTCTTATTCATGAAACGTGAACAGTGGAAATTTACGTGGATTTCCGCATTCATCTTTTAGTAGTGCTGATATTTTCGTAGCTACTCACAAAATCTACACCTGCTCCCGACTGTGTGTAGCGCTTGTGTAAATGTTGGAACGTACAGAAATGTTGTTTGTCACTGTTGGAAATTACAATTTTAAATGGTATTACTCTTTCTGATGTTGAAAATACGCTGATGCCTTTGAAACACGTCATTTATGACAAACGATTAGAAATATTTGGAGAGAGAGACGTTTTAGGGATCGGTTACGCACACACGTCAAGGCTCCATCTAATGATGATAATAACCCTCTGGTCAGAGGTGGGTAGTAACGCGCTACATTTACTTGAGTAACTTTTTGGATAAATTGTACTTCTAAGAGTAGTTTCAATGCAGCATACTTGTTACTTTTACTTGAGTATATTTCTTCAGAAGAAGCGGTACTTTTACTCCGTTACATTGAGCTTCATTCCGGTCAACTCGCTACTTTTTCTTATCGATCCAATGTGCAAATTGTTTATTTTTTAATGGAGATACGTCCGAGCCTCTGTCACATGACTGCGTTTCACCAATCAGATGTAGCCACTCGCGACGTTTGCCTTCGTTTAACCAATCAGACAGAGCCAGGCAGTCACATGACCGCACACAAAATCTCTGCGGTAAACAGGACGGCCACTCCGCCTCAAATTTGAGAAACTGTGGCTACTAAATGATTAGGATGACGTCAGCCCTGGTATGTCATGGATAATGTCAGTGAAGGCAAAGATATTCAATATACACCGTCTTTGGTGAAGGTTCTCAGTCATCCAGGTTATCTTATTCTTCTTCCTCCCCAGGAAGTTTAAACCCCATACACACCTGGAGACATGTGACTCCTGAAGAGTCGCACATCAAGACTCCAGAACAGTTTTTATTCTTGTGCCATTAAAGAACTGAATAGCAGCCTAAAGAACAGATAGGCAACAATGGATTGTGCAATCTCCAGCCGGCAACATGCGATATCCTTTTTTTTGTGGACTAGCCTAATGTTTCCATATGCTTTTATACTTATATCTCATGATGTTTTTATAGGTTTTATGTTTAGGTGTATTTATTCTGTCTTGTGTGTGTTGTGTGGTATCACAGCGGAGAAGCAACGTGAATTTCATTGAATTCTTTTTTTTTCAATTACAATGAAGGCAATCTAATCTAATCTAGTCACATGACCACCCCTCCAGTTTCGGGGGTGTGGTCATGTGACTCGAGTCTCGGGGGTGTGGTCATGTGACTTTGGTTTCACTAGAAACCAATCATAGGACCACCCACTCTGGGTTTAAATACCTGGGTTTCTGGCATTAGTCTCAGACAGTTCATAGATCATAGATAGGCCTATGTAAGTTATTGTCTATACAATTTGTCTTAATTTATGTTAGGCTACTTTGTAAAAAAATTAATTTAGGCTATTGTCTTAGTTGTTAAATGTTGTTCTTTGGCAATATCTGATTTTTTTTATTGCTATTATATTTTTGTGTATTTGATTAGGCCTACATTTACGCGCTGATCATTAAACTAACAAATCAGAGGTTACTCAGCAGTTACTCAGTACTTGAGTAGCTTTTTCACCAAGTAGTTTCTACTCTTACTCAAGTAAATGTTTGAATGGCTACTTTTTACTTTTACTTGAGTTACATTATTCTAAAGTAACTATACTCTTACTTGAGTAAAATTGTTGGCTACTCTACCCACCTCTGCCTCTGGTGCATAGTGGTCACTACAGTGGACGGCTGTTTACAAGTCATTCCATCCTAAATGCAAAGGTTTCTATGGTTGAATTGCCCATCAGCCCATAGAGGGCTCTCTGCGGCACCACTCCATTGAGGTTAATTCAGTGGTCAGTCGTTGTAACTGCAAGTAAATTTTATCTGGATCCAAGATGGCCGCCAGACAGCCACATAGGTTGGCGGCTCCTGGCATATCCTGTCAAACCGTCTTTTCCAGAAGAACCCTAGATATTAAAAAAAATATGATGATATACAGTAACATCTAAGTTCATTCAGAAATGTATTTAATAGGATAAACGTAATATAATTATTATTTTATTTTTGAAAAATGTATTTCAAATAAGTAGTTAATTACAATTAACCATGTGTCCACTGAAGTGGACACCATGCATCAAGTCCAACACAAGTCACGTAATTGCTTTACCTTTTCTTGTGACTGTTCCGGTTGTAAATTATATTATGAATTTAAAAATACGTTCCTTTGCTCGATTTATAGGATACTCATTTAAAAATATACACTTCTGTGCAGATTAGCTGTAATTTGTAGGGCCAGATAGCAGAGGTAGGATGAGGGAGCTGTGGAAGATGTGCACTGTTAACCTGGCCACACTCAAGACCAAATACATCTGCATGCAATGCTGTGTGCCAGTGTGCCCTGGATGCTTTGCCACCTTTCATAAAACATAGGTTTGATGAACTGAGCATATTATTGAGGTGAGGAAGACGTGTTTGGAGATGAAGAGACAAATATTTCAGTTCTTGTTGCCGAAAACACATAAATTCTAGTATAATGGCATGGTAATACTAGCCAGGCTAGCGCCGCCTACTGGTTCCGGCAAATTTAATTTGCCTCAACCATGTAGTCAGGAAACTAGCAATGCGTTTCGGTTTGCTCCGTCCGCCAGCGAACAGACGGGTAAGTGAAGGCGATGACGTTGAACTCAAGCGCTCAAGAGCTAAACCGGTGTATAGCACACGTGACCACCAAGCAGCAGCGATTAGTTGAAGCAAATGTAAGCAACCGCCTCCCGGAAGCAAACAAATCCCTATGGCTCGTGTTCAGACGCTACATGAAATGTAATGAAATAAGCGGCTGATGCATCAGGCTAGGAAGACGTGTTTGGAGATGAAGAGACAAATATTTCAGTTCTTGTTGCCGAAAACACATTAATTCTAGTATAATGGCATGGTAATACCAGTCCTGCATCCTTAAAGGAGCATTATCGCAAATACAGCAGTAATAGCCTAAAATAAGCTGAAATATGCAAAAGATGGGTCGGGGGGAGCCATAACTAAATTTACAAAAAAAATCGCCAACAGTAGGCTATAGTGTCCGTGGGGCAAATGCAGCATTTGTCTTTGTTATGATCCAAGCCGGCCCGGCGCTTGCTGCGTTCAATTGCACTCGGAACTCGCAAATCCGACCTCCGAACCGGAAAAATGCAACAGTAAATAGTAATGTAGCAGTGTCAGGCTGCTTACAGTCACTGAATCGCTCGGTAGAACACTTTGTCTCCACGTCCCTGTGTCTTTCTTCAGCTGTCCTCTCAGTGTTATTAAGGAGGAGGAAGTTGCAGTTGCTGTTGTTGTCGTTGTTGTGGTTGCGCGCGACGTAGAGCTGCCGCTTCCACTAGCGAGTTTTCTTTTTCCTGCGATTGCACGTTCATTCAGCCTGGTGAGGGAGGAGGAGGGGGGAGGAGGGAGGAGGGAGGAGGAGGAGGAGGGGGGGGGGGCGGACTAAACGAGGCTGCTCTCTCTCTCTGACAGCTGGCCACTTGTTTATATCTGATAAACTCCGCCTGGCTCCATCTAGTGGCCGGATTAAGAATTTGGATTTGCGATAATGCTCCTTTAAAGAAGTATGGTAACTAATAATAATAATATTTGTCTTGTTGGGATGTTTTGAAACAAAGAATTGGCTTAGGTGTAAGCTTCAGAGTTGTGAGAGTTGTTTGTTCTCTTATTCAGGCCTATACACAATAGGCCTATTTATGTGTAAAAATATGTAAAAATGTTTTGCAAAGCATACAATTATAGTTAATGAATTAACCATAAATCACAATTTTGATTAATCTTTACATTAAATTCATATTCAAGCGCCATTCATATATTATTTCATCTCTTCAAGATTTCTTCAGCAGTTTTTTAACTTAATTCAGCATAGTTTCAACAATTTATTCAGCTCATTCAGCTTCCAGCTTTCACCCGTATTTCCTTCAGGAAATACATTTTTTATGTGAGTGCTTAGGCGCATGTAGTCCACTGGAGTGGACATGTCTGTAACTCTCTGAAAAAATCATGTTTGAAAAGTTTTTTTTAATTTTTTTTTACTTTTTTTTTCATGCCCTAAGAAGGATAAAAACACTTAAGGAAAAAATCTTGACTGAGGCTAACATAATTCATGCATCAGAGGGATAATAATCTGACATAAAACCTGAAAAACTTTTATTCCATAAATGTGCAGCTGATATGCGATGCAGAGTGTGTGTTGCTACATGTTTCTACACGCTCGGTGGACGTACACTTCATCCAGCTGGCACCGGTTTGGATGGAGCTGTGACAGACGGCTGGTGCTTCTGTAACAATATGACCTGCCTATACAACTTCATGTGTTGATACAACCATGCTCCTCTACAGCTGAGGCTGTGAAGAGCCTCCTCCTCCTGTGGCTGCTGTAGCTCTGTAGTTGTGTGTATTTTTTTTCCCATGTTATGGAACTATTCTGGCTTTACTTATTAAATGGTTCTTTTTTTATTTTTAAGTATATTTTTTGGATTTTTTCCTTTATTTGATAGTACACAGTAGGGCTGTCAACGAATGGCAGAAATGAGGTTAGAATATTACCTCTTAAAAAAAGATATTCGAATAAAAATCGAATTTCTATTTTTTCATATTTTCTCCAAAAATCAATACAAAGAGATGGACTTTTATAGCGAGAGCCTGTATTTACTATTATCAGTGCATGTCAAACACGTTTTGAACAGCTTACATTACACAAAACAAACGGCTACACAATGCAAATCAGCAACGACATTATATGCATATTAATACGTGAAAAAAGACTGCGTTTTACTCGGCCTTTATCAATTCATGTCAAACAAGTTTTGTGATGACGCGAGCAAACAGCTCGCTCAGGAAACGGGATAAGAGCCAGCATGTTTTCTTCCCACATCCCAGTAATGATCCTTATAACGCGGATCAAGTTCAGTCGTGATGAAGCAGAGGATCATCATCATCACAGCTCTCAGTGAACGGCACGATTTTTTTAACGCGCGATTAACGCTGAGAAGCTGCTTCTCTCCAGACGTGACCACACAGACAGGTGTGTGTGTGTGTGTGTGTGTGTGTGTGTGTGTGTGTGTGTGTGTGTGTGTGTGTGTGTGTGTGAGTTACTACGGTTACCGCGGCGCTCCCGTCCCCCGGATATTTCTGCAGCTGGATTGACATGATCCGGTCTGAGACATGAGACTCGCATTTGTAGGAGGAAGTTGTAGTTGCTGTTGTTGTGCGCGTGAAGATAATTTAAAAATAAATTATTAATATTCGAACATCATATTTTCATATTCAAATTTCATTTTAATCACTACAATTCTAATATACATTAGAATTTCAAATATTCATTGACAGTCCTAGTACACAGTAGAGACAGACAGGAAAGGGGGAGGCAGAGAGAGGGGGAATGACATGCAGGAAACGACTGCCCGACGCGGGATTCGAACCGGGGCCGATGCTTACGATCAAATCTGAGTTTCCCGCACCGTTCATGAATCTGGAGTAGAGTTTCAGTAGCGTGAGTTTGTGCAAATCTACACACGGATTTACTAACGTTTCATGAATGAGACCCACTCTTCTTCTTTCCTGGTGCATTGTGGGATATCTGGGCTGGTCAGCTCCACCTGTTGTGTCTTCATCTTCTTTGCTGTGACGTGTGTTTGTGCAGCTTGAGAGTCAGAGAGTGAAAGTGTGTGTCTCACACTGCAGTGACATCACATGGAGAAAAGACATGATGAAGTGTTTCCTCCTGGTCTCCTCCTGCTCTGTATCATCACTAGATAAAGACTCCAGCTCCTTCTTCTCTGTGCTCAGTGTTCATCCAGACATACCAGCCTCCATGTGAACACAGTGATAAAACAGTGTGTGTGTGAGAGCCATGTAATGTCCATGTGTGCATGCTGACAGAGAAGGTGCTGCTCTGACCCCCCTCCTCCTTTCAGGGTGGAGCCTGCTGGAGTCCCATGGTTGACACCAGGTCTGAGGAAGTGTAAGTCTGTTTTTACTTTGATTCATGGAAACAAAGCAGCACATTCAACCATCTTCACACTGTCACATCACTGACCTCATGAGTCTTCATCAAACTGTCCATAACTGATCACATGATCAATAACTGCAGCTGTGTCTTGTTCTCTCCATCAGATTCCTGTCCACTCACAATCGACACAAACACAGTGAACACAAAGATCAAACTGTCTGACAACAACAGGAAGGCGACACGTGTGGAGGAGGATCAGTCATATCCTGATCATCCAGACAGATTTGACTTCTATTATCAGCTGCTGTGTTCAACTGGTCTGACTGGTCGCTGCTACTGGGAGGTCGAGTGGAGAGGAAACGTTTATATATCAGTGAGTTACAGAGGAATCAGCAGGAAAGGAAACAGTGAAGACTGTGTGTTTGGATGGAACGATCAGTCCTGGAGTCTGTTCTGCTATGATGGTGGTTACAGAGTCTGGCACAATAACAGATCGACACCTATCACCTCCTCCTCCTCCTCCTCCTCCTCCTCCTCCTCCTCCTCCTCCTCCTCCTCCTCCTCCTCCTCCTCCTCTGTCTCTAACAGAGTAGCAGTGTATGTGGACTGTCCTGCTGGCTCTCTGTCCTTCTACAGAGTCTCCTCTGACTCACTGATCCACCTCTACACCTTCAACACCACCTTCACTCAACCTCTCTATCCTGGGTTTGGACTCTGGTCTGGTCCTGTTTCCTCAGTGAGTCTGTGTTGAGTGAAGCAGAGTCTCCTCCTGGTCTGGTTCCTGGTTGAGTCTGTGTTGAGTGAAGCAGAGTCTCCTCCTGGTCTGGTTCCTGGTTGAGTCTGTGTTGAGTGAAGCAGAGTCTCCTCCTGTCACAGAAACCTTCTCACTATTGAACAGACAGTTCAGTCTCTACATGTCTGTCTCTGTCTCTGTCTCTCACTCACGTTTTCACATTCATGGATTAAACCAGTTGATGTTTTAAACTCTTCTCAGTGATTCTTGTAAACTTCTTCCTCTTCCTTTAAAGATGGAAGCGTCGATTATTACAGGACAAAAACCACGGTGACTTTTACTCAGCTGCTGATGAAGGACGAGGCCTAATATCACCAAGCTAAAATGAATGAATGACAGTGGAACAGTAATAAACATGGTTTCAGCAGTTTGCGACTGTGTCAAGCAACATTTTATTCTGCCTCCTATGCAACATGTCAAACATCTCAATTCACATTCAACTGGCCAATTACCAGCCTTAATATCAGGCAAATACTTGAGTTTAACTATGAATGCATAGAACTTCAATGCATATAAATAACACAAACAAGTGTGAGTATACTGTGGCTGCATTGACAAATACACCAAAGTTATCAAACCATTCTAAATACATTGACGTGACCTCAAAATCACAATTTTCAAGTTGTTTTTCACGTTTTACATACCTGTGGAACAGTAAGAAAGTGTCTGACTGTCTCAAACACCATTTTATTCTGCCTCCTAGTGTATGGGAATGGGATGGGCTTGAGTCAGGAGTTTCTCACTGAACCTGGTATCACAGTGCCACCTATGGTCACAAAGTGGAATGACAACAAAATGACCTGTATGGGAGTCTGACTCAGGATGTAACTGAAATAAATGAAGATAAAGAGAAAGAAGGAAATAAAAAATAAGGTGTGTGTGTATGACATCCTACTAATGAGAGGCTCTTTTTTCTGCCCTCTACATATAACGTGAAGAGGCTGAGAGAGACGTTTACCCTGACTTGTTGTGTCCTGTTTGTTAAGAACCAATAAAACCATTTAATAATAAAAGTGTCAACCCTCATGTTGAATAACCTCTGTCCTCACACTGTCAATGAGACCAAGGAGCCACAGTCAGTGAGAACAACTTTATTTAAAAATATCAAACGTCACTAAATCACATTTCAGTCTGAACAGTTTTTACACTGATATGAATATTGATCTGATAGAAACAATGAGCTTCATAGTTGATGTGAGCAGCTGCTGCCTCCTTCTCCTCACTTCTTCTTGGTGTACTGCAACCACAGAGAGGACAGACTGACGTGTGTTGCTCTGTCTGACAATATTATTATTATTATTATTATTATTATTATTATTATTATTATTATTATTATTATTATTATTATTATTATCATTAATAAACTCACTTTATCTAGAATCCAGTCAGCGTCTGTTATCGCTCTCTGGATGATCATCTGGATCCTCTCTGGGTCGTCCTCATCTGAGTGACTGGTGTAACCCTGGAAACACAAACTCATCAATCAGGACACTTTATTAATAATATTATCATCATGATTATCATTATTATTATTTCTCTGGTTTGAGTTTTTCCACTGTGTTTCTTTCCTTCATTTTTAAAATCTAAATGGAAGAATTGGACGTTTTGGACGAGAATAACTGATAAAAATGAAAATAATCCTCAGTTTCAGACTTAATCCTGGATTTTCTCAGGTTTTCCTGATCTGTGTGTGAATGTGTGAATGCAGCAGCAGCAGCAGCAGCAGCAGCAGCAGCAGCAGCAGCAGCAGCAGCAGGGACCGGAGGAGATCAGACAGGCGATCAGTCATTGTAGTGGCTGTTTGTGGAAACTAAGAAAAGCTTCAAATCAAACTTTAAACCCTAAAGAATCAAAGGGCCACTGCTGCACCATGGGTCGTGGTGTAGACAGCTGAGAGAAACATCATGACCATGCAAAGTCCAGTTTTAACTACAAATGTGGTTTATTTGACCAGAAAGGAGCAAGAAAAGAACAAAACAAAACAAAACCCATCAGCCCACCCAGGTGCATGCTGGTCCCTCACTGCAGCCCTACACATTTATTCTCTGGTGACGTGATCAAATGAAATAAAACACACATAATAAACAGGAGAACACCTGAACTACACAAATAATAAACTAACAGAATCTGATCAGAGTTAAATCAAATAAATCAATTCAGGAAAATCAGATCTAAACTAAATATTAAAGTAAACAACACTAAATACAAACAATGAATAAATAAACAGCTGCAACAGTTTGTGTTTGTTGATGTGTGTTTACTACTGCTGGCTGTCAATCAAACCTCCCTCATGGATAATAACCTGTAGTGACATCATCATCATCATCATCATCATCATCATCATCATCATCATCATCATCACTGTTACTTTAAAGGACAATTTCACTCTGGGCTGTATGTTCTTAACATTGCAGGTCTAACAGAAGGAATCTGAAGGTTTCCAGTTTAATGTCTCCTGTTTTGTGGTAGTTATGGTCTGTCCCCGCATCGCCACGGCAACGATGAATGGGAGCGGATTGAAGTTCTGCTGCTCAGGCTGTTTCCATCCCTCAAAGCCACAGACAGCGTCAGATGGAGACTCAAACATGCACCCAGAAGTTTATTTACTTGAAGCAAGTCCAGAGTTGATCTTCCTGTGTTTCTGACACAAACGGGAGCTTCCCACTGCACCTGAACACACCGAGCGTCAACTTGGGTCTCGACTCCGCCAGACTTTGAGTTAGATCTAGTTTTACAAACATGTCGACTTGTTGAAGTAAATAAACTTCTGGCTGCATGTTTGAGTCTCCATCTGACGCTGTCTGTGGCTTTGAGGGATGGAAACAGCCTAAGCAGCAGAACTTCAATCCGCTCCCATTCATCGTTGCCGTGGCGACGCGGGGACAGACCATAACTACCGCAAAACAGGAGACATTAAACTGAAAACCTTCAGATTCCTTCTGTTAGACCTAAAATGTTAGGAACATACAGCCCCGAGGTGAATTTACCCGGAATTGTCCTTTAATTTTTTCCTCCACATGATGTTGAAGATGAAATGACAGTGACAGTAGTGACTCCTCCCTCCCACCGGAGCCCCACATATTTATTCTCTGGTGCCCCGACGTGGAGAAATGAAATAAAAACACAAAGAACAAACAGGAAAACAAACGACAAACTCACTGAACACTAACAACATCTGATCAGGATCAAATCAATCAATCAATTCAGGATCATCAAATCTAAACTCAACACTAAACACGACCAATAAACATGTGACATCATCAGACTGTCCATCTAACCAGTCTGCAGCTCCATCCAGCTTCTCTCTGCATCCTCAGCTCAGAAACCGTCACTAGAGAGAGTCCAGCATCCGTCAGCAGAGGTGTGTGTGTGTGTGTGTGTGTGTGTGTGTGTGTGTGTGTGTGTGTGTGTGTGTGTGTGTGTGTGTGTGTGTGTGTGTGTGTGTGTGAGGGTCACCACGAACAACATCAATTAATAACTTTTATGATAAAAAATTATAATTTAGTTATCAAGAATACGCTCTCAAAAATATATCAAATACTAGGAGACAGTGAAGAAACACAAGACCTAATTAGGACAAAGTGGAATCAAGATCAATCAAGTACAAATAGAAGACGACGATTGGAAAAATGCTTATAGCACAATACACAAAACAACAAGTTCTGGATATTGGAGGGAATTATCATGGAAGGTATACACACGTTTTTTCATTACTCCAAACATACAGTCTAAATTCACAACATCCATTACCTCAGACTGTTGGCGAAATTGTGGGGAGCACCATGCGAACCACTCACATATTTTCTATTTTGTCCATCACTAAAACCTTTTTGGAAAAAAATTATGGAATCTTTCTTTTCAATTTTCCAGTTTAAAAAAACACTGGAACCGAAATGTATAGTTTTAGGAATAACACCAGCCGAACTTACAACAGAAAAAGACAAATATTTATACAGAATACTTAGAATAACAGCTTTGAAACAAATCACAAGAAATTGGCAAAAATCTATCTCACCTTCTTTTAACAACTGGAAATTAACTGTAAACAGTATTCTGGAAATGGAAAAAATTACATACAGAGTCAGAAAACAAGAACCAGAATGTCTGAAGAGATGGAATAAGTGGTTTGATTATATAAATAAATAAACGGATGTTTTCAGCTCTGAAGAAAGGTTTATTAGATTTCTGAAGAGAACAAATATGTATGCAATTTTTGTTTCTATCTTATGCCCTTTTTTTTTTTCCCCCAACTGTCTTTGTCCCCCCCCCCCCCTCCTTTTATTATTAATATTCCCCTTAAAATTATATATATTTATTTTTTATTCTTTTTTTTTTTTTTTTTTGAATCCATCTATTTTTCACTTTTTTCTTTGATGTTTTTCACACACACACACACACACACTAAAAAATGTTTTAAAAAATGTCATAAATGTTGCAGGAACGTGCCAGTGACTGATAAGATATGTGCTGGAATATGAACTTGAATTCTGCAATAAAGTATAAAAAAAAAAAGAAAAGAAACCGTCACTAGAGAGAGAGGATCCATCTGCAGCGTTACACCTGGCCCGTCAGCTGAGGTGTGTGTGTGTGTGTGTGTGTGTGTGTGTGTGTGTGTGTGTGTGTGTGTGTGTGTGTGTGTGTGTGTGTGTGTGTGTGTGTGTACCTGAGCAGCTCACCTGTCGTACGGCGTGTGGATAGTGTTGCTGCATGGCCGTGTTGGGCAGCAGCCTGCAGCACCTCAGGAGATATGGATAGAGCTGCAGCGGGGTGTGGACCAGCTCTGCTCCAGCTAAAGGTGGCATCCCCTCCTCCTGTGGAGTCACAGACAGCAGCTCTGAGCTTCAGCAGCTTCACAGTCACAGTCAGGAAGAAGAAGAAGAGGAAGAAGCTCTCAGAGATGTAGCACCTGCTCAGGTCTATACAGCTACTGTTAGCTTACACACTAACAACACTTTAACACACCAGCAAAACCATCAGTGAATGGAAGAGACGTCCAGAGCACCTCAAAAACACCACTGCACTGCACTCTAAATCTTTCTGAGAATATTTGTCCTTTTTCTTGTCCAAATGTCTCATTTCTAGTCAAAACTAATCTCTTTCCACTTAAAATAAGACTCTTCACCTAAAAATTAACTTGTTTTTACATCATTTTCACTTGTTTCAAACAAATATTCACTTGAAATAAGTAGAAAAATCTGCCAGTGAAAGCAAGTTTTTTGTGCTTGTAATAAGGAAGAAAAACTTGCTCCACTATCAGATTTTTCTACTTATTTCAAGTGAAAATCTGCTTGAAAGAAGTAAAATGTGTCTAAAACAAGCTACTTTTTAAGTATAATGAGATTAGTTTTAACTAGAAATGACATTTTGACTAGAAATAAGAGAAATATTCTTGGTAAAATGTTAGAGTTTTTGCAGTGTGACTACCTCTGTTTTACTCGTAAGGTCAGAAACTGGATTGTGAGTCAGCAGCCGGGGAGCCCTGTACATAGGAGACCAGTAGGTACCAGTAGGGATGAGACCCTGGTGGGCAGCCTCGTCCAGAGGTGGTAGTAACACGCTACATTTACTCTGTTACATTTACTTGAGTAACTTTTTGGATAAATTGTACTTCTAAGAGTAGTTTCAATGCAGCGTACTTGTTACTTTTACTTGAGTAGGCTATATAGTGCACACAAAGAGCTTATGGACAGTTCATAGATCTTTCAGAGATAGGCCTATGTAAGTTATTGTGGCTGAATTTGTCTTCATTTATGTTACTTTGTAAAAAAAAAAAAAAAAAAAAATGTCATTTAGGCTTTTGTCTTAGTTGTTAAATGTTGTTCTTTGGCAATATCTGAATTTTTTCATTGCTATTATATTTCTGTGTATTTGATGAGGCCTACATTTACGCGCTGATCATTAAAGGAACAAATCAGAGGTTACTCAGCAGTTACTCAGTACTTGAGTAGATGTTTCACCAAGTACTTTCTACTCTTTCTCAAGTAAATATTTGAATGGCTACTTTTTACTTTTACTTGAGTAACATTATTCTAAAGTAACTCTACTCTTACTTGAGTAGAGTTTTTGGCTGCTCTACCCACCTCTGGCCTCGTCCCTACTGGGCATTCTCAACCTGACAACGCAGTGCCAGCATCAAACTGGAACTGCATTAGGTCACCTTGGTGGGTAGCTCCATCCCTGTGGAGCTCCACTCAGGTCCCTTCTCCTCTCCTACATATTATTTACACTGAACAATGAGCACTTTATGTGAAATCCTATGTACTTGAATGTATTTGATTTATTTTAAATACCCAGAACATCCCTGCACACTTTAGATAGGCACTCTACTTTATGAAATATCCTATGTACTTGAATAGCCTACTTATTTTAAATACTCACATCATTTTTTTTATTCAAAACTTTGTTTCACATTACAAAACATTTTTTCATAATAATATGCAATATATAAAGCACATCTACATTATAATACCCCAGGGGGAATTTACAAGTTTACAAAAAAATGTTAAAGTTTTCACACATATTGACAGTCTTATTGCTTTCTGGTTGCTTCAAAATCTGATGGAGGTTATGTATTGCTGGAGCTCACCGCTAAGAGCAATAAAGGAGGGTTTTTTAAAAATATTTTTTTAATGAACTTACATTTCAGTTTAAACTCTGTTGTCTCCATCAGTGTCTCTCTGACGTCTTCTCCTCCTCCGGAGACTTTCCATAACAAACCGTAGTCGGATCATGGATGTGTTGAGTCGGATGTGTCGTCATCTGTTTGTCTGGTGTCATGTTTGCACCACACGGAGCGGTGTCGCCCCCTCGTGTCGCTTCATGGAGTCCTGCAGCGTCCTGGAGGAAACTGGAGATGAGTTCAGACACAGAGTCACTGACAAGCGGCGGACTGGAGATCGATATTATCATTAATGTTTTAACTCTTTATGGTTCAGTAGTAGAAATAAACAGCAGTAAAAACACCAGTCTCTCTACTCAGATAAAGAAGTCACCTCCCCTCCCCCACTTCCTGTTTAAACTTTACTTTCACTTTGACTCAGCGGTTGTGTGGCAGTTTGTTTCCCCGTGTGAAGGTAAGGTGAACAGTCTGAATGTTTTCCTCGTTAACACCTGTCGTTACCTGAGTTCTCTGCCTTTAACTTGTGGTTGTGTTGTTGTTGTGTTATTATAATGTTACTGTAGCTGAGTCAGAGCTGCAGCTGTAAAGTCTGGACCGACAGAACCGTGTCCTCCATGTTGTGTGGATCAGCTGGGACTTTGTCTGTGGTGTAGAGTAGAGTGGTCTGTCTGTAGATTTACTACAGGACTGATGTGGACTCAGTGTCTGTCTGTAGATTTACTACAGGACCGATGTGGACTCAGTGTCTGTCATTAGTCCTCATGTTGTCCTGGGCTCATTTTCACCCCAAACCAAAGTTATTTCCTTCATAATTTGCTTGTTTTTCATCAAACAGGTTGGGAATTATGGGTGTTTTATTGAATTTAGTAACACTCTTTGTCCCCAGAGGACAAAATATACCATTATCACACAAGTTGTGTTTCATCTTTTTATTCAACTTCAGGCCAACCTATTAAAGGGATAGTAGCATTTTTTTTAAAAGTGGGGTTGTATGATCTCCAAATAGCCCCTAAGTACTTTAATTGCAGTAGAAGACTCTCTGCACTCCTCCCGTTAGCAACGCCAGCCCATAATAGCCCTGCCCAGAGATTTACAACATACAGTGTTGTGAACAGACCCAAAGAAACGGCCTATTTTCAAGGCCTAAAAGAGGTTTTACCTGAAAAAAAAATACACAGTTCCATTGTTCGCTATAATATAATTTTTTCCAGCCCCTCAAAGTGCAGGAAAAACACAGTTTTTATTTGGACCTAACCAACTGCTGATCGGCGGGCGCTAACCCTGGGCGGAGGGATACGTGAGTTGGTTAGGTCCAAATAAAATCTGTGTTTTTCCTGCACTTTGAGGGGCTGGAAAAAATTATATTATAGCGAACAATGGAACTGTGTATTTTTTTCAGGTAAAACCTCTTTTAGGCCGTGAAAATAGGCCGTTTCTTTGGGTCTGTTCACAACACTGTATGTTGTAAATCTCTGGGCAGGGCTATTATGGGCTGGCGTTGCTAACGGGAGGAGTGCAGAGCGTCTTCTACTGCAATTAAAGTACTCTGGGGCTATTTGGAGATCATACAACCCCACTTTAAAAAAAATGCTACTATCCCTTTAATTTCACACCTCATTTATATGAAATCATACCGATTCACAAAACAGGAAATGACCCCAACTGGTTTGACTGCTAAAAAGCACAAAACATAACATTATCACACATATTTGTGTTATAAGACATATCAATATTCATCAGTCTTCATTCAGAATCAGTCTGCATGTGTCCTCAGATGCAGGTAGTAATAGCGTGTTGTGTGCAGATGTGTGCGTTGCATTTTTGGCCCATTTCACCTGTTTTGAAATCTGAAGTCTGGCGAGGGCAGAATGCAGAATAACCCTTTAGAGTGTGGGACCAGGATCTGGGCGAGGGGCAGCTGAGTGAGGGGCAGCTGGGTATAGATGATGATGAAACGTTAGTTTTCTGCTGTTAAATGTTAAATGTTTTGGAAATGAATGTTGATATGTTTTAAATAACACAAATATGTGTGATAATGTTGTGTTTTGTGCTTTTTAACCCTAACCCACATCACCCAGTTGGGGTCATTTTGACCCCAGAGGACAATGGATGTTACTATTTGCTGCCAGTAAAAAAAAAATCCTGATGGAAGTTTGTCATATACCAGTGTCTGTTAATCCATCAATTCATTTCCCTTTGATCTTTACTATATTTGAAATTATTCAGATTTTCTGTTTTGTGAAACTCAAAAAATAGGTATTATTTAATAAAAATTAGGTATGAATTACCAAAAAAAGTGTGAAATTAGTATTAATAGGTTGGTCTGAAGTTGAATAAAAAGATGAAACATAAATTTGTGTGATAATGTTATGTTTCTGCTGCCCAGAGGACAATGAATGTTACTATTTGCTGCCATTAAAAAAAGAGAAAGGGTTAAAAAAGAACTTCTGATGTTCGTTGTTGTGATAGTGGAGCTGTGAGGTGAAATAAGTCTTGGCCCAGTTGTTGTGTGTGTAATAATCAGCTGTAGCTTGTTTGATCCAGTGGTTTTCTACAGGGACGCTGTCCACACAGAGACTGTGTCACATCAACTCAGTGGATCTCAGTCCTTGTGTGTGTCAGTGGATGGAAACAGTGGTCCATGGATCATGTTGCTGGGCTGCAGCTTCATGACGCCATCTAGTGGACTGATAGTAGAAGTACAGCAGCTGATGGCAGCTTCCTCTTCCTCACTGCTGTGTGACTGCATTCAACTGACACTGATATGAAGCAGAGGAGAAGAGCCAATCAGTGGAGGAGCAGCTGGAGACATGATGGACATGTGAGCTGCTGTGCAGATGAATGATGTGTGTTTCCTCTGCAGGTGAAGCTACAAAGTGTGTGTGAGCTGATGTGGATGTGAGCTCAGCAGCATGGATCAGTGTGAGGACAGAGAGGAGGGAGCCCCTCCCTCTAAAACCAAGAGCCAGACCACAGGTCAAAGGTCAGAGTTTAAAACAGTCAGAAAGACTTTTCTCTCTAAAAGTCAGTTGTTGTGTTTATTAAAAGATTGAAGATATTTTTCATCAGTTTTTCTCCAACGTGCACATTTATCAGTTGTGTTGTTGTTTCAGGATCCAGCAGCAGAGACCAGACTCTCCTGAACCCAGCTGTCTGTCTTTAAAGAGCAACATGTCAAAGGGAGGGCTCATTTACGTTAAAAGAGGCCGTGGATCAGCTGATCAGATGTAAGAGACAAAACTACATTTCAAAGTTTCTATGGAACGTTCTTCCTGTGGAGTCACATTTCAATGATTCTCATTAAAAACTGAGTTGTAACTCAGACACACGTTCAGTGAATGACTGACAGCATCCCATGCATCTTTGTTTCTGTTATTGCATCCACTGCTGACGCTACTAAATATAACAGCTGCTTTTTGTTCACTTCCTGCAGCAGTCGCTCCACTTCAGCACTAAAGTTCTTTTTATGTTTGGAGTCCGACGCTCCCTTTAGATTTTTGTTTGGGCATTTTAACTTTCTTTCTCAACTCACCTTCTCTGGCATTCTGGATTTAACAACACGTTCATGAATCGGACGTAGAGTTTGCATGTTCTCTATCGTCTTGAGACTATCTCTCCACTCAGTTACATATTCCATATGTACGGGATATGACCCCCGCTGCCTGTCAGGGCACGTGGATATTTCTTTAAGACACACCGGCTTGCCCGGCCACGCCCTATTGCGTAGCTATAAAGCGCCTGCGCTGGCGTGTAATCACTGATTGTTTGATCTCCACGTTGTGTGTCAGGGTGCGTGTCACAATCCGAGAAGTTACTACTGAAAGAGAAGCAAAGATATAGTGTGAATCCGCTTACTTGTGTGAGTCGGGGCGTCTGTCACTGGCAGCCTCCCTGGATTGCTGTATCCGAAGCTCTTTCTGTCTGTCCTTTTCAACAAAAAAAAGAAAAAAAAAAGAAAAGAAAACCATAGCCTGTCTGGTCCGGCCGGAGGTCCTCTGGCTCCCAGCGGCGGTGGCTGTGTTCCTCCCGGCGTATCGCTCGCGGCTCGTGAGCTAACGCGCTCGGTGGATACACACGGACTGCGTCCGGCACTGTGCTCTCTCCCCAGCGTATTGCTCGCGGTTCGTGAGCTGACGCGCTTGGTGGTTGAGTACTGACTGGGTCGGCAGTGTCTCCCATCGGCGTATTGCTCGCGGCTCGCGGGCTGACGCGCCTGGTGGATTCACGGCGAACATCGTCTGTGTGGCTGAGCCGGAGCTCTTCGGCTCCCGGCCTCGGCAGCGTTCCTCACCGGCGTATTGCTCGCGGCTCGCGGGCTGACGCGCCCGGCGGCGAACGTCTGTCTCCCCTCTCTCCAAAAGTTCAAACACTCTCACCATCCCCCATCATAAGCGTACGGCTCCCAAGCAGCGGCCGGCACGCAGAGTACACTCACAGAGCAAAAATAAATCCCAGTTAGCTGTGGTGCTACAGGCTACCTGTAAACAGGAAGTGTGGTACTTCCGGTTTCCGGTCCCTGGTAATATGGCACGCCAGGAGGGTCATTGTTGTGTGGGTTGTGGGGTGGCAATGCCCCTAGAGGATGGGCATGATAATTGCGTGCTGTGTTTAGGACATGAGCATGCTCTGGTCTCAAGGGAAAAGCCTCAGTCATGCATGGACTGCTTTATTTTGCCTGCACGTACGAGGGAGGCTCGTTGTCGGTTTTTTGCCTCGAAACGGCCGGGCCCTCAGGTTTCTGAGGGACCCCGGCAGAAAACTGGCAGAACGGCTTCAGCCTCGGAGGGAACGGGGGAGTCTTCAGGTGTCTGGCAGACTCCATTGCTTCCCCTTCAACCCATGGTCATCCGGCCTCCACTCAGTTCTTTCCTGCCCCCGTCTTCAGGGTTGGACAGGGAAGAAGAGGCGGAGGAGGAGGACGTGGACATAGAAACAGTTGCCTCCTCCGACGATAACGACCTCTCTTGTGCACAACAAACAGTGGGCGAAGCCACGAGGGGGGAGCTAGCCTACCGCTTTGAGGCGGTAATGAACAGGGCCTCCAGAGCCCTGGGTGTTTCCCTCCCTGTAAATCCTATCACGGCCTCTAGGTTTGAGGATGATGCGGAGGTTCGCCCTGCATCAACCCAGGTGCCCCTCCTACCTGATTTTAAGGAACTGCTGTGTCAGCAGTTCCATTCCCCAGCCTCTACCCACAAGTGGTCTGCAGCATGTCGCAGGTTTTCTAACATGCACGACAGGGACCAGGTTGCTTGTGGGACGCTTCCCCCTGTGGACCGAACCCTCACCCCACTGGTTTCCCCCTCCAGCTCCATCCTTGGCAACGCCACCTGCTCCAGCAAGAACTGCAGGGTCATGGATAGCTTGCTCGCTAAGCTGCACAAGGCTATGGCGGTGCAGACCCGGTTGGCTAACACTGGGGCTATTTTGTCCCTTTACCTCCGGGACCTGTCTCGGCAGGTTCAGGATGACACCAGTGTGGGGGAGGAGCTACAGACGGCCTCCTCATGCCTCTCCTCCGTGATGAAGGAGCAGGCTGAGGCGGCGGGCAGTGCTTTAGCGTCGTTCTGGGTGGTTAGGCGCCACTTGTGGCTCTCTCAATCCCAGCTGCAGCAAGGGGATAGAGACTGTCTGCTTAAGGTGCCGGTGGAACCTACCGCTATGTTTGGGCCCCATGCCACTGCTTTGTTGCAGCAGGCACAGGAGAGCCGGCGCTGCGCTAAGGAGGTTTCGGTGGGCCTTGCCAGGCGCGCTACAGGCCCAAGAAGGTCTGGCCCACATGGGGTCGTGGGGACCTCAGACTCCAGTTGGACGCCTCCCGGCAGCGTAGACACCGCCGTCAGACCAGGGGGAGAGGACCACCGGCTAGGGGGTCCTCTAAGCGCCCTCGGCCCTCCTGACGGTTATCAGGCCCTGGCCAACCAGCTTTCCCCGTCTGCCTCTCGCAAGGCGGCCTGGTTGGCCCTGGAGGCCGACCCATGGGTGGTCTCTACCATGATCCAGGGATACCGTATTCAGTTTTTGCGCCGGCCACCAGTAACACGGGTACCTACCTTTACAACAGTGGCCGATCCTCACCAGAGAACAGTTCTGCAGGCGGAGCTGTCTACTCTGCTGGAGAAGGGAGCAATAAGGGAGGTGGCCCCTGGAGATTGCCAGGCCGGGTTTTTCTCCCGCTACTTCCTGACCCCAAAAAGAGACGGGGGGCTCCGTCCAATTCTGGACCTCAGGGGGCTCAACCAGTATCTCCGTCCCCTGCGATGTCGGATGCTGACAGTCCCCAGGGTGAGGCAGGCAATCACTGCAGGAGACTGGTTTGCCACCATAGATCTCAAAGATGCGTATTTCCAGATACCCATCTGGAGAGGTCACTGGCGGTTCCTGCGGTTCGGCTTCGCAGGAGTGGTGTACGAGTTTCAGGTGCTGCCGTTCGGTATTTCTCTGGCACCGCGAACTTTTACTCGTTGCATGGATGCCGTTCTCTCCCCCCTGAGGCGGAGAGGTATCAGGATCCTGAACTACATCGACGACTGGCTGATTTGCGCGGCCTCCCAGGAGCAGTGCCGCCACCATGTGTCCCTGCTGCTGGACCATGTTCAGGGCTTAGGTCTGCGCCTGAATTACACAAAGAGCAGGCTCGAGCCGTCCCAGGTGACGACCTTTTTGGGCATGGTCCTGGACTCAACGAGCAGCACAGCTGCTCTGACTCCGGAGAGGCAGCAGGCTTTCAGGACCTGCCTTGCCCTGTTCCAGCTGCGCGCTCAGGTCGACTGGGGCCTCTGTCTGCGCCTCATGGGCCTGATGGCAGCCATGGTGCAGGTGGTCCCTCTCGCCCTCTTACACATGCGGCCAGTGCAGAGGTGTCTGCTGTGTTTGGGGCTGTGCCCTCAGAGGTCTCACAAGACCAAAGTGTTGGTCTCTCGGAGGCTTCACGGAGCCCTCCAGTGGTGGAGGGTCCCCGAGAACATCATGAGGGGCCGGGCTCTGGGTCCGGTGATCTATCGCCAGCTGGTGTACACAGACGCGTCCACGTCAGGGTGGGGCGCCGTTCACGAGGGCTGCGGGGTCAACGGTGTTTGGACTGGCCGGTGGCTGGGTCAACACATAAATATCCTGGAGCTAAGAGCGGTTCTCCTCGCTCTGCGCCATTTCTCGTCGAGGCTGAGAGGTCACCATGTCATTGTCCGGACCGACAGCACAGTGACGGCCGCTTATATCAACAGGCAGGGGGGGCTGGGCTCCCCCGCCCTGTGCAAACTGGCAACCATTTTGTGGCAGTGGGCTCACCCGCTCTTCCTCTCGCTCAGGGCCGTGCATGTGCCGGGAGTGCTGAACTCCGCGGCAGACATCATGTCGAGGGGGGGTCCCCGACCGGGAGAGTGGAGACTTCATCCGGAGGTGGTCTCCGAGCTGTGGCGTCTCTTCGGCAGGGCAGAGGTCGACTTGTTCGCTTCCAGGGAGTCGGCGCATTGCCCACTCTTTTTCTCCCTGGGGAACGACAGCCCCCCGATGGGTTGGGATGCTCTGGCTCATCCGTGGCCCCGAGTTCTGCTCTATGCCTTCCCTCCCTTCACTCTTCTCCAGCCTCTTCTCCGACGAGTTCTGGTGGAGCGTGTGCGGGTTATACTTGTGGCCCCCCTGTGGCCCCACATGGCATGGTTTTCGGCGATTCCACCCCTGCTGGACGGGGCGCCATGGGAGCTTCCGCACCGGCGGGACCTGCTCTCCCAGGCGAACGGAGCCCTGTTCCACCCCTTCCCGGCAGGGCTCAGGCTGGTGGCTTGGCCCCTGAGAGGGACAGGCTCCTGGCCTTAGGGTTGCCGGAACCTGTGGTGGCAACCATCCAGCATGCCCGGGCTCCGTCCACGAGGGCCGCCTATGCCTACCGGTGGAAGATGTTTGCCACGTGGTGTGGGTCCCGCCAGGTAGACCCCCACTTGGCCTCAGCGCAGGAGATACTGCAGTTCCTGCAGTCCCAGCTGGAGGCACGGAAGGCTGCGGTAACACTGCGAGGATTGGTGGCAGCAATCAAAGCAGTGCGCATCTGTGAATTTGCCCTGAGTGCGGAGGACTGCAGCCTCATTTCCCGGTTTCTCCGGGGGGCCCAGAGACTTACTGTGCGCTCCACCGGTCCTGCGGTTCCTCCTTGGGACTTGGACATCGTCCTTGGGGCCCTTCAACGTCCCCCCTTTGAACCCCTCGGGGAGACTGATCTGAAGTGGCTTTCTGTCAAGACCGCCTTCCTGCTCGCCGTCACCTCGGCCAGGAGGGTGAGCGAGCTCCAGGCCTTGTCAGTGCATAGTGACTGTTGCCGGTTCTCCCAGGACGGTTCGGTTGTGGTTCTCCGCCCCAACCCGGCCTTCCTGCCGAAGGTCCTCACCGAGTTCCACCTGTCCCAGTCCATCGAACTCCGGTCTCTCTCCTCTCCAGTCTCTGGCGAGGAGCCAGAGCGGGGCCTGTCTGCCCTGTGCCCGGTCAGGGCCCTGACCGAATATATGCGGCGGACACGGGCTGTCCGGAGGTCTGACCAGCTGTTCATCTGTTATGACAGAGGGCGTCTAGGTAGGCCTCTGTCGAAGGCTAGGCTGTCTCACTGGGTTGTGGACGCTATTCAGCAGGCCTATGTGCAGTCGGGGGTGCCTGCTCCACCAGGGGTCCGGGCTCACTCCACTCGGGGCGTAGCCGCCTCATGGGCCCTGTGGCGGGGGGCCTCTCTGGCCTCCATATGCTCTGCCGCCACATGGTCGTCCCAGTCCACTTTCACTAGATTTTACCGCTTGAATGTGGCCACCAGCCCCTCCTTCGGGGAGCGGGTACTGGGCGTGGCCCGACGGTAATTTACGTGTCTCCCCTCAGCCTTGCGTCTTGCGGGCTGAGTGTGCGGCTGCTCTGTGGCCAGGCTGGCCCCTGCGTCTTGCGGGGCCATTGTCGGTCCTTGGGTTAGTCCTGCGTCTTGCGGGCTTCCATGGCAGCCCTTTCCCTCTCAGGTTTGGCCCTAGCGCCTTGCGGGGCCTTCTCCTGTGAATTGTATATACTGTATATTTGTACATAGTTCGTGTGTTGCACGTTGTGGTGTGGGATTGTGGTTGCACCGTCTCCTCACGGGGTGTCTTAAAGATCTATCCCGTACATATGGAATATGTAACTGAGTGGAGAGATAGTCTCAAGACGATAGAGAACGTATGGTTACATTGTAACCTTGGTTCTCTGAGTGAAGAGACTATCTCTCCAGTCCTTAGGCCGCTCGGAGACACGTTTCGATCAAACTATCAGTGATTACACGCCAGCGCAGGCGCTTTATAGCTACGCAATAGGGCGTGGCCGGGCAAGCCGGTGTGTCTTAAAGAAATATCCACGTGCCCTGACAGGCAGCGGGGGTCATATCCCGTACATATGGAATATGTAACTGAGTGGAGAGATAGTCTCTTCACTCAGAGAACCAAGGTTACAATGTAACCATACGTTCTCCCCGTGCATGTGTGGGTTCTCTCCAGCTTGGCCAGCGGTACTCAATAGGCGGCCCACAGGCCGCATCCGGCCCGCCGAACCTTCCAATCAGACCCGCGACTGAGTTCTACTAGTTTACATATTACTGTATACTGTATTTCTTGGGCTCCTTGCGCCTGTAAGTCAAAGCGCTGGGACATGGAAATACGGTCGCAGCGTTTGTGTGTGCCTGTGAGGCCCTGCACTGGGATACAGAACCGCTGACGAACCCAAATCTACGTGCGCAAGTGTTTGGGGGGCGGGCTGGACTGCAGGGTTTTCCCTGCCTGTCTGCAGAGACCATGGGTGATTTTCACCGCCGTCTTGGTTCAACTGTGTGTGCATCATGCATGGGGGGCCGTTCAGATGAAGCGTCTTTTGCGTGCGCTCAAACCCATTCAATGTAGACACGAGTCATGCACGCTCACAACTCAAAAGCCGTAGCCGCGCGCATTTGATGAGATGCAATTGTTTTTTCGTGCACGTCAGCGGTGCACAGCTGCACGACCTGCTTCTCCCCCGCTGTTGTGTCCCGGTTCCATCGGTCTGTGTCTCTCCTACTGTTTCCCACTGAGCTCTGCCTCGTTTGAAAGGTGAAGGAAGCCCATGTGTGGAAAGACGTCGCCTCCGAGATGTAGAATGTGTATTATAGAAGAGAAACACATTTCAGGACCAATGACTTGTATCCTCAGAACAGAGTCAAAGATGTCCTCCTTTCATATTTAAGCTGAAAATCACAGGGCATGTCTGAGGATACAAGTCAGCAGTGTAAAGCTCCAGCATGATATGTAAATGATGATATGATCATGTCAAGATTTTTCTTTTTATATCATACAAAACACCATGAAGTGTATAAATAAAAATTTTGTGCTTACAAGTAAAATAAAAATATTTAAATTATTAGATGAAAAAGGTGAATTAATTTCAATCAAGGCCTATTTGAATGTGCGGCCCCCAAGGTGTCTGTTAAGAAAAATTCTGGCCCTTTGACAAATGTATTTGAGTACCCCTGGGATAAGCTGTATAGAAGATGAATGAACTTAAAGAGATATTGGTGAATGAGGCCCATTGTTACAAAATGTAGGAAAAGGAAGTCATTCACATTTGTAACCCTTAAAATAACTTTGCAGAGAATTCTGTTGAAAACCTAAAACTGTTAAACATGTGTTGTGTTGTTGTTTCAGGATCCAGCAGCAGAGACCAGACTCTCCTGAACCCAGCTGTCTGTCTTTAAAGAGCAACTACTCAAAGGACTTGATCATTCACTTTAAAGGAGGACGTGGATCAGCTGACCAGATGTAAGCTGTAACTGACAGTCAGACTCAGGTTATTGTAGAAAAGAACCAGTTTGTACGACGTGTTGTTGGACCAGGTCTGAAACCAAAGTGTCTCTGTCTGTTGTGAACGTCCTCAGAGGACATATAAAGTCCATCTTGTATTATCTCTCTGTCCTGATGTTGACTTGACACTGATTCCTCCACAGAGTGGACCAGGAGAGCTCAGAGGTTCCCAGTGGTCAGTCTGCCCAGCAGCATCAAACACAGCTGGACTCCATATTTATGGTGAGGACATGTCCAACAGCTGCTGTTACATCTGTTGTGTTCACCATCATCTCCATGCTGCACTTTGACACCAGTGGATTGTCAGTCTGTCCAACATGGATCTGATGTTTGGCTCCATGGTTTTAGTTTGATGCTGTCACTCATAGAGTTTCTGTTCCAGCTGCTGGAGGAGAACATGGTCACTTTTGTGAAGAACGAGCTGAAGAAGATCCACAAGGCTCTGAGTCCAGATTACCCAGAATGCTCAGGGAGTCAGAGGGAGGATGAGGAGGTGTTGAATGGTGAGGATGAAGAGCAGAGGAGGAGCAGCAGAGAGGCATTAGTGAAGATCACAGTGAACTTCCTGAGGAGGATGAAGCAGGAGGAGCTGGCTGAGCGTCTGCAGAGCAGTAAGAGGATTTCTCTAAAGATTCAACATGATGGACAAATGAGACGTTCACTGACATCAACACATGGGGGGAACATGTTCATATAGTCGCTATTTAGAGGAATTAAAACGTTATATTTTCTTTATGAATGTTACTGTGTTTTTGTTTATTCAGGAACTCCCGGTCCAGTTTGTGGACGTAAACTCAAATCTGTCCTGAAGAAGAAGTTCCAGTGTGTGATTGAGGGGATCTCTAAAGCAGGAAACCCAACCCTTCTGAACCAGATCTACACAGAGCTCTACATCACAGAGGGAGGGGCTGGAGGGGTCAATGATGAACATGAGGTCAGACAGATTGAAACAGCGTCCAGGAGACCAGAAACAACCATCAGACAAGAAGACATCTTTAAAGCCCCACCTGGAAGAGACCGACCAATCAGAAGAGTGATGACAAAGGGAGTGGCTGGCATTGGGAAAACAGTTTTAACACAGAAGTTCACTCTGGACTGGGCTGAAGACAAAACCAATCAGGACATACACTTCACATTTCCCTTCACCTTCAGACAGCTGAATGTGCTGAAAGAGAAAAAGTTCAGCTTGGTGGAACTTGTTCATCACTTCTTCTCTGGAACCAAAGAAGCAGGAATCTGCAGGTTTGATCAGTTCCTGGTCGTCTTCATCTTTGACGGTCTGGACGAGTGTCGACTTCCTCTGGACTTCCACAACACTGAGATCCTGACTGATGTGACAGAGTCCACCTCAGTCAACGTGCTGCTGACTAACCTCATCAGGGGGAACCTGCTTCCCTCTGCTTGCCTCTGGATAACCACACGACCTGCAACAGCCAATCAGATCCCTCCTCAGTGTGTTGACATGGTGACAGAGGTCAGAGGGTTCACTGACCCACAGAAGGAGGAGTACTTCAGGAAGAGGTTCAGAGATCAGCAGCAGGCCAGAGAGATCATCTCCCACATCAAGACATCACGAAGCCTCCACATCATGTGCCACATCCCAGTCTTCTGCTGGATCACTGCTACAGTTCTGGAGGGGCTGTTGAAGACCAGAGAGGGAGGAGAGCTGCCCAAGACCCTGACTGAGATGTACATCCACTTCCTGGTGGTTCATCTAAAACTGAAGAAGGTCAAGTATGATGGAGGAGCTGAGACAGATCCACACTGGAGTCCAGAGAGCAGGAAGATGATTGAGTCTCTGGGAAAACTGGCTTTTGAGCAGCTGCAGAAAGGAAACCTGATCTTCTATGAATCAGACCTGACAGAGTGTGGCATCGATATCAGAGCAGCCTCAGTGTACTCAGGAGTGTTCACACAGATCTTTAAAGAGGAGAGCGGCCTGTACCAGGACAAGGTGTTCTGCTTCGTCCATCTGAGTGTTCAGGAGTTTCTGGCTGCTCTTCATGTCCATCTGACCTTCATCAACTCTGGACTCAACCTGATGTCACAACAACAAACAACCTCCAAGAAGACTGAAACAACAGGAGTCAAATCTGCAGAGACAAACTTCTACCAGAGCGCTGTGGACGAGGCCTTACAGAGTCCAAATGGACACCTTGACTTGTTCCTCCGCTTCCTCCTGGGTCTTTCACTGGAGACCAATCAGAATCTCCTACGAGGTCTGATGTCACAGACAGGAAGTGACTCATGGTCCAATCAGGAAACAGTCCAGTACATCAAGAAGAAGATTGAAGAGACTCCCTCTGCAGAGAAAAGCATCAACCTGTTCCACTGTCTGAATGAACTGAATGATCGTTCTCTAGTGGAGGAGATCCAACGGTCCCTGAGATCAGGACGTCTCTCCACAGATAAACTATCTCCTGCTCAATGGTCGGCTCTGGTCTTCATCTTACTGTCATCAGAAGAAGATCTGGACGAGTTTGACCTGAAGAACTACTCTGCTTCAGAGGAGGCTCTTCTGAGGATGCTGCCAGTGGTCAAAGGCAAAGCCTCCAACAAAGCTCTGTAAGTGAAGAGATAGTTGGATTTATTCATCATTACATAAAAACCCTTCTGTCTTTTCAACAGGACAGATATTTAATTCCTTTCTTCTTTAATTCCTCATGATCATCTCTTCAGACTGAGCGGCTGTAACCTCTCAGAGAGAAGCTGTGAAGCTCTGTCCTCAGTCCTCAGCTCCCAGTCCTCTAGTCTGAGACACCTGGACCTGAGTAACAACAACCTGCAGGACTCAGGAGTGAAGCTGCTGTCTGCTGGACTGGAGAGTCCACACTGTAGACTGGAGACTCTCAGGTGAGGATCCATCCAGCTGTTTATCTGATGCCACTTGAACTAGGGCCCGACCGATTTATCGGCGAGCCGATTAAATCGGCCGATTATAGCCCGTTTGAGACTAATCGGTAATCGGCCAAAACTCGGCGATTGTCGCCGATATTTTCAGGAATAAAATGCAGGGAATAAAACTTGGTTTTACTTTGAAAAGATTCCCCCGCACCGGCGCCGACCTCATGACAAACTCCATCCACTACCACCTCAGTCACAGCACACAGCAGAGTGACTGATGTGTCTCAAAACCAGTGTTGCCACTGGCTTTCTGTTTCCCTTTTTTTTTTTTTTTTTTTTTTTTACCGCGGTCGGGTTGTGAATTAATTAATTAATGCTCGTCTCCGGCCTGTTGGGTCCGAGATTCAACAAGCCGGTCGGGGTCGGGTTTTACCGTTATATACCGGCACGGCAGTATGCTCACAGTAGCCTAGATGAGGGAGGGAGTGACTGAGCTGAGGCTGTGTGATGGGTGCGGCGGGGGGTCCGCGGCGTGGAGCGGTGCGGGACTCTGACTGCAGCGGGGACTATCATGTCTCTGCTCCGTGACACTGCTGTGAGACTGACCGCCGGTGAGCGCTTTGACACGGTGCCGGGCACGGCAGCAACCACTGATCGCTTTTAATTGAAAAGAGAGAGAGAGAGGGAGAGAGAGACGCCGTGCCGTGTAAAAAAAACAAACAACAAAAAAGTATCACGTGTCATGACTTCCTGTATTTGGCCCTTCAAAATAAAAGCCCATATTGATTTTGACTTCATTTTGACAAGACAGGGCTTCAAATGTTTTTTTCTTTTCATGCAACCAATCGACCAATGAAATTTTAGTCGGCTAATGATTTTTTGGTCGACCAGGCAGCCCTAATTTATATATTATATAATATATATAGATATATTATTATAGTAATACAATTTAAAAACTTAATTAAAAAAAAATAATAATCGGCCGATTAATCGGTTATCGGGTTTTTTCCCCCCTAATAATCGTAATCGGCATCGGCCCCAAAAAATCCATATCGGTCGGGCCCTAACTTGAACACAGCAGCAGGTGTTGACAGAGAGTTCCTGTGTGTTGTTGTGTGTGTTCAGTCTGTCAGGATGTCTGGTCACAGAGGAAGGCTGTGCTTCTCTGGCCTCAGCTCTGAGCTCCAACCCCTCCCATCTGAGAGAGCTGGACCTGAGCTACAACAATCCAGGAGCCTCAGGAGTGAAGCTGCTGTCTGCTGGACTGGAGGATCCAGACTGGAGACTGGACTCTCTCAGGTATGGAGAGGCTGCTGCAGCCACACACACTGTCTGATAGAGGAGGAGGAGCTGGAACATTTTATATGGCCCCGTTCACACCTGGTCACACCTGGTATTAACATCTGTCTCAGGTGATCCATGCATTGATGACATCAGATCCCATCACTCAGACCATATCCAGAGGTGGTGTAGGCCACAGTGAAGCTCCGCCCACTCCACTGACGTCCTCTGTCTCAGTCTGACTCGTCCCAAGTTACACAGTTTATACTGAAGCCAAAATCTCAGAGTGTTTCAAACATGAGCTGTGCAGCATTCATCAGTCACAGTGATGAACTACTGGGATCAGGAGTTTCTCCTCATGATGACTTCAGTGTCTCATCATGACTCACTGTGTCATATTCAGGAGAAGAGATGTCAGTGATGAAAGAGTCTCTCCAGATGTTTGGATAAGACTTTATTTCAGAGTGTATCAGGAAACATTTCAGCTGCAGCTGGTTGAACTCAGTGGCGTCATTCTAGACAAGGTATGGTAGGGACCAACCCCTCCCAGGGGATTCCGCCGAAAATTTGTGCGCATTGTAAATTGAAATGTAGCAATCTGGTGTGATTTGAGAGCAAAATCATGAAGCTTTCTCAATAATCACAATGCTACTGTATCGATTGGATGATACTCACAATACCCCACACAAGGGTTCACAATATAACTTAGTTATCTTTGGAAAATAAATCATTAGTGGTTTTACTTATTCTCAATTTTCATGTGTTTTCCATAAGTGGATAATTGGTCAAACAGTTTCCAGGTTTTCCAGGACGCGTGGGAACCCTGACTCACCTTCTACAAAGATTTTTAACAAGTATTTTCTTGTTAAAATCCATTTGTAAATAATCTCTGAAGACAAATGAATAGGCTATTTGAAGTTTATCCACTCCGTAAAAGGTGTCTGTATCCTGTCTTAATTGCCATTTCTTTTGTGTCAACAAATTATTGCCAACGTGAGTTTATTCACTGCTAATCTACAGTACATGTTTCTACAGTAAGAACAGCAAAGTTTAACAGCAAAATCAGAATAAATTTAATCTGGAAACAAATTGAAATTTTCACGACAAGTTGAATGAGTGATTCCTCCTGTTGCTGCTGTGATTCACTACATTCAGGTAGCCTAATGTTAGACGGGCTTGCTTGGGACTTGTTTGTCTCAATTAGAAGTTTTTGTGATTTGTGACAAGATAAACAGCCTCCACACTCTACAGACAGTTGTCATTAACAAGATGACTGCAACAGCTTCAGTGTTTCTCAAATAAGAGCTTTCATTTTGTGCTCCAAGTAGCTAGTGTTAGCCAAACAAGCACTGAAATATGACTCATATTTAAGCATGTGGAATAAGTGGTAGGCTAAGTTGTTAGCAGGCACCAAGTCATGTTGATGGCTTTATAACTCACCAAGGTTCGCTCGCTCCACATTCACATCTGCAGCACATGGAGTTATACAGTATGAGTTAAGCGGCATTCACACCGGACGCGATAGACGCGAATATAATCGCGCCAGACGCTTCATTCGCACCGCTTGGTCATTTTGGATCATTTGCGTCCATCGCGTCATTCGCGTAGACGCTCCGCCCGTTAATTTGAAAACCGGTACTCAACCCGCTCTCTTTCCATGTCGATCGTGGCTGATATCACCACCGTTGCTGCACTGTAGCCTACTTGCTGTACAAGTCTCAGAAACACTGGAAAACCACCCGCCGTCGTGTCTGGGTTCACTGTGTGTGTGTTTTGTTTTTTTTTGTTCACTCTGTGTAGAAGACGGCAGTGGTGCCCACACACAGCTCATATACAATTAGCTTCTCCTTCATGTTGTTCTGAGTGTAAACAACCGTACAGAGAAGTGACGTCGTCGGCTTGAACTCGGCGCTGATTGGATGTCACGGCGCGATGCCGCCTGAAAAGTTCAATATTTTCAACTTTATTCGCGCCGCTCCAGACGCGCCGCTCCAGACGCTTCATCCGCGCCGCGTCTCATCGCGCCAGACGCTCCACTCGCGCCGCCTCCGCCTGCATCGCGTGTCATCGCGCCATTTACATTGATTTTCAATGTAGAGTTGCCGCTCCATTCGCGTCTATCGCGTCCGGTGTGAACGCCGCTTTACATCTATGATGCAGCGGCGTGCACTCGTACACGTGCTCTCACAGACACAGCGCACGGCGCGAGGCAGCCCCGCCCCTCAGTGAGACAGAGAGAGAGGAGCAGAGAGGAGCAGGAGCGACAGCATGGTGTTCAGTGAGAAAGAGGCAACACTATCGCAAATCCGTCAGAGAGAATTTTTTCGTAGCTACTCACAAAATCTACACCTGCTCCTGACTGTGTGTAGTGCTTGTGTAAATGTTGGAATGCACAGAAATGTTGTTTGTCACTTTACAATTTTAAATCGTATTACTCTTTCTGATGTTGAAACACGTCATTTAAACATGACAAATGATTAGAAATACTTAGAGAGAGAGACGTTTTAGGGATCGGTTACACACACACATCAAGGCTCCATCTAATGATGATAATAATAATCTGACATAAAACCTGATTCCATAAATGTGCAGCTGATATGCGATGCAGAGTGTGTGTTGCTACACGTTGCTCGACGCTCGGTGGACGTACACTTCATCCAGCTGGCACCGGTTTGGATGGAGCTGTGACAGACGGCTGGTGCTTCTGTAACAATATAACCTGCCTATACAACTTCATGTGTTGATACAACCATGCTCCTCTACAGCTGAGGCTGTGAAGAGCCTCCTCCTCCTGTGGCTGCTGTAGCTCTGGAGTTGTGTGTATTTTTCTTTCCATGTTATGGAACTATTCTGGCTTTACTTATTAAATGGTTCTTTTTTTATTCTAAGTATATTTTTTGGATTTTTTCCTTTATTTGATAGTACACAGTAGGGCTGTCAACGAATGGCAGAAATGAGGTTAGAATATTACCTCTTAAAAAAAATCAATACAAAGAGATGGACTTTTATAGGTCGCCTGTATTTACTATTATCAGCGCATGTCAAACACGTTTTTAACAGCTTACATTACACAAAACAAACGGCTACACAATGCAAATCAGCAACGACATATTAATAGGCCTACGTGAAAAAAGACCACGTTTTACTCCGCCTTTATCAATTCATGTCAAACAAGTTTTGTGATGACGCGAGCAAACAGCTCGCTCTGGAAACGGGATAAGAGCCGGCATGTTTTATTCCCACATCCCAGTAATGATCCTTATAACGCGGATCAAGTTCAGTCACGATGAAGCAGAGGATCATCATCATCACAGCTCTCAGTGAACGGCACGATTTTTTTTGAACGTGCGATTAACGCTGAGAAGCTGCTTCTCTCCAGACGTGACCACACAGACAGGTGTGTGTGTGTGAGTTACTACGGTTACCGCGTCAGAGAGTGAAAGTGTGTGTCTCACACTGCAGTGACATGACATGGAGAAAAGACATGATGAAGTGTTTCCTCCTGGTCTCCTCCTGCTCTGTATCATCACTAGATAAAGACTCCAGCTCCTTCTTCTCTGTGCTCAGTGTTCATCCAGACATACCAGCCTCCATGTGAACACAGTGATAAAACAGTGTGTGTGTGAGAGCCATGTAATGTCCATGTGTGCATGCTGACAGAGAAGGTGCTGCTCTGACCCCCCTCCTCCTTTCAGGGTGCAGCCTGCTGGAGTCCCATGGTTGACACCAGGTCTGAGGAAGTGTAAGTCTGTTTTTACTTTGATTCATGGAAACAAAGCAGCACATTCAACCATCTTCACACTGTCACATCACTGACCTCATGAGTCTTCATCAAACTGTCAATAACTGATCACATGATCAATAACTGCAGCTGTGTCTTGTTCTCTCCATCAGATTCCTGTCCACTCACAATCGACACAAACACAGTGAACACAAAGATCAAACTGTCTGACAACAACAGGAAGGCAACAGGTGTGGAGGAGGATCAGTCATATCCTGATCATCCAGACAGATTTGACTACTATCATCAGCTGCTGTGTTCAACTGGTCTGACTGGTCGCTGCTACTGGGAGGTCGAGAGGAGAGGAGACGTTGAGATATCAGTGAGTTACAGAGGAATCAGCAGGAAAGGAGACAGTGAAGACTGTAGGTTTGGAAGGAACGATCAGTCCTGGAGTCTGTTCTGCTATGATGATGATGATGATGGTGGTTACAGTGTCTATCACAATAACAGATGGACATCTATCACCTCCTCCTCCTCCTCCTCCTCCTCCTCCTCCTCCTCCTCCTCCTCCTCCTCCTCTGTCTCTAACAGAGTAGCAGTGTATGTGGACTGTCCTGCTGGCTCTCTGTCCTTCTACAGAGTCTCCTCTGACTCACTGATCCACCTCTACACCTTCAACACCACCTTCACTCAACCTCTCTATCCTGGGTTTGGACTCATCTGGTCTGTTTCCTCAGTGAGTCTGTGTTGAGTGAAGCAGAGTCTCCTCCTGTCACAGAAACCTTCTCACAAGTGCAAATCAAGCCGCTGCACGGGACACACTGAACTGACACTAAGAACATGAACGCACACGCAAAGAGCCCAAGTGTGTATGTGTGATGGAGTGTTGGGACAGACACACACACACTGTCACGACACGCTCTCCTGTGGGCGGGGCTAACGGAGGCCTCGGCCAATCACAGCCCCTCTCTCCTGTGGGCGGGGCTAACGGAGGCCTCGGCCAATCACAGCCCCTCTCTCCTGTGGGCGGGGCTAACGGAGGCCTCGGCCAATCACAGCCCCTCTCTCCTGTGGGCGGGGCTAACGGAGGCCTCGGCCAATCACAGCCCCTCGTGTACCGGCGGAGGCAACTTATCAATCAACTGATCGACCATTTCACCGAGCAACAACCAATCAGCAGTCAGCCCCTGTGTGAAGCTCATTAGCCTAGCTTAGCATAAGCACAGAACCAGGACCAGAACCAGAACCAGGACCAGGACTGATCCGTTTGGTCCAGGACCAGAGACAGAACACGTTCTATTAAAAACATCTGGACTTGTTTAGTTTAGTGAGTTTATTTCAGTCTCATAAAAACAAATATCAAAGTATAAAAACAAAACAAAACAAAAACACAACAAGTGAGACTGGAGTTCTACTGGTTCTGGTTCTGGTTCTGGTTCTGGTTCCGGTTCTGGTTCTTCTGGTTCTGGTTCTGGTTCTGGTCCGGTTCTGACCCGGTTCTCTCAGGTCCAGTGGGTCGTTAAAGAACCAACAGGAGAAGGAGGTTCTGTCGTTAGAGCCGATCGATCGTTATGTTTTAATCTGATTGATCAGAGTCTGAATTGTTTTCAGTTTTTAATTAGAAATAAATAAATGAATAAAGTTTGGAAAAGATGGAAATGATTAATGATCCTCTGTGTGTGTGTGTGTGTGTGTGTGTGTGTGTGTGTGTGTGTGTGTGTGTGTGTGTGTGTGTGTGTGTGTGTGTTTGTGTGTGTGTGTGTGTGTGTGTGTGTGTTACAGTTAGAGTTATTGATTAGTGATCGACTGATCAGACCTTCGTCCTGAGAGCAGCATCACGACTGCTCCATCTCAAGCTGCTACAATATAGAATATCAATACTAATCAATAATACAATGGCCTCTCCTTGTGGGGGCGTGGTCTCATTTACAGGGGGGGTGGCCTCTCCAGAAGGGGGCGTGGTCTCATTTACAGGGGGGTGGCCTCTCCAGAAGGGGGCGTGGTCTCATTTACAGGGGGGGTGGCCTCTCCAGAAGGGGCGTGGTCTCTTTATAGGGGGTGTGGCCTCCCAGAAGGGGGCGTGGTCTCCCAGAAGGGGGCGTGGTCTCCGTGGAGAGGAGTCTGAGCTGATGTGGACCAGATGCTGAGTGGAAGTCGGAGACCACAGGAATCTGGAGCAGATTCTTCTGTCTCCACGGAAACCACAGGGGGTGTGTGTGTGTGTGTGTGTGTGTGTGTGTGTGTGTGTGTGTGTGTGTGTGTGTGTGTGTGTGTGTGTGTGTGTGTGTGTAGGTGTGTGTGTGTGTGTGTGTGTGTGTGAAGCTGCTGGTGAAACGTGGCCGCCCCCTGGTGTCTGACAGCTGTAAGTACAGGATCTTCCTTTACTCATCACTGATTGGCTGCTGGTTTTCAGCCCTGTTTGCCTGAGCTCATCACTGATTGGCTGATTGATAGATGGACAATTAGGAAACGCCTGTCAGAAGACAAATACTCTCTACAGAGAATTCATTCAACAAAGAACTAAAGAGGCAGAAAATAAATGAGTGAACCGATATTATAAATCTCTGTAGAAAAGAAAACTACAGGAGAATATTTAGTAACACCAAAAACAAAGATTCTGAAATGGTGCTGCTACGATCTGGACAGATTCCATGCTTAAAGTCATCTCTAGACTTTATAGAGGCCTGCAGGAAATAAAAACCTACGTGAAACCAACAGCTGCCTTTCAGAAGATACCTCAGTGGAGGATATCAAGCTCAAACCTTCTATCTTTTTATACAGTCTGTGGCTCAAACTCATGGAGATCTTTCAGCTGGAAGCGTCATTAGGTATTTCACTACACCTGGTCACCATGGCTACCACACAGGATCTGCTGTTGGAGGTTGTGTGGTTCTCAGGAAGCTCACTACCATTTGTCCAAGAATATGTTCTGGCGCAAGGTTTA
Organism: Trachurus trachurus; assembly: GCF_905171665.1. NCBI lineage: Eukaryota > Metazoa > Chordata > Actinopteri > Carangiformes > Carangidae > Trachurus > Trachurus trachurus. The sequence goes on from NC_139892.1 coordinate 40,214,672, forward strand.
TTCAGAACTAGTAACTATATTTGGTACCGTCATCACATTGAACTGGGACAAACTTCTTTTCGGTCTTGTACACTCAGCTAATGGAAGTGAGAAAAGAATCCCACGTTTATCTGACGATATTGATGGCTGTCTGATTGAAAATAAGAATCTTTACCAGCCTAAACCTCCTTGAGTTTGATGTGTGTGATTTTGGTTGATGATGTGATGTGACTTGTGTAGCAGGGAAGCCAGCTGCTGGGTTTTCTCTCCCTTATGAATTCATCCTTTAAAATAGAAATCATAATATAAAAGTGACAGTTTGAATTAACTATTCTGCTGTCTGGAGCCCAACCTTTTATTCTTCTCTCTCTCTATACACACACACACACACACACACACACACACACACACACACACACACACACACACACACACACACACACACACACTATATGCTTTATGAAAAATAAAGATAAAATGAAAATTCAGCACAATAACTGACTTCATGTTCCACAGTTTCTTTCTTTTTGTTCTTCAAAAATGACAAATCAAATTGTTCTCTATCACATATGGGAAATGTCCACATGAGAAAATAATAATAACAGACAGAGTTTTTCCTCAGTGGATGTGAGGGTCTAAGGACAGAGGATGTTGCTACGATGCCATGTGAAGCCCTTTGAGACAAACTGTTTGTAAAAACGGGCTATACAAATAAAATTGCCTAACAGAAATGAGTTTTAATGAAGACTTTGTGAAACAGAGACAGGACTGTTACTACATAGTCATAACACTCTGTTGATGGGACCATTACCCAGAATCCTTTGCTCTGTGATGCAGGTGCAGGTTTATGACAGTAGGGGGCGCTGACGTCACATTAGGCAGAATCTCACCTGCACCTGTTGAACTGCACCACACAAAGCTCTGACATAGACAGAGTACTCTAATACAAATACACATACTACTGGTCAACATGTACTCTGTTACAAGTAAAAGTATCTCAGTCCACATGTTACTGCAGTAAGAGTACAAAACTACTTGCTTTTAAAGGTACTTCAGTATCCAAAAGTACATGTTTTAAATGTACTGTAAGTCAAAGTCAGAGTCAGAGTAAATGTCTTATTCTCCACATCAATGAATGACTCTAATAGTTAGTAAATGAATGTAAGGAGTTTTGAAGTGAGTGAGAATGAACTCTTTGAAAGCAGCTGCACTGATGTGCTGCTTTTAGGGGTTAGGGTTTCCTTCACAGACAAACACAGCTTGTGTCCAATAGGATTTTAGAAAAAGACCTGAAAGTAACCAGTACTTTTCAGCCTTCCTACTAATTAACTCCAGTAAAAGTACTAATATTTGTCTTGGAAATGTATTCAAGTAGAGTAATAAGTACCAAAGTAATCTATTACTCAAGTAAAGTATAAATCCTCTGGATATGTAGCTATAAGTACAGTACTCAAGTAAATGTACTCTGTTACTGTCCACCACTGGACGTCGCTCTGGAGCAGCTCACAAACGCTCAAAATGGCCGCCAGCTGTTTGTCACTGTCAACTGTTGATTATCACAGTTACACAACAGACACACACAAACACATGAGTGTCACGGTAAGATTATATTAAACCACTGTGTGTGTGTGTGTGTGTGTGTGTGTGTGTGTGTGTGTGTGTGTGTGTGTGTGTGTGTGTGTGTGTGTGTGTGTGTGTGTGTGTGTGTGTGTGTGTGTGTGTGTGTGTGTGTGTGTGTGTGTGTGTGTGTGTGTGTCAGATACTCCAGGTGAGGTCAGCACACTGCAACAACTCTAAAGGTCATTGTCATAGTCGATGGTTCAGTTCACCTTCATGTGAATGTTGTGTGTGTGATAAATGTTCTTTGTTCACTTTGGAGTTTATTTCTTGGAGCAAAGTGCAGAGCAGCAGCAGGTGATTAATCCAGATAAGATAACACCACCACCAACAGGTGAGTCACAGTTCAGAGTGCTACAGTTGACCTTTGACCCAGCGGTTGTGTGGCAGTTTGTTTCCCCGTGTGAAGGTAAGGTGAACAGTCTGGATGTTTTCCTCGTTAACACCTGTCGTTACCTGAGTTCTCTGCCCTTCAACTTGTGGTTGTGTTGTTGTTGTGTTATTATAATGTTACTGTAGCTGAGTCAGAGCTGTAGCTGTAAAGTCTGGACCGACAGAACCGAGTCCTCCATGTTGTGTGGATGTTGTTGGTAGAACCGTGTCCTCCATGTTGTGTGGATGTTGTGGGTAGAACCGTGTCCTCCATGTTGTGTGGATGTTGTCGGTAGAACCGTGTCCTCCATGTTGTGTGGATGTTGTGGGTAGAACCGTGTCCTCCATGTTGTGTAGATGTTGTGGGTAGAACCGTGTCCTCCATGTTGTGTGGATGTTGTGGGTAGAACCGTGTCCTCCATGTTGTGTTGTTGTTGTGGGTAGAACCGTGTCCTCCATGTTGTGTGGATGTTGTGGGTAGAACCGTGTCCTCCATGTTGTGTGGATGTTGTGGGTAGAACCGTGTCCTCCATGTTGTGTGGATGTTGTGGGTAGAACCGTGTCCTCCATGTTGTGTGGATGTTGTGGGTAGAACCGTGTCCTCCATGTTGTGTGGATGTTGTGGGTAGAACCGTGTCCTCCATGTTGTGTGGATGTTGTGGGTAGAACCGTGTCCTCCATGTTGTGTGGATGTTGTGGGTAGAACCGTGTCCTCCATGTTGTGTGGATGTTGTGGGTAGAACCGTGTCCTCCATGTTGTGTGGATGTTGTGGGTAGAACCAAGGGGGTGGATCGGACTACACGCAGGCGTAGCTCACAGTCGGCCATACGAGGACGGGCAACTTGCTGTGACTCTGGCTGCAGTTACAGTGCAGTAGATGGTGATCCAGTCATCTTCACTAAAAAAACGATTCATAAGTCTGTGAAAAATAAATCAGTATGTAGCTATTACTTTAACTATTTGCATAATGTCACTATAATGTTACTTTTACAAAAAAAAATACATTATTAAAATTATCCGTGATTTTAAGTTTGCTGCATCATAACTGCATAAACGTTCATAAAAAATCAAACCGTTTTGAAATCGGACAAAAACTGAGCAAGTTATGGTCATTATAGCAGAACATGCAGCACAGGCTTAATGCTCTGAGGGAGAGAGTTGCCCGTCCCAACATGGCCGCCGTACCGGCTACGCTTTGTCATTGGGAAACAGCTGCGGGTGAGTCATCTAGTTCTTATATATATCTATGGGTAGAACCGTGTCCTCCATGTTGTGTAGATGTTGTGGGTAGAACCGTGTCCTCCATGTTGTGTGGATGTTGTGGGTAGAACCGTGTCCTCCATGTTGTGTGGATGTTGTGGGTAGAAGCGCTGGAATAAGAGCAGAATCAGTTAGCTACTACGTCACTGATCAATAATGACAGTTTTCTTTATTGATGATTGATTTTCCAGAGTTGATCAATGTTCAGCATCAGGTTCTTCACAGTAACTGAGTACATTTAGTGCAGTACAGTTGTGAGGTACTTGTACTCTCCTAGAGTATTTCCTTGTTGTGCTACTTCCTGCTTGTACTGCAGCTCATGTAGCTGACAGGTGAAGCTACTGGTCACTTTGCAGCTGCAGGTTGTAGATTAAAAACACCTGATGAGCTCAGAAACACATGATTAAAGATGGTTATTGGACACAAATCATCAATATTGTTGTGGAGAATCTTTTAGAGCTGCAACAGTTGTTCAATCAACATTTTTCAAGCAGAAATGTTCAGTTTTCAGCCTCAAAAACTGAAGATTTCCTTGTTTTCTCTGTTTGATTTGACTGTAAACTGAATATTTTTGTCTCTTTGATTGTTGCTGTGACAAAACGAGACTTTGAAGACGTGGCCTCAGACTGAGAGGAACTTGAACGCATCATTTGTCTGTATTTTGTGACATTTGATGGAGCAGACGATGAATGGATGGACAGAGACAATAAGTGTCAATGTTTTTCTCTCTGTGAATTTCCAGTGTGAGTGAAATGAGTGAATGTTGTGATAGTGGAGCTACACTGCAAAAACTCAAAATCTTTCCAAGAATATTTGTTGTATTTCTTGTCAAAATGTATAATTTCTAGTCAAAACCAACCTCTTTCCATTTAAAATAAGACTCATCACCTAAAAATTAACTTGTTCTCAGATCATTTTAACTAGTTTCAAACTAATTTTCACTTGAAATAAGTAGAAAAATCTGCCAGTGAAAGCAAGTTTTTTGTGTTTGTAATAAGAAAGAAAAACTTGCTCCACTATCAGATTTTTCTACTTATTTCAAGTGAAAATCTGCTTGAAAGAAGTAAAAAGTGTCTAAAAACAAGCTGCTTTTTAATGTGATGAGTCTTATTCTAAGTAGAATTCGATTTGTTTTGACTAGAAATAAGACAAATATTCTTGGTAAGATTTTGAGTTTTTGCAGTGTTTGTGGTGAAATAAGTCTTGGCCCAGTTGTTGTGTGTGTAATAATCAGCTGTAGCTTGTTTGATCCAGTGGTTTTCTACAGGGACGCTGTCCACACAGAGACTGTGTCACATCAACTCAGTGGATCTCAGTCCTTGTGTGTGTCAGTGGATGGAAACAGTGGTCCATGGATCATGTTGCTGGGCTGCAGCTTCATGACGCCATCTAGTGGACTGATAGTAGAAGTACAGCAGCTGATGGCAGCTTCCTCTTCCTCACTGCTGTGTGACTGCATTCAGCTGACACTGATATGAAGCAGAGAAGAAGAGCCAATCAGTGGAGGAGCAGCTGGAGACATGATGGACATGTGAGCTGCTGTGCAGATGAATGATGTGTGTTTCCTCTGCAGGTGAAGCTACAAAGTGTGTGTGAGCTGATGTGGATGTGAGCTCAGCAGCATGGATCAGTGTGAGGACAGAGAGGAGGGAGCCCCTCCCTCTAAGAAACTGTGTGTGAAACGTAAACACAGGACCAGAGGTCAAAGGTCAGATGAGCATCTCTAACTGTCCATGACTCAGATCACTGCTCCATCATTATTCACACTCAAAGCTCTGTGTGTGTTGTGTTCAAGGCCAAAGCAGCAGCACAAGACACAGTCTGCTGGACCTGGACCTGGACCTGGACCTGGACCTGGACCTGGACCTGGACCTGGACCTGGACCTGGACCTGGACCTGGACCTGGATCCTTCTGTGTGTCCATGAAGAGCGACTTCTCCATGGATCGTCCTATTAACTTCAGTGGTTCTGTTGATGGAAGGTCAGAATGTAAAACAGTCATAAATACTTTTCTCTCTAAAAGTCAGTTGTTGTGTTTATTAAAAGATTGAAGATATGTTTCATCAGTTTTTCTCCAACATGCACATTTATCAGTTGTGTTGTTGTTTCAGGATCCAGCAGCAGAGACCAGACTCTCCTGAACCCAGCTGTCTGTCTTTAAAGAGCAACATGTCAAAGGTTGATATCATTAACTTTAAAGGAGGACGTGGATCAGCTGATCAGATGTAAGATAAAAGCTACATTTCAAGGCTGTTGTGTTTCTGTTGAACGTTCCTCCTGTGGAGTCACATTTCAATGATTCTCTTTCAAATCTGAGTTATAACTATGACACACGTTGTCCAGCTGCAGTAAAGAGTCCCTGCTTGAACATCCACATGTTAATATTCAGTGATGCTCATGTAACCAATGTGAGTTGGCACAAGAAGGAAGGGAAGGATTCTGTAGTGTTCTCACACGTTTATTCGGCCCAAACCTGCGGGCGACAATTCAGATACCACACTTGTCATCATCCGTCTGTTATATCTCGCCCCTCAGTCATTGTAAACAGAACTGTTGCACTTTTTTTCTGTATTATTTCCATTAATATTTCCAATGGAAATGACAAAACATAAGCTATCTGTCCTGAATAAATGCAAAACATGGGGTGTGTAGCTACTAAATGAACAGAGAGCGCCAAAACAAAAACACGCAGCATTTGCTACGTCTAAAACTTTAAAAAACAAACCTGCAGACGACAATTTAGATACCACACTTGTCGTCGTTCGTCGTTCACCCTCAGCCAATGTAAACATCACTGTGAGGGGAAGAAGGGAGGGGCTACAGAAGCCTGGAGGACTACGGGGGCTCAGGAGGAACAAAAAGAAAGCAAAATGTCCTCTCACAGGTAAAAGGAAAATACAACTATTTGACTAGGATAAAATTCAAAAACCAAATAAAACATAAATATAATAATAAATAATAAAGGTGCTTTAAAAAAAAAAAACTGTATTACACTCAGTGCAGCACAGAAGCAACAGGAAATATGTCAGCTCCATCTACTTAAACAGGAAGTAACCACTGGGTTAAAATCATCATTTAATTTGCACTAAATGTTGATGGTCTTGTTTCCACCTGGTAGAAGAAACATGGTGATGTTGGCTGCATCAAGTCGCCTCCTGGTGGCAGCTTTGAGGTGTGCAACAGGTTTAGTGGTTTTCTAGTGAGTTCAGAGTGACGTCGGACACAGAGAGCAGAGACAGAGGATCACATCAGTTACAGGAGCTGAAGCAGAATCTCAGCAGCTGCTTTTTACAGTAGCAGACCAACAAACGTCTATAAATACTGAGACAGAGAACGAGCAAAATGCATGAAGAAACTAGAAACTTCAACTCATCTACAGAACAAAACACACAGATAAATGATGTTTTCTGATGTAAAAGAAATCTTCATCATAGTTTACAGCTTTTATCTACAGTAAAATAGAAACAAATCAAGGATTGTTATTTAAAGCAGAAGTAAGTGATATATTTGTGTTAATATAAGTCTTAAATAGTTATATCTTCCGACAGCAATCACTTACATAGAGTGTTTGGTCTGAAACACGGGTCTGTCAGTCACTCTGCTCTGCTCTGACCCGAGGAGAAAACATTTATCGTATCCTACAGTTTTTATCCAATGAGGAGAGAGAACGGCATGCAGGGCTGTGTGTGCAGCCAAGGGACGCCGTGAATGTGGCGACGTAGGGACGAGGACTGTTATGGTGCGTTCAAGGAAACTCGTAACTCGTGTTTTTCCGACCTGTGAAGTCGTACCAGTTCGATCTGGTACGAGTTCACAGGTCAGAAGTTACGAGTGGCCGTTATAGTGACTTTCACCGGTAAAACAGGTCGGACAAACACGAGTGGGTTGCCTGGAACGCTACAAAGTCGTTAGTTGTGACTTGAAGCTGTAATTTACGATTTCAAAAGCCTGCCTGGAACGCAGCATTAGCGAAAACGACCGGATCGCTTACTTCTGCTTTAATTATGGGATATAATCCCCTATTAAATAGTTTGCTCAGACTGAAGATGTGCAGCACTTGATGAAAATCTTAAAAATAAGTTTCTTTGGAAAAACATTCTGTTGAAAACCTAAAACTGTTCAACATGAGTTGTGTTGTTGTGGAAGAGAGTCCAACCTCTCTCAAGGAGTTGGGTTCCAGAGCCCAGGCTGTGCGTGGAGGTGAGCCCGACTATCTCTAGCCGATACCTCTCAGCCTCCCGCACGAGCTCAGGCTCTTTCCCCCCCAGCGAGGTGACATTCCATGTCCCTAAAGCCAGAGTCGTTGTCCGGGGATTGGGTCGCCGGGGCCCCCGCCCACGGCTGCCACCCAAATCACACGGCACCGGCCCCTTCTGAACCCTCCCGCGGGTGGTGAGCCTACGGAAAGGCGGGCCCACGTCGCTCCTTCGGGCTGCGCCCGGCCGGGTCCCGTGGGCCAAGACCCGGCCACCAGACGCTCGCCTGCGAGCCCCGACCCCAGGCCTGGCTCCAGGGTGGGGCCCCCCGGTTGTTGTTTCAGGATCCAGCAGCAGAGACCAGACTCTCCTGAACCCTGCTGTCTGTCTTTAAAGAGCAACGACTCAAAGGACTTGATCTTTAACTTTAAAGGCGGACGTGGATCAGCTGATCAGATGTAAGCTGTACAGTAGGAGCCACATAGAAATTCCCCTGCCATGCTGCTGCCATGCTGTTCCCATGCTGTTCCCATGAGAGTTCCAGCAGAGCTCCAGCAAAGTCCCAGCAGCTGGAGTGACCCCCTCCTTTTCCTGGGTGTGACTAGTTTTTACTGGAACTCCACCCATTCAATGAAATACATGACATGACCAGGAGATGGCGCTTCTCTCACAGAACAGTACATATCGCCAGAGGCGGCATTTAAAGTGCCGCCGCTGGTGGTGAGTGGAAATTCACATAATTCATAGAACCACGAGTACATGTTTGATTTAAGAAGTGAATTATAACAGACCTAGCTACTGGAGATGCGCTGGCCACTGTTTTATCTGGAAATAAATTGTTGTAGCTAATAATACCTACTGACAATTTTTTTATCACAATTTATTTACTGTGAATCTACATTTAAATAGGAAAAAACTAAGGGAGTGATGAAAGCCTTTTTAAGATGTTTGCAGTTGCAGGTATTCAGTGCATGCCTTCGACCAGGGAATTAGCATTATCATTGCTCAATCTTTTGTTTGCCCTAATGGGCCACCTATTGGTCACCCATTGTCACACAAATCGCACAGAGCCTGCGATGGAGCTGGCTGTTCAACTTTGAAGGAGGACCGGGGGAGGGGAGGTTATGTTGGAAGGCTAGCTGGATCAGACTCTCTCCTGAGCAACAACACACTCCAAACCCCTGAACATTCACACCTGCTCCAGAGCATTACCATCTCCAAGCATCCCCCACCGATTTGACTATGAATTGATTAGAAAATGAGCAGGTATTTCCTCAAGGTCCTGCTTTAAACATTTTTATTTTCATGATTATCTTATTATCTATCTTACAAAAAATGTTGTAATTTTGCATATGGAGTCAGTGCTGGAATTTCATTTAACTCTGTACTTCCTCTGGATTAAATTTATTAATTAAATGTATTGATTTTTCACTATAATTTACTAGTTATAGCACTAGCCTATACTGTCAATCCCCCTATAAACCCCATTCCGATTTGATATCACAACTTCACAAACTTGAAGACACCTGCTGCACCTAGTCTAATCTTTGTATGACTGAATTATTCTGCATAAGACCCTGACTAATACTCGTAGTGCTGCATTAGCATCAAAACAAAGTAGGCTAAATAAAAAATGATCATACACTTAGTCTAAGAAAAAAAGTGGAAAAGTCAGGGGCCCACTTTAGTATTCTTTCAGGGGCCCCAGAATTTCTAGCAACGGCCCTGATTATCTGACTAAACTTGCTTATTTCACTCAATGGACCGGCGGATCAGCTGGTGTGCAGTGCGCGCGCTGTATAGTCTACTGTATGGTCTCTCTCTCCCCCTCTCTCTCTCTCTCCATCGCGCTGTACGTCTTCACAAGACACAGGTCGACGTGTGTGGGGTGAGATGGAAATAAGAGCAGAGCGCACCTTCGCTCTCATGTTGAGTTCCAGACAGGTGCGTCAGTGCCAGTAGATCGCGCGTCAGGCATTTGGCTCTCCTAATGGGAATGGCTGGTTTGACGTGACTTTATCATTAAAAGTGAAAAAAAGAGAGAGAGAGAGAGAGAGCGCTGTCAACCACTAGACGCGTCAGGTCAGCATAGCGCAGGGGGAGGGATATTAGTATTCTGTGGTGAAAAATACACTAATTCATGAAATTTTATTGAGAATTTTACAGAGGTGCACAGCGCATGTTTACGGTGTCCGACTGTCCGGCGACTCTGACCCCTACACCGCAGCAGCCAGCAACAGACTTTTACAAAATAAAAGCATGTGAGCAACATGCATTAATGCGCAATAAAATAAATGTCGGCGTTGATAGTTTAATGAGTTGTCATAACGCAACTTGCACAGCCCTAATAAATACACAAATGTAGCCCGTGGTTCTGAGACGTGACGCGCTGTGGTCACTAGAAATTTATTTATTTATTCGCGGATCGGGAGTGAATGAGCAAGCCAGAGATGCACAGCAGATTTCATGGTTGCCGACTGGCAAAAACTGAAAGAGGGGCTTGTAAATAACTGTTTATATTACAGGTTTCACACAAACAAACAAAAAACATCAAGTAGCCTATGTTAAGTCTCAGCTGTGCCATGGCGATTTAATTTATGAACCTCATAATTATTTATTTTTCCTCTTGTTTGAATATAAGGACGGTCACTTAGGACCACACTTTCATTTTACACACACAGTCTCATGCGTGGATATTCACGGACACGTTGGCATGTTGTTTATTTATTGGTTAGGGTTTATTTGCGCACCGTATGCTTCAGTGTTAACATTAGAACCACCACAAGGCAAACATTTAGTAGAATGCAAAATCTGTAGACAGGTAAACTGCGAGTGATATACATTTTTATTTGTGCTCTGTCGGTGTTTATTTATCTTTGAAGCTACTTATAGATCGCCTGTTTTGGAGGCAATTATAGCAATTCATCTGAGGGAAAAAAGAAAGGAGGAGGAAAAGTGATTGACAGATTAACTCGGGTCAAAATCACTGCTCCTCCCCGTGGACAAATGAGACACTGCAGCTGATTTTCACACGGGCTGCAGAGGGGCGTTAACAGTCGTGGCTGCGTTCGCTACGTCATCGCGGGGGATTAAATTATCGCCACGGGCCAAGCGGGAGCCCGTCACGGACCCGCCACGGACCCATCACGGTCCCGCAGTGGTCCCACCAGGGACCAGGGGGAACTTCTAGGTGGCTACATCTGTAACTGACGGTCAGACTCAGGTTATTGTAGAAAAGAACCAGTTTGTACGATGTGTTGTTGGACCAGGTCTGAAACCAAAGTGTCTCTGTCTGTTGTGAACGTCCTCAGGGGACATATAAAGTCCATCTTGTATTATCTCTCTGTCCTGATGTTGACTTGACACTGATTCCTCCACAGAGTGGACCAGGAGAGCTCAGAGGTTCCCAGTGGTCAGTCTGCCCAGCAGCATCAAACACACCTGGACTCCATATTTATGGTGAGGACATGTCCAACAGCTGCTGTTACATCTGTTGTGTTCACCATCATCTCCATGCTGCACTTTGACACCAGTGGATTGTCAGTCTGTCCAACATGGATCTGATGTTTGGCTCCATGGTTTTAGTTTGATGCTGTCACTCATAGAGTTTCTGTTCCAGCTGCTGGAGGAGAACATGGTCACTTTTGTCAAGAACGAGCTGAAGAAGATCCACAAGGCTCTGAGTCCAGATTACCCAGAATGCTCAGGGAGTCAGAGGGAGGATGAGGAGGTGTTGGATGGTGAGGATGAAGAGCAGAGGAGGAGCAGCAGAGAGGCATTAGTGAAGATCACAGTGAACTTCCTGAGGAGGATGAAGCAGGAGGAGCTGGCTGAGCGTCTGCAGAGCAGTAAGAGGATTTCTCTAAAGATTCAACATGATGAACAAATGAGACGTTCACTGACATCAACACATGGAGGGAAACATGTTCATATAGTCGCTATTTAGAGGATTTAAATGTTATATTTTCTTTATGAATTTTACTGTGTTTTTGTTTATTCAGGAAGTCCTGGTCCAGTTTGTGGACGTAAACTCAAATCTGTCCTGAAGAAGAAGTTCCAGTGTGTGTTTGAGGGGATCTCTAAAGCAGGAAACCCAACCCTTCTGAACCAGATCTACACAGAGCTCTACATCACAGAGGGAGGGGCTGGAGGGGTCAATGATGAACATGAGGTCAGACAGATTGAAACAGCGTCCAGGAAACCACACAGACCAGAAACAACCATCAGACAAGAAGACATCTTTAAAGCCCCACCTGGAAGAGACCGACCAATCAGAAGGGTGATGACAAAGGGAGTGGCTGGCATTGGGAAAACAGTCTTAACACAGAAGTTCACTCTGGACTGGGCTGAAGACAAAACCAACCAGGACATACACTTCACATTTCCCTTCACCTTCAGAGAGCTGAATGTGCTGAAAGAGAAAAAGTTCAGCTTGGTGGAACTTGTTCATCACTTCTTCTCTGAAACCAAAGAAGCAGGAATCTGCAGGTTTGATCAGTTCCAGGTGGTCTTCATCTTTGACGGTCTGGACGAGTGTCGACTTCTTCTGGACTTCCACAACACTGAGATCCTGACTGATGTGACAGAGTCCACCTCAGTAAACGTGCTGCTGACCAACCTCATCAGGGGGAACCTGCTTCCCTCTGCTCGCCTCTGGATAACCACACGACCTGCAGCAGCCAATCAGATCCCTCCTTACTGTGTTGACATGGTGACAGAGGTCAGAGGGTTCACTGACCTAATGAAGGAGGAGTACTTCAGGAAGAGGTTCAGAGATGAGCAGCAGGCCAGAAAGATCATCTCCCACATCAAGACATCACGAAGCCTCCACATCATGTGCCACATCCCAGTCTTCTGCTGGATCACTGCTACAGTTCTGGAGGAGCTGTTGAAGACCAGAGAGGGAGGAGAGCTGCCCAAGACCCTGACTGAGATGTACATCCACTTCCTGGTGGTTCATCTAAAACTGAAGAAGGTCAAGTATGATGGAGGAGCTGAGACAGATCCACACTGGAGTCCAGAGAGCAGGAAGATGATTGAGACTCTGGGAAAACTGGCTTTTGAGCAGCTGCAGAAAGGAAACCTGATCTTCTATGAATCAGACCTGACAGAGTGTGGCATCGATATCAGAGCAGCCTCAGTGTACTCAGGAGTGTTCACACAGATCTTTAAAGAGGAGAGAGGCCTGTACCAGGACAAGGTGTTCTGCTTCGTCCATCTGAGTGTTCAGGAGTTTCTGGCTGCTCTTCATGTCCATCTGACCTTCATCAACTCTGGACTCAACCTGATGCCACAACAACAAACAACTTCCAAGAAGACTGAAACAACAGGAGTCAAATCTGCAGAGACAAACTTCTACCAGAGCGCTGTGGACGAGGCCTTACAGAGTCCAAATGGACACCTGGACTTGTTCCTCCGCTTCCTCCTGGGTCTTTCACTGAAGACCAATCAGAATCTCCTACGAGGTCTGATGACACAGACAGGAAGTGACTCACAGTCCAAACAGGAAACAGTCCAGTACGTCAAGAAGAAGATTGAAGAGACTCCCTCTGCAGAGAAAAGCATCAACCTGTTCCACTGTCTGAATGAACTGAATGATCGTTCTCTAGTGGAGCAGATCCAACAGTCCCTGAGATCAGGACGTCTCTCCACAGATGAACTGTCTCCTGCTCAATGGTCGGCTCTGGTCTTCATCTTACTGTCATCAGAAGAAGATCTGGACGAGTTTGACCTGAAGAAATACTCTGCTTCAGAGGAGGCTCTTCTGAGGCTGCTGCCAGTGGTCAAAGGCAAAGCCTCCAACAAAGCTCTGTAAGTGTAGAGAAAGTTGGATATATTCATCATTATATAAAAACACTTCTGTCTTTTCAACAGGACAGATATTTAATTCCTTTCTTATTTAATTCCTCATGATCATCTCTTCAGACTGAGCGGCTGTAACCTCGCAGAGAGAAGCTGTGAAGCTCTGTCCTCAGTCCTCAGCTCCCAGTCCTCTAGTCTGAGACACCTGGACCTGAGTAGCAACAACCTGCAGGACTCGGGAGTGAAGCTGCTGTCTGGTGGACTGGAGAGTCCACACTGTAGACTGGAGACTCTCAGGTGAGGATCCATCCAGCTGTTTATCTGATGCCACTTGAACACAGCAGCAGGTGTTGACAGAGAGTTCCTGTGTGTTGTTGTGTGTGTTCAGTCTGTCAGGATGTCTGGTCACAAAGAGAGGCTGTGCTTCTCTGGCTTCAGCTCTGAGCTCCAACCCCTCCCATCTGAGAGAGCTGGACCTGAGCTACAACCATCCAGGAGCCTCAGGAGTGAAGCTGCTGTCTGCTGGACTGGAGGATCCAGACTGGAGACTGGAGACTCTCAGGTGAGGATCCATCCAGCTGTTTATCTGATGCCACTTGAACACAGCAGCAGGTGTTGACAGAGGGTTCCTGTGTGGTGTTGTGTGTGTTCAGTCTGTCAGGATGTCTGGTCACAGAGGAAGGCTGTGCTTCATTGGACATGTTCATGTTTTTAGTGAACGTTGAACTGAATGAATCAGTTTATAAATGATGAACCTGAGCAGCGTTCACTGTCACCAGAGTGAACACTGCTCAGGTTTTATGACAGTTTTACCTGGTTTTTCACTTTCAGCAGAATATGACTCACTGTTTAAGTGGTAAAATATTTTCTCAGTCTAAACATTGTTTTTGTATTTTAGTTCATTAATTCATATAGTTTGTTAGTGGCAGTGATTAGAGGCTGGCGATGGAGGTAGAAGGAGGTTCTACTAAAAACAACAGCTGATTATTTATTTAAAGGGCCCATATTATGCAAAATCCACTTTCTACTGGTTTTGTAGGTCCTATGTGTTCCTGTGGCCTTTCTATGACGCCTGGAGGGGAAAAAAGTCTGTTCACTCCCTAAATTGATTGCTACACTTTTTTGAGATAGTGTCTCCAAACGGGGGAATTGGAAGTGCTGTGCAGCTTGATGTCACGAAGCACCGAACTCACGTGATTCCACGTCCCGGTACTTCCTTATCCTCTTCCTTATTCTGTCCGTCATTTGACATAAAGCGGTGCGGGAGGAGTGGTCGGTACCGCGGTCGCCAGATGATCATTTTGAATCATTGACTGAAAAAACAGCCGTCCGTCATTACAAATGAAATCGCGGACCGGAGAATATTGCAATGGTACCATCACAGTCACAGTTTATAATCAAATCTATTTATACAAACTAGAACATGTTGAGTAAGAAACACTGTAAACTCTCAGGTTTGTGTTGAAATGTTGTGTATTTATGATTCTAACCTGTTATTTCCTTCATATTGAGTATGTGAGTGTTTTTCTTTGAATTCCTCTTCAGACTGAGTGGCTGTAACCTCTCAGAGAGAAGCTGTGAAGCTCTGTCCTCAGTCCTCAGCTCCCAGTCCTCTAGTCTGAGACACCTGGACCTGAGTAACAACAACCTGCAGGACTCAGGAGTGAAGCTGCTGTCTGGTGGACTGGAGAGTCCACACTGTAGACTGGAGACTCTCAGGTGAGGATCCATCCAGCTGTTTATCTGATGCCACTTGAACACAGCAGCAGGTGTTGACAGAGGGTTCCTGTGTGTTGTTGTGTGTGTTCAGTCTGTCAGGATGTCTGGTCACAGAGGAAGGCTGTGCTTCTCTGGCCTCAGCTCTGAGCTCCAACCCCTCCCATCTGAGAGAGCTGGAACTGAGCTACAACCATCCAGGAGCCTCAGGAGTGGAGCTGCTGTCTGCTGGACTGGAGAATCCAGACTGGAGACTGGACTCTCTCAGGTATGGAGAGGCTGCTGCAGCCACACACACTGTCTGATAGAGGAGGAGGAGCTGGAACATTTTCTATGGCCCCGTTCACACCTGGTCACACCTGGTATTAACATCTGTCTCAGGTGATCCATGCATTGATGACATCAGATGCCATCACTCAGACCATATCCAGAGGTGGTGTAGGCCACAGTGAAGCTCCGCCCACTCCACTGACGTCCTCTGTCTCAGTCTGACTCGTCCCAACACAGTTTATACTGAAGCCAAAATCTCAGAGTGTTTCAAACATGAGCTGTGCAGCTTCCATCAGTCACAGTGATGAACTACTGGGATCAGGAGTTTCTCCTCATGATGACTTCAGTGTCTCATCATGACTCACTGTGTCATATTCAGGAGAAGAGATGTCAGTGATGAAAGCAGCTGTTAGCAGCTGTGCTCTGAGTCTCTCCAGATGTTTGCATCAGACTTTATTTCAGAGTGTATCAGGAAACATTTCAGCTGCAGCTGGTTGAACTCAGTGGCGTCATTTCAGTTTTAGACAAGGTATGGCAAGGACCAACCCCTCACAGGGGATTCCGGGGGGGGTTAAACCCCCCGGCCGAAAATTTGTGCGCATTGTAAATTGAAATGTAGCAATCTGGTGTGATTTGAGAGCAAAATCATGAAGCTTTCTCAATTATCACAATGCTACTGTATCGATTGGATGATACTCACAATACCCCACACAAGGGTTCACAATATAATTATTAGTTATCTTTTGGAAAATAAATCATTAGTGGTTTTTACTTATTCTCAATTTCCATGTGTTTTCCATGAGTGGATAATTGGTCATACAGTTTCCAGGTTTTCCAGGACGTGTGGGAACCCTGACTCACCTTCTACAAAGATTTTTAACAAGTATTTTCTTGTTAAAATCCATTTGTAAATAATCTCTGAAGACAAATGAATAGGCTATTTGAAGTTTATCCACTGCGTAAAAGGTGTCTGTATCCTGTCTTAATTGCCATTTCTTTTGTGTCAACAAATTATTGCCAACGTGAGTTTATTCACTGCTAATCTACAGTACATGTTTCTACAGTAAGAACAGCAAAGTTTAACAGCAAAATCAGAATAAATTTAATCTGGAAACAAATTGAAATTTTCACAAGTTGAATGAGTGATTCCTCCTGTTGCTGCTGTGATTCACTACATTCAGGTAGCCTAATGTTAGACAGGCTTGCTTGGGACTTGTTTGTCTCAATTAGAAGTTTTTGTGATTTGTGACAAGATAAACAGCCTCCACACTCCACAGACAGTTGTCATTAACAAGATGACTGCAACAGCTTCAGTGTTTCTCAAATAAGAGCTTTCATTTTGTGCTCTAAGTAGCTAGTGTTAGCCAAACAAGCACTGAAATATGACTCATATTTAAGCATGTGGAATAAGTGGTAGGCTAAGTTGTTAGCAGGCACCAAGTCATGTTGATGGCTTTATAACTCACCAAGGTTCGCGCGCTCCACATTCACGTCTGCAGCACATGGAGTTATACAGTATGAGTTACATCTATGATGCAGCGGCGTGCACTCGTACACGTGCTCTCACAGACACAGCGCACGGCGCGAGGCAGCCCCGCCCCTCAGTGAGACAGAGAGAGAGGAGCAGAGAGGAGCAGGAGCGACAGCGCTGTGTTCAGTGAGAAAGAGGCAACACTATCGCAAATCCGTCAGAGAGAATTTTTTCGTAGCTACTCACAAAATCTACACCTGCTCCTGACTGTGTGTAGTGCTTGTGTAAATGTTGGAATGCACAGAAATGTTGTTTGTCACTGTTGGAAATTACAATTTTAAATCGTATTACTCTTTCTGATGTTGAAACACGTCATTTAAACATGACAAACGATTAGAAATACTTAGAGAGAGAGACGTTTTAGGGATCGGTTACACACACACGTCAAGGCTCCATCTAATGATGATAATAATAATCTGACATAAAACCTGATTCCATAAATGTGCAGCTGATATGCAATGCAGAGTGTGTGTTGCTACATGCTGCTACACGCTCGGTGGACGTACACTTCATCCAGCTGGCACCGGTTTGGATGGAGCTGTGACAGACGGCTGGTGCTTCTGTAACAATATGACCTGCCTATACAACTTCATGTGTTGGTACAACCATGCTCCTCTACAGCTGAGGCTGTGAAGAGCCTCCTCCTCCCGTGGCTGCTGTAGCTCTGTAGTTGTGTGTATTTTTTTTTCCATGTTATGGAACTATTCTGGCTTTACTTATTAAATGGTTCTTTTTTTATTCTAAGTATATTTTTGGTAGGGCTGGGACTCGATTAAAAAAAATAATCGAATTAATCAGAGGCTTTGTAATTAATTAATCGCAATTAATCGCATTTTAATCGCATATAAATATTTGACCTGAGAACAGTGAGAAGCATTTTTTTTCACATGGATTTTAGTATAACATTGAATGACTGAATACATAAGCTTAAGCATTCAAGGTGGTACTTAACCAAGACCAACAGACTAGGGATGCAAATTATCGATTAATTCCTTAATCGATATTTGATACATACAGATTAAATGGTCTTTCCTTCCAATACACTATGATGATTACTGTAGTATTTAACTAGGCTACTTAAATCACAGTAGCATAAACTGATTTGTTGAACTCAGCCTGATGTAAACATTAATAAAACTCAGTAACCAATCACACAGGCAGCTCCATGTTGTCCCTGTGTGATGTTCAGGGACAGGTCAGGACAGTCTGAAGACAGAGCTCTGAGGGTGAAGTCCTATCATAATGAGATGAGCTGCACCTGTGACAGTGACAGGTCATAGATATAGCGCTGCAGCTGAGCAATTAGCGCGATATAGCGCATTTAGCGTGCGCCCGTGTCTGTGTATCTATGTGCAGGCAGAGATCAGAGATGGTGTTTTAAATAACCATGCTAGCGTTTCACCAGCTCTCATCTCTGCCAGTCAGCCTCTCAAACTGCCGCCTCTCTCGCGTGCGGGCGCACCGCACGTAGACACACGTGAGAAAAAAAAAAAAAAAAAAAAAAAAAATTTTATAAGTGCGATTAAATGCGTTAATTTTTTTGTAGTTAATTAATCGTAATTAATGCGTTAAAGTCCCGGCCCTAATTTTTGGGATTTTTTCCTTTATTTGATAGTACACAGTAGGGCTGTCAACGAATGGCAGAAATGAGGTTAGAATATTACCTCTTAAAAAAAAATCAATACAAAGAGATGGACTTTTATAGCGGTAGCCTGTATTTACTATTATCAGCGCATGTCAAACAGGTTTGGAACAGTTTACATCACACAAAACAAACGGCTACACAATGCAAATCAGCAACGACATATTAATAGGCCTACGTGAAAAAAGACCGCGTTTTACTCGACCTTTATCAATTCATGTCAAACAAGTTTTGTGATGACGCGAGCAAACAGCTCGCTCAGGAAACGGGATAAGAGCCAGCATGTTTTATTCCCACATCCCAGTAATGATCCTTATAACGCAGATCAAGTTCAGTCGTGATGAAGCAGAGGATCATCATCATCACAGCTCTCAGTGAATGGCACAATTTTTTAAATGCACGATTAACTCTGAGAAGCTGCTTCTCTCCAGACGTGATCACACAGACAGGTGTGTGTGTGTGTGTGTGTGTGTCTGTGTGAGTTACTACGGTTACCGCGGCGCTCCCGTCCCCCAGATATTTCTGCAGCTGGATTGACATGATCCGGTCTGAGACATGAGACTCGCATTTGTAGGAGGAAGTTGTAGTTGAAGATAATTAAAAAATAAATTATTAATATTCGAATATCATATTTTCATATTCGAATTTCATTTTAATCACTCACTGATTCTTGAGAGTCGGGACAAAACATGTCCCACATAGAAAAGTCTTATTTATATCAAAAAATAAAGAAATAGATAATGATTGACATACTCATAAAGTTAGATCTAAATGAATTGTGAATACTGATGTTATGTTTTAGCATAGATAATTCCTTTTTTGGGGGATATTTGTTTAATTATATGACCAGTGGTCAGACGGCCCATGTTATTTCTCCTGTCCTCAGCAATAGGTCACAATATTCACCAGCCCCAAAAAACTTTAAAAACCTCTACAATTGTGAAAACATTTATATCAAATCAAAGATAAGGGTTATACATGTATAAAACAATGCATCAACATGCATGAACATCTAAAAATATTTTCCACAGAAATCTGCCCATCAAAGTTGTGTCCTCTGTTTCCGTCAACTCCGTCAGATTTTTTCATAAACCTCATTAAATCAGGCAATAGCATGGCCAGTTATCCCCTGATGATCCCTTTTCATTCTCCTGGCTGTGGTGAATGCATCAATACCACACATGGTCTGGTAAAGTTGACATGTTTTGATATTTTAGATGAACAATGTCAATTTTCCTATGGTCACAGCCGGAGCATGTCAACACCATCTCTCCCTTATGAACCACAGTGGACTCAATGAAAGTATTTTATTGAGATAATGGAGACAGCTAGCAATAGCCAAAAAACTAGCTAGCTAGCTGCAGGGCTTTTTTCTGCAGAAGGAAAAAAACATGCCATTTCATCAACTCCGTCAGAGTCAACTCCGTCAGGTTTTATGTCTGACGGAGTTGACATGTAAGCTGACGGAGTTGACAAATCCACCAATAACTGCTTAAATGTGCTAATATTATACTATTTTCAAACATAGTAAAGGAATAGAATGTTATTTTAGGGTTTTATCTCCACATTAAAGCAGAAGTAAGTGATATATTTGTGTTAATATAAGTCTTAAATAGTTATATCTTCCGACAGCAATCACTTACATAGAGTGTTTGGACTGAAACACGGGTCTGTCAGTCCCTCTGCTCTGCTCTGAGCCGAAGAGAAAACATTTATCGTATCCTACAGTTTTTATCCAATGAGGAGAGAGAACGGCATGCAGGGCTGTGTGTGCAGCCAAGGGACGCCGTGAATGTGGTGACGTAGGGACGAGGACTGTTATGGTGCGTTCAAGGAAACTCGTTTTTTTCCGACCGTGAAGTCGTACCAGTTCGATCTGGTACGAGTTCACGGGTCAGAAGTTACGAGTGGCCGTTATAGTGACTTTCACCGGTAAAACAGGTCGGAAAAACACGAGTGGGTTGCCTGGAACGCTACAAAGTCGTAAGTTGTGACTTGAGGCTGTAATTTACGATTTCAAAAGCCTGCCTGGAACGCAGCATTAGCCAAAACGACCGGATCACTTACTTCTGCTTTAAATGTGCTAATATTATACTTTTTTCAAATATAGTAAAGGAATAGAATGTTATTTTAGGGGTTTATCTGCACATTAATGTAGGTATATAGAATGCAATTACATTATTTTACAATATAGTTATGATTTGTAGAGCACGGCCAGACTGTGGTCTGCTTATTGAATCATTTTCTTCTCTTTTCTATCTGCTTATTATTGGATGACTTTCCAGCACATGTGTTATATATAGCACTTTTCTACATGTTTGATTTATTGATTGATGTAAAATGTTAAAGGTACAGTGTGTAGTTTTCACTATTGAAAATATACACACTTCTTATAGAGCAGGGAAGAAGTTCAATGTTGCTTTTTCAAATCAGTTTACTTGGACCATCAGACCAAAAGTGCACCTGTGGTAATTTTGTCTTGATATATTTTAAGACATGATCCATAGGATCTGTGTCCAGAATGCCACAGCATCCAGTCTCTTTGACTCGGACAATGTGCAAAACCCTGCCTTTCCACCATCATTAGTGTAATATATGCAGTACAGTGTCATCTGTGGCAGATTTGTCCAAAACAGACACATCTTCCAATCAAATGCTAGGTAATGTGACATTATAGAAGGGCAATTGTGCAATTTATTATAGTTTGAAATGGTGTATTTACAGTTTTGTTAAATATGTTCAGTAAGACAAGGGATTGCTATTTCTTAATTTAGTGTTACTTCCATCTATTTAAAGGTCCCATATTATGCTGTTTTTCAACCATTTCACATGGTTCTAAGTTGTCCTACCATATTGTATTCCTAGTGTATTGTCCCCAGATCAATCTGCAGCTCTAGATCTCAGCAATCTAAAAGTGTCTCTCCAGAGCTCTCCTGAGAACGAGCCATTTCTGTGTCTGCACCTTGAAATGCAAATAAGATGAGTAAACCACGTCCACTCCACACCTGTCACGGGGAGAGGGTGTGGTTTTCACTACAGGTACATGTGCTAATGTTGACATTGGGACAGGGGTTGGGCATTGATTTCCGAAAAAAAAAAAAAGTTTCTGAGACTCTTATCTTGTCTGAAAAAATGTAAACGTCCCTTTTTTACTGTGGCAGAAGGAGAAACATGGACTCCTACTACCATCAGAAAGTTCTGTGTGAAACTGTCAAATAAAAAAACAAGTGAAACTGAGGAGCAGCACAAACTGCACGGTGCGACTGATGAGAAGTTACCGGAGAATATTGAGGTGGTTTTGCGCCGGGAGAGGAGACTTCCTCGTTCAGATGTCTCTCATTCCGTGATTAGGACCGCTGCTCTGGTGAGAAGCGGTATCATTCCAGTATTCTCTGATCCGCGGTTTCATTTGTAATGACCGGCGGCTGTTTTTCAATCAGTGATTCAAAATGATCATCTGGCGGCCGCGGTACCGACTGCTCCTCCCGTATCTACCGCTTCATGTCAAATGACGGACGGGAGAGAGAGAGAGCGTGTGTATATGTGGATGGGGATGGGGAGGGGGGGGGGGGGGGGGGGGGGGGCGGGGTCGCGACTGTCGCTGTTACGGAAATGCCTCACCGGGCGGAGCTCACGTTTTTCCAGACTGGCCCAGGGGGTTTATTATGAAGTATCGGGAGATGAAGTCACCTGAGTTCAGCGCATCCTGACGTCAAGTCTGCCAGCACTTCCAATTCGCCCGTTTGGAGACACGATCTCAAAAAAGTGTAGAAATCAATGAAGGGAGTGAACAGACTTTTTCCACCTCCAGGTGTCATAGAAAGGCCACGGGAACACATAGGACCACTACAAAACCTGTAGAAAGTGGATTTTGCATAATATGGGCCCTTTAAAAAAAGCTTTTGCTCATTGATCAGAAATGCAAATACAATTTTGTCAACTCCGTCAGATCTTCATCAGCACCGTCAGATACATGTTTTTGTAATTTTTTGGGGAAACAAATAATTCTTTCTTCAGTTTTTGTTGTTTAAGTAATAAAGGATCATCAGATCTACATCCTCTTGTGTCTTATTCACTTTAGGATTTTTTTCTATAGTGGCAAAATAAAAGATAATGTTTGAAAATGCTCATTTTTAGAAATCTGTGTATTCATAACAGTGTGAAATTAAACCTTAAGTTTATATCTTACTTTTTATTGCATATCAGAGTAACTAAACACTATTAAAACATGCATCAGAACTTAATATTCTTGATAGGCTATTATAATTATATTATTATATACCTTTAGTGTGTCTGACGGAGTTGACACAAATCAAGTCCTTAAGGTAAACATGTGAATTTGTTAAAAATGTTTTTGAACCTCCAGCCTGCACCTTTACATGGTTAAATAGAACAGATCTTTATCTACATGAATATATAACTCTAATCAATATAGTGTACATTTTCAAAAAAAGTTTTTCAGAACGTGTTTTGTCCCGACTCTCAAGAATCAGTGAACTATAATTCTAATATACATTGGAATTTCAAATATTCATTGACAGTCCTAGTACACAGTAGAGACGGACAGGAAAGGGGGAGGCAGAGAGAGGGGGAATGACATGCAGGAAACGACTGCCCGACGCGGGATTCGAACCGGGGCCGATGCTTATGATCAAATCTGAGTTTCCTGCACCGTTCATGAATCTGGAGTAGAGTTTCAGTAGCGTGAGTTTGTTCAAATCTACACAGATTTACTAACGTTTCATGAATGAGACCCACTCTTCTTCTTTCCTGGTGCATTGTGGGATATCTGGGCTGGTCAGCTCCACCTGTTGTGTCTTCATCTTCTTTGCTGTGACGTGTGTTTGTGCAGCTTGAGAGTCAGAGAGTGAAAGTGTGTGTCTCACACTGCAGTGACATCACATGGAGAAAAGACATGATGAAGTGTTTCCTCCTGGTCTCCTCCTGCTCTGTATCATCACTAGATAAAGACTCCAGCTCCTTCTTCTCTGTGCTCAGTGTTCATCCAGACATACCAGCCTCCATGTGAACACAGTGATAAAACAGTGTGTGTGTGAGAGCCATGTAATGTCCATGTGTGCATGTGTAGCAGTTGTGAAATGGTTGCTTATAGGCTGAAGGATGACAACACCATGGATCTGAGTTGGTTCATTTATTCTGCAAAGGCAGCACAGGGGCAGAGTCAGGAAACACACAGCTGCAGGTAGAAACAGTCTGCCTCCACAACAAGAGCAGCCACAGTTTGTTCCTCTTTTGCTGCTCTTTACTGTATTGTATGTCACAATAAAAAATAAATGAATAAATAAATAAATAGGAATAATAATTTTAGAGAAAAGATACTCTGCTGAATAGAAACAAAAATAATCACATGAAATTAATATGTCTATAACCCACTTGTAAATAATAATTATTAGAAAAACAGAATAAAAATCACCATGAAATGATCAAATAAAAATATTCCATACTTTTCCTCCACACAAGGACAATAATAAAAAGTGAAATAATGTGTGCTCTAGTGACGTTTTTACAACTCTGACCAGACTCAACTCACATATATTTACCACAAACACATCTCAGAAATCACATTTCAAAGCATTTTTCAGACAAAAGGCACCTGCAAAGGCAGCACAGGGGCAGAGTCAGGAAACACACAGCTGCAGGTAGAAACAGTCTGCCTCCTACGACAGGCCACAAAACACACACACGGCAGACGTCACGTTAAACCCAAACTACAGCCGCTTTTTCACCGTAAAACACAATTAAAAACACGGCAACACATTAATAAAAGCTGTCGTTACTTTAGCGCACAGTTTCAACCGCATTACATGACAGTTTAAGTGCATATTTTACAGAGCAACGTGAGAGCTTCACAACACGTCTTACCACAACAAGAGCAGCCAGAGTTTTGCCGGGAGTTTGGTCCGACGTCGCCCACGTCCCCCTTAGTGTGTTACCCCAATATTGCTCCCCCTTGCTACAGGTGAAGATGGAACTTAGAAATAGAAGTGATATAAAACAAAGCAGGAAATTCTAACTTGTTTTAGATAGTGTTAGCATCGAGCAGGTTTTGAGAATGTTCACCATAATGAATGATAAAAATAAAGAAATAATGAGTATAATGAATGATCAGATGAATAAAACAAAGTAAAGATTGACCCAGCTACACATGCTGACAGAGAAGGTGCTGCTCTGACCCCCCTCCTCCTTTCAGGGTGGAGCCTGCTGGAGTCCCATGGTTGACACCAGGTCTGAGGAAGTGTAAGTCTGTTTTTACTTTGATTCATGGAAACAAAGCAGCACATTCAACCATCTTCACACTGTCACATCACTGACCTCATGAGTCTTCATCAAACTGTCAATAACTGATCACATGATCAATAACTGCAGCTGTGTCTTGTTCTCTCCATCAGATTCCTGTCCACTCACAATCGACACAAACACAGTGAACACAGAGATCAAACTGTCTGACAACAACAGGAAGGCAACACGTGTGGAGGAGCATCAGTCATATCCTGATCATCCAGACAGATTTGACCTGTGGCCTCAGCTGCTGTGTTCAACTGGTCTGACTGGTCGCTGCTACTGGGAGGTCGAGTGGAGCGGAAACGTTGTTATATCAGTGAGTTACAGAGGAATCAGAAGGAAAGGAAACAGTGGAGACTGTTGGTTTGGAAGGAACGATCAGTCCTGGAGTCTGAGCTGCTCTGATGGTGGTTACAGTGTCTGTCACAATAACAGATCGACACCTATCACCTCCTCCTCCTCCTCCTCCTCCTCCTCCTCCTCCTCCTCCTCCTCCTCCTCCTCCTCCTCTGTCTCTAACAGAGTAGCAGTGTATGTGGACTGTCCTGCTGGCTCTCTGTCCTTCTACAGAGTCTCCTCTGACTCACTGATCCACCTCTACACCTTCAACACCACCTTCACTCAACCTCTCTATCCTGGGTTTGGATTCTACACTACTGTTTCCTCAGTGAGTCTGTGTTGAGTGAAGCAGAGTCTCCTCCTGGTCTGGTTCCTCAGTGAGTCTGTGTTGAGTGAAGCAGAGTCTCCTCCTGTCACAGAAACCTTCTCACTGTTGAACAGACAGTTCAGTCTCTACATGTCTGTCTCTGTCTCTGTCTCTCACTCACGTTTTCACATTCATGGATTAAACCAGTTGATGTTTTAAACTCTTCTCAGTGATTCTTGTAAACTTCTTCTTTTTTTTCGGGTCCCAATGATTTTTCTGTTGCCATGACGCTGAGTTCATTATTAAACTGTGTTCATCTCTGTCCTGTAAACAATCTGATGTGAAATAAACAAAAACATGATGTAAAAATAATCAGTAAATAAATGAATGAATAAACAAACATGAACATGTCGACATTTATTACTGGATTTATTTTGAGATTCATTTCCTGTCAGATTTTTATTTATTCATTTAAGGATTTTTTTTATTTATTCATCAAGTTTTGACTAAAATGTCTCTCCATAGGCGTCGATGTCTTATCAGTGTCTCTGCTGGTTCTCTGTGTTTCTCCACACTGCAAAAACTCAAAATCTTACAAAGAATATTTGTCTTATTTCTAGTCAAAATAAATCTCATTCTACTTAAAATAAGACTCATCACATTTAAAAAGCAGCTTGTTTTTCGACACTTGTGTAACCTAACCCTACATCCCAATCAGCACAGAATGACTGATGAGTTTATCAATACAATGTTCAGCATGAGCCTATATCCAAAAACCAGTGGAGCCAGCAGAACCACAGCCCAGAATAACCTTCACAACACTCTCTGCCTGTTCAACAGTTAGCTGCTAGGATTAGCCACAAGCTAACATGAAGCTATCAAAGTGAGTGAAAAGCTTTTCCGTATCAATGAACTTGTCATGTATCTCACTCAGCATCATCACAGAACATCAGCAGTTGTTGTCTGGAGCAGATCTTCACATGTATGATCAATAAAGTCACCTTTAACCCTCAAATAGAAAGTTAGATTAACGGAGCTCAGTACAAGTCAACCTACCACGAGGCTCCCACAGCAGACTGTTGCCTAGAAACGGGTCAACCCGCCAAGTCTGCAGGGGCTCGTTAGTGTGGCCTTTCAAAATAAGAGCTTCTCACTCATAGATCATAATAAATACATAAAAAATAAATAAAGGAGTGAACGACTTCATATTGTAACAGGCAGATAAATAATAATAATAAACTAAGTGTAGTGCAGCTTCCATAATAACAGAATTACAGTTAGTGGAATTACTAACTCCTTAACTCTGTTACAGCAGCAAGTACAAGACAAATAAATAAAACACATTACAGCAGAGTGAGGACAGAGGAAAGCATCAATGTGTTTAGGAATGACTTGGAAACACTTTATCATGAAAACCAGATTGACAATGTATATGGAACATTTGAAGAATATTCACATCATTATTAAACAAAAAGTGTCCAGTGAAACAACAAAGCAGCAAACTAAAGTCTATAGATGGACCATGGATCATGAAGCGATTAGGAAACGCCTGTCAAAAGACAAATACACTCTACAGAGAATTTATTCAACAAAGAACTAAAGAGGCAGAAAATAAATGTAATTATCAGAATAAGTGAACCAATATTATAAAGCTCTGTAGAAAAGAAAACTATAGGACAATATTGAATAACACCAAAAACAACACTAAAGGAATATGGGATATATAAAATGTTATTATCAAAAATGGTTCAACACAATGTACTGTACTGTAATACAATAGTGACTAAAGGAAAACATTGTTTTAACTGTACAGGTTTTAGATCTATAGCCTATCAAATGGAATATTTACTTTTACACATTTTAAAACAACCATGAATTATTCTAGATTTTTTTTGCCATGAAATGTGACGATTTGAGCTGTTTTCCATGAATTACAATACTTTTAGTTTTACTTTTGACCATGAAATATGATTCATTTTGTTGAATCTCTTTTTAACCATTACATGAATCCTTTAAGTTATCAACTGTGAAACAGTAAAAACACAAATCAAACACTTCAATGTTTAAATTCAGAACATTGCTTTTGCTGGTAATGAACATATTTAGCAGGTTCTCCGTCTATAATGCACATTATCAGTGCAAGCAACACACACACACCAACACAATACAATGAGTTCAGCATCCACACAATATATCACAGCTCATAACAGGTTATCACTGCCTTCAATCTTCCTTTAATGCACAAACAATAGTAACTGTAGGTCATGTTCATGTTTCTGTGGGGACGATAAGAGCTTTCTGCTGCCTGAAATAAATGAATGTTGAGGTCAACAAACAATGTTATTATATTCTATATTCATATAATTAGAGCCAATCATCTACTGGGTTACAGCAACATTAAAAAGGACAACATGGATGATGGTTCACAGCTTTAATCAATGTTTTGTAAGTGTTGGAGGACAACGTGGCAGAAAAACTCCCCGATCCATTTCCATGTGAGGACTGCAGTGATGACTGATAGGAAGCCCAGCTCCATGTTCCTCCCAGCAGCTGAAGAACATGAAATAGTGGATATTGTTGACTAAAGGTTGTAAAAATGTGCTGTGACTCAGTGTTAGTGGAAGTGAAGCAGTGAAACGTCTCTGAAGAATGACACTCATCATCAGCTCATTTTCTTCTTCTTTACAGAGTTCTTCTCACTCTTCACCTCAAAGCAAATCCTCTGTTGATGGGACCATTACCCAGAATCCTTTGCTCTGTGATGCAGGTGCAGGTTTATGACAGTAGGGGGCGCTGACGTCACATTAGGCAGAATCTCACCTGCACCTGTTGAACTGCACCACACAAAGCTCTGACATAGACAGAGTACTCTAATACAAATACACATACTACTGGTCAACATGTACTCTGTTACAAGTAAAAGTAGCTCAGTCCACATGTTACTGCAGTAAGAGTACAAAAGTACTTGCTTTTAAAGGTACTTAAGTATCCAAAAGTACATCTTTTAAATGTACTGTAAGTCAAAGTAAGAGTCAGAGTAAATGTCTTATTCTCCACATCAATGAATGAACTCTAATAGTTTGTAAATGAATGTAAGGAGCTTTGAACTCTTGTTAGTGAGAATGAACTCTTTGAAAGCAGCTGCACTGATGTGCTGCTTTTAGGGGTTAGGGTTTCCTTCTCTGACAAACACAGCTTGTGTCCAATAGGATTTTAGACAAAGACCTGAAAGTAACCAGTACTTTTCAGCCGTACTACTAATTAACTCCAATTTACAGGCAGTGATCTACTGCTGGAGATGAGTGCGCATGCGTGAGAGAGGGTGCCAGCAGGTAACGTCGGGAGGAAAAACTTTTTAATTATGGGAGAATAAGGTCATTGTGGTAAAAGTAAACTGCTGATTCCGTTTTTGGAAACTTTTTGACACGACTTCAGTGTAAAAAAGTAAGACAATACGACTTATTGACGGCGTACTTCAAGTCGCATCGAGCCGAATCAGCTGTTCCTTTGTTTGATGGCGTCTGATCACACAAGCACGCCCAGGTGCGCCTTCGATTCAAGCAAAAGCAAACCTGAACCACCTGCAAAACGTCCGACTTGGGACTACGATAGTAGTCCAGAAGACTCTTGTGCACTCCTTAACCTACCAAATATGGCATCTAACAACTTGGAGGGAATTCTGCTTGGCATAAACGAGAAACTAAAGAAATTGGACAAGCTGGACAACATGGCAAGCGACATTAAAGAGCTAAAAGGTACTGTGCAAACAACTGTCGATCTATTGCAGCAAACACGCGATGACGTAGAAGTTATGAAAGGGAAAGTTAAGGGCCTGGAAGCGTCAGTCAGATATATCTCCGGAGAAAATATGAAGATGAAAGAAAAAATGTTGGAGATGACGACGCGCTCAATGAGAGATAATTTGATATTCACTGGGATCCCTGAGAAAAAGGATGAGACTGTTGAAGAAGCGTTAAGGCATTTTTTTACTGATACGCTGGGGATGAGCAGAGACATGGTCCCGCAGATTACTTTCCACAGAGCGCACAGGCTGGGCGCACGGAGATCCCCACGCTCAGCTGGAGCTCCCCTCCTTTCGGAGGTGGTGATGCAGCCTAAACCAAGAGCGATCATCGCATGCTTTGAACACTATGGACAAAGAGAGACTGTTTTTAAGCTGGGTCCAACGCTAAAAGGAAAGCCTTTTGGCATTAATCAGCAGTTTCCTACTGAAATCGTGGACAGGAGGAAGGCTCTGCTTCCCATTTTTCGTGAGGAGAAAGCGAAGAAAAAGGAAAAAAAACAGAGTAAGGCTTGTTGCTGACAAGTTATACATTGATGGTGAGCTATACAAAGATAAATCTGTTACACCCTGGCTTTATTAGCTACGAGTTGATGTTGATCTATGATATTGATGACCTGTCAAAAGAAATAAGAAATAACATATAGACCTATATTACTTCCCTTCGATTACTATTATTATTATTTCCTCCCCTACTCCGACATGGCCTGCTGGTAACTTATGTTTAGTTTTTGTGTTTTGTTGCTGTTGTTGTTTTGTTTTTTTAAATCAAGGCAAATGTTATATGTGTTTTTGTTTTTTGTTTTTGTTTTTGTTTGTGCATATAATGAAAGAAATGTGGTGCAACCCTTTAGTAATAAAACTCTATTTGCAGATACTATTTTTTTAGCTCTCAGTTATGATGAACTTTGAATCCCTATGTATTGCCAGCTACAATTGCAATGGACTGGCCAATGTTAGTAAAAGAACTGAAATATTTATTTGGTTAGCTAATAAGAAAGAATTAGATATAATATGTCTACAAGAGACGCATTCCACGCAGGAAGATGAAGAAAAATGGAAGAAGGAATGGAAAGGGTCAATTTTTTTTAATCATGGTTTGAAAAACCAAAGGGGAGTTCTAGTTTTGTTTAGAGAACATTTAGATTTTTCTGTGCATAAAATAGAACGTGATATGGATGGTTGAATAATTATTTTAGATGTTGAACTTGAAAATATAGGCCTACGCTTTTGTTTGGTTAATATTTATGCTCCAAATAATAATGATCCTATTTTTTTTGAGAATTTATATTCGATGATTCAGCATTGTGATATTCCTGTAATTCAGACAGGAGATCATAATACTGTTCTTCAACCAGCCAAAGATAGACTGGTGGAAAAGATGATCATCAAGGCCAAAAGCGATACGCTCTTACGTCCATGATGTCCGCAATGGACTTAGTTGATATTTGGAGAATAAAGAATCCGGAGCTAATTAGATACACCTGGCGAAGAAATGCATTGGCAAGTAGAATAGATTTCTTTCTTATTTCTTTCGCCTTAATGGTAAAAGTTAGTCAAGTAATGATTGACGAAAGATTTCGGTCTGATCATTATCTTATTACATTAAAACTAGATTTTACAGACACCATGAGGGGAAGGGGGTATTGGAAGATGAATCAATCATTACTAGAAGATGAGACGTTTATTTGTAAATCCAAGCAATTTATTTTGGATTTCTTTTCCTTTAACGCTGGTTCTGCAAATCCACATATTGTATGGGATACTTTCAAATGCGCTTTTCGAGGTCATGCGATAAAGTACTCAGCATGGAAGCATAAACAAAATTGTAACAAAGAAAAAATGTTGTTAGAAGAGGTGCAAAATATTAGGGATCGTATAGATGCAAATAAATCAGGCTGTATCGACCAAGACCGACAGTTACTAGATGATAAAGAAAAAGAATTGGAGAGGCTGAATCAGAATAAAATAAAGGGCATCATATATAGAAATAAAGCAACATGGATGGAGCATGGAGAAAAATGTAATGCATATTTCTTACAGCTTCAAAATAGAAATATATCTAGGAAGAACATCTCAAAACTGATACATGATGATGGAACGAATATTACATCTGCAAATGATATACTTAATGCGTTAATGAAGTATTATAATGACATTTTTAATGATACTTCTCATTCAACAAATCCTTCCTTGTTTGAGTACATAAAGCCATGCTCCTATCCAGAACTTACAACCCCACAACAGTTATTGTGTGAAGACCCTATAAATGAAGAAAATGTATATGAAGCTATATGTTCATTTCAAAATGGAAAAACCCCTGGATTAGATGGACTGCCAATAGAATTTTACAGAACCTTTTTTGATGAAATAAAAGATCCCTTACTTGCCTCTTATAACTTCTCTTTTGATGTGGGTCATCAGTCTGATACTCAAAAGGAAGGTTTAATCTCATTGTTATTAAAGCATGATGCAGAAGGACAGGCTAAGGATCCGGTAAAATTGAAGAATTGGAGACCCCTTACACTCCTGTGTTGTGATGCACGCATATTAGCAAAATGTTTAGCACTTAGAGTAAGAAAGGTTATAAAAGAATTAATACATTTTGATCAAACGGGTTTTCTAAAAGGTCGCTTTATAGGTGATAATATTAGACGTCTCCTGGAAATAATCGAATATTATGAAGAGAGAAAATTGCCTGGTCTCGTGTTCATAGCAGACTTTGAAAAGGCTTTCGATATGATTAAATGGAAGTACATATACCAATGTTTACAAATTTTTAATTTTGGTGAGACCTTTATAAAATGGGTTCATGTATTATATAAAAATCCTTGTAGTAGAATTATAAATAATGGTCATATCTCAGATCCAATTACATTGTCTAAAGGTGTCAGACAAGGTTGCCCCCTTTCGGCATATTTATTTATTCTTTCAATCGAAATGTTGGCCATAAGAAAAAGAAATAATGTTAATATTAAAGGTTTAGAGATTAATGGTTTAGAATCCAAATGTTCTTTTTATGCAGATGATGCTTCTTTTCATGTTAAAGCGGATAGCCTCTCTTTAGGCTCCCTTATATCGGAATTAGAGCTCTTTGCCTCATTATCAGGATTGAAACCAAATTATGAGAAATGCTCTATCCTTAGAATTGGATCATTAAAGAGAACTGACTTCCAAGTTCCATGTACGGTGCCGATGAAGTGTTCTGATGGCCCTGTGAATCTATTAGGAATACATATACCAGTGGACAACAGTCTTTTGATGAAATCTAATTTTGATTTAAAATTGAAGAAAATGGATAAAATTCTCCAGGCCTGGAGAGGGAAACATCTTACTATTTATGGAAAGGTTACTGTAATTAATTCACTAATACTTTCACAATTTACTTATCTTTTACAGGCTCTGCCCTCTCCTGATACAACTTTATTAAAAGCATATGAGAAAATAATTTTTAATTTTATTTGGAATGGTAAACCTGATAAAATTAAACGTAGTTATCTGTATAATGTACAGGAGAATGGAGGCTTGGGATTAAAAAGCCTTTCAATATTAGATTTAAACTTAAAAGCTGTATGGATACAACGATTATATAATAACCAAGAATGGTTTTCATCCAAATTATTTTCTGCTCAATGTGGTCCCTTAATTGGAAAAGTGTACCCCTTTTTTCAGTTGTGTCCGGCCTCGGTGGTACGTTTATCTGCTTTTTGCCCGACCTCTCCCCCTTTTTTAGAAATTCACTTTCTTTATGGCTTCAGTATCAGTTTTCTTTACCAAATAATTCCTTGGAGATTAGACAACAGATATTATGGCTAAATGAAAATATCTGTATAGACAAAAAAACCTGTGTGCTGGCAAAGAATGTTAAATAAGCATATTTATTTTGTAAATGATTTATTGAATAATGAAGGAAAATTCCTTACTTTTGAATCTTTCATTTTTAAATATGGAGATGTGTGTTCAGAATTGAACTATATGCAGTTACTTTCCACAATTTCTTCATCCTGGAAATCAAAGATAGAAAAACATCCGGAAGATTTAAGAGTATGCCGCCCTCATATTAAGAATGCTAAATGGTTGGGGCAGAAGAAGATTAATTTTGACATGTATAGGTTTTTTATGTATTCTAAAAATATAGCCGCCCAACCATATTATTTTCAAGCACATTGGGAAAGTATTTTTGATACCCCGCTTCCTTGGTTGGATTTATTTAAAAATATGTACAAATCTTCTTGTTCCACATATTTATGGATGTTTCAGTTAAAAATATTCTATAAGATATTACCAACAAGGAAGATGCTTAAAATATGGAGAATAATGGACAATGATAAATGTAGATTTTGTGGGGATGAGGAAGAAGACATTATGCACTTATTTTGGTATTGTCCAGAAGTTGCTCTTTTTTGGCATTATGTGGCTACTTGGTTATGTGACCAAGGACTTGTTTTGTTATTATCTCCAATTAATATTATTTTGGGTTTTCATGAAGAACAACATGTGCTGTTAAATACTCAGAGTCAGAGTCAGAGTCAGAGTATCTTTATTGTCATTATTCAAGATAATGAAATTGTCTTCGGACCCACGGCTTAAAAACACAACATACAATACAGTAATAAATAGAATAGAAAATTAAAAATAAAGAATACTGTTGTTCTGCTTGGGAAAGTTTTTGTTTTTAAAAATCAAGGAGAGCTTAATTTGAGATATTTTATATCATTTATTAAACATCATTATTTACTAATAAATGTATTGCCAAAAAACAAGAAAAATAATGCAGAGAGAAAAAGATGGGAAAGCCTCGCAATAACAAAAACTTGGGATGAAGATTCAATATAGTTCATTGTTTTGTATGTTTTTGTTTTTGGGATTGTTGTCATTGCTCTTATACTGGCTGTAGAGTGAACTAATTAATCCTTTATTTATTGAGTTATGATATGAATTAATGGTGCGTGTAAAATATGTAGTATGCACTTAATGATTATATGTTTTGATTATTTTATGCTGTTAATGTAGGTTCCTTTTTTTGTTGTTTGTTTGTTTGTTCTGTTGTTTTGTATTTTGTCCTCCTTTATGTTTTATGGTGCTGATGGGTTTTTATGTTACTGCCACCTGATTATTGTGTATTTTTTTTTTCTTAGAATGGAAAAAAAAAGAAAAAAAAAAAAAGAGAGAAAGAAAGAAAGAAAAAAAAAAAAGTCCCCATTAGGGGGGGTGGTGGTGGGTTTAAAAAAAAAAAAAAAAAAAAAAAAAAAACTAATTAACTCCAGTAAAAGTACTAATATTTGTCTTGGAAATGTATTCAAGTAAGAGTAATAAGTACCAAAGAAATCTAGTACTCAAGTAAAGTACAAATCCTCTGGATATGTAGCTATAAGTACAGTACTCAAGTAAATGTACTCTGTTACTGTCCACCACTGGACGTCGCTCTGTAGCAGCTCACAAACGCTCAAAATGGCCGCCAGCTGTTTGTCACTGTCAACTGTTGATTATCACAGTAACACAACAGACACACACAAACACACGAGTGTCACGTTAAGATTATATTAAACCACTGTGTCTGTGTGTGTGTGTGTGTGTGTGTGTGTGTGTGTGTGTGTGTGTGTGTCAGATACTCCAGGTGAGGTCAGCACGCTGCAACAACTCTAAAGGTCATTGTCATAGTCGATGGTTCAGTTCACCTTCATGTGAATGTTGTGTGTGTGATAAATGTTCTTTGTTCACTTTGGAGTTTATTTCTTGGAGCAAAGTGCAGAGCAGCAGCAGGTGATTAATCCAGATAAGATAACACCACCACCAACAGGTGAGTCACAGTTCAGAGTGCTACAGGTGACCTTTGACCCAGCGGTTGTGTGGCAGTTTGTTTCCCCGTGTGAAGGTAAGGTGAACAGTCTGAATGTTTTCCTCGTTAACACCTGTCGTTACCTGAGTTCTCTGCCCTTCAACTTGTGGTTGTGTTGTTGTTGTGTTATTATAATGTTACTGTAGCTGAGTCAGAGCTGCAGCTGTAAAGTCTGGACCGACAGAACCGTGTCCTCCATGTTGTGTGGATGTTGTGGGTAGAACCGTGTCCTCCATGTTGTGTTGTTGTGGGTAGAACCGTGTCCTCCATGTTGTGTGGATGTTGTGGGTAGAACCGTGTCCTCCATGTTGTGTGGATGTTGTGGGTAGAACCGTGTCCGCCATGTTGTGTGGATGTTGTGGGTAGAACCGCTGGAATAAGAGCAGAAGCTGTTACTGCCTATCACTGATCAATACTGACAGTTTTCTTTATTGATGATTGATTTTCCAGAGTTGATCGATGTTCAGCATCAGGTTCTTCACAGTAACTGAGTACATTTAGTGCAGTACAGTTGTGAGGTACTTGTACTCTCCTTGAGTATTTCCTTGTTGTGCTACTTCCTGCTTGTACTGCAGCTCATGTAGCTGACAGGTGAAGCTACTGGTCACTTTGCAGCTGCAGGTTGTAGATTAAAAACACCTGATGAGCTCAGAAACACATGATTAAAGATGGTTATTGGACACAAATCATCAATATTGTTGTGGAGAATCTTTTACAGCTGCAACAGTTGTTCAATCAACAGTTTTCAAGCAGAAATTTTCAGTTTTCAGCCTCAAAAACTGAAGATTTCCTTTTTTTCTCTGTTTCATTCGACTGTAAACTGAATATTTTTGTCTCTTTGATTGTTGCTGTGACAAAACGAGACATTTGAAGACGTGGCCTCAGACTGAGAGGAACTTGAACGCATCATTTGTCTGTTTTTTGTGACATTTGATGGAGCAGACGATGAATGGATGGACAGAGACAATAAGTGTCAGTGGCAGCTGGAGAGTGTTTTTCTCTCTTTGAATTTCCAGTGTGAGTGAAATGAGTGAATGTTGTGATAGTGGAGCTGTGAGGTGAAATAAGTCTTGGCCCAGTTGTTTTGTGTGTAATAATCAGCTGTAGCTTGTTTGATCCAGTGGTTTTCTACAGGGACGCTGTCCACACAGAGACTGTGTCACATCAACTCAGTGGATCTCAGTCCTTGTGTGTGTCAGTGGATGGAAACAGTGGTCCATGGATCATGTTGCTGGGCTGCAGCTTCATGACGCCATCTAGTGGACTGATAGTAGAAGTACAGCAGCTGATGGCAGCTTCCTCTTCCTCACTGCTGTGTGACTGCATTCAGCTGACACTGATATGAAGCAACAGACTGAAGCTTGATTTCAAACATACATTTGCAAGGTTAAGCTTAAAACAAATGTGTATTTCTGTTGCAGGTGTAGAAGTATGGCATTCACAAAGCAAGGAATTGAAAAATTGTACAAGTATGTCTCAGTTTAAGAAAATGTTTAAAAAAGAAAAGATAAGCGTCTACAAAAAAGAAGAAGGAGAAAGAGAAAAAGATAGATAGACGAGTGGTGTTCTGTTTGTTTTCTTGTCACAACTTTGTTTCATCATCTTTAACATTTTGAAATAGGGTATAATATTGGTGTTGAAGTAAGCCAATGTAATTATAACAACAGAGAGGGGCGGGTATTAAAAGTTTTCTTCATCCTGCTCCTTTTCATTCATGGTGACAATGTGCAGCTACATTATGTAATTTTGTGCAACCTTGTGAAGAATATAAACCATGAATGGAATAAACCAAAATGAACTGAAAAGCAGAGAAGAAGAGCCAATCAGTGGAGGAGCAGCTGGAGACATGATGAACATGTGAGCTGCTGTGCAGATGAATGATGTGTGTTTCCTCTGCAGGTGAAGCTACAAAGTGTGTGTGAGCTGATGTGGATGTGAGCTCAGCAGCATGGATCAGTGTGAGGACAGAGAGGAGGGAGCCCCTCCCTCTAAAACCAAGAGCCAGACCACAGGTCAAAGGTCAGATGAGCATCTCTAACTGTCCATGACTCAGATCACTGCTCCATCATTATTCACACTCAAAGCTCTGTGTGTGTTGTGTTCAAGGCCAAAGCAGCAGCACAAGACACAGTCTGGATCCAGTGATGAGTCCATTGGTCGTTGTCAGTTTAACAAGAGGCGAGCTTTATTTGAAAGGTCAGAGTTTAAAACAGTCAGAAAGACTTTTCTCTCTAGAAGTCAGTTGTTGTGTTTATTAAAGGGACAACGAGGAGTTTCTATTTGGTTATAAAAAAGTCTCTCGTTAATGTGGATGAATCTACGTTACCACTTGTTAATGGCTCCATTTTAGATAAATGTATCGTTTTGTCTCTATCGTTATTTTGTTATTTTAATTAATGGTGGAAATGCTGGGTGAGCCGACCAGCGTTTCTTTACTTTCGGTTTCGCGGACGCTGCCCGGCGAGTCATGGGAATAACGCCGCCCAATCGCCGTTAATGGTCGGAACTACGACGGTATCTGATCGTCTTCAAACCTCTGACTTTCATTGTTGATTAATGAAAACATTCTTGACAAGATGGCCGTCTTGCGCTGGTCCAAGAATTTCACCGTGCGTGCGGAGACTCATCGTAAATGTAGTATGAAATACTTCGCTTTCAAAAACTCCTTGTTGTCCCTTGAAAAGGTTGAAGATATTTTTCATCAGTTTTTCTCCAACATGCACAATTATCAGTTGTGTTGTTGTTTCAGGATCCAGCAGCAGAGACCAGACTCTCCTGAACCCAGCTGTCTGTCTTTAAAGAGCGACCACTCAAAGGGCTGGATAGATAACTTTAAAGGAGGACGTGGATCAGCTGATCAGATGTAAGAGACAAAACTACATTTCAAAGTTTTTGAGTTTGTGTTGAACGTTCTTCCTGTGGAGTCACATTTCAATGATTCTCATTAAAAACTGAGTTATAACTCAGACACACGTTCAGTGAATGACTGACAGCATCCCATGCATCTTTGTTTCTGTTATTGCATCCACTGCTGACGCTACTAAATATAACAGCTGCTTTTTGTTCACTTCCTGCAGCAGTCGCTCCACTTCAGCACTAAAGAGTCCGACGCTCCCTTTAGATTTTTGTTTGGACATTTTAACTTTCTTTCTCAACTCACCTTCTCTGGCATTCTTGATTTAACAACACGTTCATGAATCTGACGTAGAGTTTGCATGTTCTCCCCGACATGTGTGGGTTCTCTCCAGCTTCCTCCCACAGACCAAAGACATGCAGGACCCCCCCCAGCAGAGACTGCCCTCATCAACTCCTGCTAACATTTCAATATTTCGCACATTCTATGACAAACTGTAAACTGTTTTCTTGTCTGTAACAACATCTATTGCACGTCTGTCCGTCCTGGGTGAGGGATCCCTCCTCTGTTGCTCACCCTGAGGTTTCTCCAATTTTTCCCTGTTAAAAGGGTTTTCCATGGAGTTTTTCCTCAGTCGATGTGAGGGTCTAAGGACAAAGGATGTTGCTACGATGCCATGTAAAGCCCTTTGAGACAAACTGTTTGTAAAAACGGGCTATACAAATAAAATTGCCTTGCCTTGCCTTGCCTTAACTGGTGACTCTAAATTGGCCATAGGTGTGAATGTGTGTCTGTATATGTTGGCCCTGTGATAGACTGGTGACCTGTCCAGGGTGAACCCCGCCTCCTGCCCAAAGTCAGCTGAGAAAGGCTCCAGCTCACCCTCCACCCTAGTGAGGATGAGCTGTATACTGCCCTACAAAGCAAAAAGGCAGTAACTACGCAGAGTTCCGAACTGAGAAAAATGACTTTAAAGTTATCCTGTTGTCCAGCCTAAGTAGTTGTAGGTAGATTATTGGACATGAGGCAGTTTTGTTACTTTGTATTAGCTTATTCTTTGTACATATTAATTCTCATATTTGATTTGATGTTTTACCCCTATTTTGCAGTTACTGTATTCTTGCTCTGTATTACTTGCCAAAAATGTGGCACCATACCAAGGAAAAGGGCAGTAACTGCAGATTCTTCAAAAACTATTCTGTCACAACTTGTGCTCTAGGTGTGTTAGAAACACTGTATTTGGACTAATTGGAACCATTTGTTTCCCTGAACATGGATATACCAAACCCAAAGTAATCTGACCATTTTAGGCCAATATTTTCCACCCGGAAATTCTGGTGCTGAAATTGCTGTTTAAAGTGTCTCACATTCCTAAACTGTATATATAAAGCCCAAATTAGGACAATTTATTTTGAATAGTACCAGTATGGGAAACATGGAAACAGTAACTTCACTCTGCGGCAACACGGTTGTTTTTACGTTAAGTAAAACAAAGCAAAAGTACAGTAACTGACAGAGTAACGGTAGTTACTGCCTTCTTGCTTTGTTTCACTAGGGCTTTTTGCAGTTACTGTAAAAACGACTACCATTTTTCTCCAAAACGACACACATTTGAGATAAGATATTTTGTCACATAACAAAGGATGCCTTGAATGTCATGAAAATGATAATAACTCATTTTCGACCAAAAATGCAGTTACTGCCTTTTTGCTTTGTAGGGCAGTATAGAAGATGAATGAACTTAAAGAGATATTGGTGAATTATGCCCATTGTTACAAAATGTAGGAAAAGGAAGTCATTCACATTTGTAACCCTTAAAATAACTTTACAGAGAATTCTTTTGAAAACCTAAAACTGTTAAACATGAGTTGTGTTGTTGTTTCAGGATCCAGCAGCAGAGACCAGACTCTCCTGAACCCAGCTGTCTGTCTTTAAAGAGCGACCGGTCAAAGGACTTGGTCATTGACTTTAAAGGAGGACGTGGATCAGTTGATCAGATGTAAGCTGTAACTGACAGTCAGACTCAGGTTATTGTAGAAAAGAACCAGTTTGTACGACGTGTTGTTGGACCAGGTCTGAAACCAAAGTGTCTCTGTCTGTTGTGAACGTCCTCAGGGGACATATAAAGTCCATCTTGTATTATCTCTCTGTACTGATGTTGACTTGACACTGATTCCTCCACAGAGTGGACCAGGAGAGCTCAGAGGTTCCCAGTGGTCAGTCTGCCCAGCAGCATCAAACACACCTGGACTCCATATTTATGGTGAGGACATGTCCAACAGCTGCTGTTACATCTGTTGTGTTCACCATCATCTCCATGCTGCACTTTGACACCAGTGGATTGTCAGTCTGTCCAACATGGATCTGATGTTTGGCTCCATGGTTTTAGTTTGATGCTGTCACTCATAGAGTTTCTGTTCCAGCTGCTGGAGGAGAACATGGTCACTTTTGTCAAGAACGAGCTGAAGAAGATCCACAAGGCTCTGAGTCCAGATTACCCAGAATGCTCAGGGAGTCAGAGGGAGGATGAGGAGGTGTTGGACGGTGAGGATGAAGAGAGGAGGAGCAGCAGAGAGGCATTAGTGAAGATCACAGTGAACTTCCTGAGGAGGATGAAGCAGGAGGAGCTGGCTGAGCGTCTGCAGAGCGGTAAGAGGATTTCTCTAAAGCCAGTGTAATGCCGTGTTCCCACCAAACGTGATGATGCGTTGTTGCGCGTCGAGATTACATGTTAAGTCAATGCAAAAACGCGTCATCACGCCGGGCGATGCGATGGACGCGTTGGCCACGAAAATCGCTTCCATCGCGTCGCCCGGCGCGATGACGCTTCATCGCTCAAGTTGAAATAATTGAACTTTTGCGGCAAATTTGCGTGAAGACGCACTGCGACAGCCTATCAGCGTTGAGATTGTCACCGACGTGCTGACGTACGGACGTACTGGTGTTCCCTTGGCAATTTAGTTTAGTTTATTATTCAGATCCCCATTAGTACTCACAGGCGGTCAGTCACACAGTAGTACGTACCTGTCTCCGCTGCGGCCAGAGACCCGCACCGCTGTTCCTGTCCCTGTCCCGCAACGGTGGTTATCTCGGCCATGGTCGAAGAGAGAATGAAATGGTGGGAGAAATGTTGTTGTTTGGGCGGGCTCGTCACGCGACGTGATGCTGTGACGAGGCGTTTTTTTGCATATTGGACAAGCGTTGAAACTGGAGCGTGTAGCGCGACGTGATTTCATTTGACACGCGATTACATCACGTTCATCACATTTGGTGGAAGACACTGGGCTTCAGCCAACTCTGATTGGCTGTGTGCTCACTATGGTGATTCTGATTGGCGGTGCCCTAAGCGCATCAGCGCGGTGTGTGGGAGGGACGGAAGTGACCACAGTAAACAAACAGTGTCCTAGCCTGTCCTACAGTAAAAATGGCACATCAAATAAAAAGAGAAGTAAAGCAATATATTAAGCGGCAATATAATATTTAAGCACCAAAGATGTTCAATCAAACCCACATAGCTTGAAACAACGTTCAAAACACACACAGCTAGTGTCACAACTAAGCATATAAAGTCTGGTGTGTTTCACTGTTTCCTTTCTCCCGACTGTGGCCGACGAGAGGCGACAGACTCGTCGAACAAGAGGCCGTCGGCGTCGGGGCAGTGTGTGGGGGCCTTAAAGATTCAACATGATGGACAAATGAGACGTTCACTGACATCAACACATGAAGGGAAACATGTTCATATAGTCGTTATTCAGAGGGATTAAAATGTTAAAATGTTTTCTTTATGAATTTTACTATGTTTCTGTTTATTCAGGAACTCCTCGTGCAGTTTGTGGACGTCAACTCAAATCTGTCCTGAAGGAGAAGTTCCAGTGTGTGTTTGAGGGGATCGCTAAAGCAGGAAACCCAACCCTTCTGAACCAGATCTACAC
Organism: Trachurus trachurus; assembly: GCF_905171665.1. NCBI lineage: Eukaryota > Metazoa > Chordata > Actinopteri > Carangiformes > Carangidae > Trachurus > Trachurus trachurus. Next base: position 40,256,434 of record NC_139892.1, read on the forward strand.
AGAGCTCTACATCACAGAGGGAGGGGCTGAAGAGGTCAATGATGAACATGAGGTCAGACAGATTGAAACAGCGTCCAGGAAACCACACAGACCAGAAACAACCATCAGACAAGAAGACATCTTTAAAGCCCCACCTGGAAGAGACCGACCAATCAGAAGAGTGATGACAAAGGGAGTGGCTGGCATTGGGAAAACAGTCTTAACACAGAAGTTCACTCTGGACTGGGCTGAACACGAAGACAACCAGGACATACACTTCACATTTCCCTTCACCTTCAGACAGCTGAATGTGCTGAAAGAGAAAAAGTTCAGCTTGGTGGAACTTGTTCATCACTTCTTCTCTGAAACCAAAGAAGCAGGAATCTGCAGGTTTGATCAGTTCCAGGTGGTCTTCATCTTTGACGGTCTGGACGAGTGTCGACTTCCTCTGGACTTCCACAACACTGAGATCCTGACTGATGTGACAGAGTCCACCTCAGTCAACGTGCTGCTGACCAACCTCATCAGGGGGAACCTGCTTCCCTCTGCTCGCCTCTGGATAACCACACGACCTGCAGCAGCCAATCAGATCCCTCCTTACTGTGTTGACATGGTGACAGAGGTCAGAGGGTTCACTGACCCACAGAAGGAGGAGTACTTCAGGAAGAGGTTCAGAGATGAGGAGCAGGCCAGAGAGATCATCTCCTACATCAAGACATCACAAAGCCTCCACATCATGTGCCACATCCCAGTCTTCTGCTGGATCACTGCTACAGTTCTGGAGGAGCTGTTGAAGACCAGAGAGGGAGGAGTGCTGCCCAAGACCCTGACTGAGATGTACATCCACTTCCTGGTGGTTCATCTAAAACTGAAGAAGGTCAAGTATGATGGAGGAGCTGAGACAGATCCACACTGGAGTCCAGAGAGCAGGAAGATGATTGAGACTCTGGGAAAACTGGCTTTTGAGCAGCTGCAGAAAGGAAACCTGATCTTCTATGACTCAGACCTGACAGAGTGTGGCATCGATATCAGAGCAGCCTCAGTGTACTCAGGAGTGTTCACACAGATCTTTAAAGAGGAGAGCGGCCTGTACCAGGACAAGGTGTTCTGCTTCGTCCATCTGAGTGTTCAGGAGTTTCTGGCTGCTCTTCATGTCAATCTGACCTTCATCAACTCTGGACTCAACCTGATGTCACAACAACAAACAACTTCCAAGAAGACTGAAACAACAGGAGTCAAATCTGCAGAGACAAACTTCTACCAGAGCGCTGTGGACGAGGCCTTACAGAGTCCAAATGGACACCTGGACTTGTTCCTCCGCTTCCTCCTGGGTCTTTCACAGGGGACCAATCAGAATCTCCTACGAGGTCTGATGACACAGACAGGAAGTGACTCACGGTCCAATCAGGAAACAGTCCAGTACATCAAGAAGAAAATTGAAGAGACTCCCTCTGCAGAGAAAAGCATCAACCTGTTCCACTGTCTGAATGAACTGAATGATCGTTCTCTAGTGGAGCAGATCCAACAGTCCCTGACATCAGGACGTCTCTCCACAGATGAACTGTCTCCTGCTCAATGGTCGGCTCTGGTCTTCATCTTACTGTCATCAGAAGAAGATCTGGACGAGTTTGACCTGAAGAAATACTCTCCTTCAGAGGAGGCTCTTCTGAGGCTGCTGCCAGTGGTCAAAGGGAAAGCCTCCAACAAAGCTCTGTAAGTGTAGAGATAGTTGGATATATTCATCATTATATAAAAACCCTTCTGTCTTTCAACAGGACAGATATTTAATTCCTTTCTTCTTTAATTCCCAATGATCATCTCTTCAGACTGAGCGGCTGTGACCTCTCAGAGAGAAGCTGTGAAGCTCTGTCCTCAGTCCTCAGCTCCCAGTCCTCTAGTCTGAGACACCTGGACCTGAGTAGCAACAACCTGCAGGACTCAGGAGTGAAGCTGCTGTCTGCTGGACTGAAGAGTCCACACTGTAGACTGGAGACTCTCAGGTGAGGATCCATCCAGCTGTTTATCTGATGCCACTTGAACACAGCAGCAGGTGTTGACAGAGGGTTCCTGTGTGTTGTTGTGTGTGTTCAGGATGTCTGGTCACAGAGGAAGGCTGTGCTTCATTGGACATGTTCATGTTTTTAGTGAACGTTGAACTGAATGAATCAGTTTATAAATGATGAACCTGAGCAGCGTTCACTGTCACCAGAGTGAACACTGCTCAGGTTTTATGACAGTTTTACCTGGTTCTTCACTTTCAGCAGAATATGACTCATTGTTTAAGTGGTAAAATATTTTCTCAGTCTCAACATTTTTAGTTCATTAATTCATATAGTTTGTTAGTGGCAGTGATTAGAGGCTGGTGATGGAGGTAGAAGGAGGTTCTACTTAAAAACAACAGCTGATTATTTATTTAAAGGGCCCATATTATGCAAAATCCACTTTCTACTGGTTTTGTAGTGGTTCTATGTGTTCCCGTGGCCTTTCTATGACGCCTGGAGGTGAAAAAAGTCTGTTCACTCCCTAAATTGATTGCTACACTTTTTGAGATAGTGTCTCCAAACGTGGGAATTGGAAGTGCTGTGCAGCTTGACGTCACAAAGCACCGAACTCACGTGATTCCACGTCCCGGTACTTCCTTATCCTCTTCCTTATCCTGTCCGTCATTTCACATAAAGCGGTGCGGGAGGAGCGGTCGGTACTGCGGTCGCCAGATGATCATTTTGAATCATTGACTGAAAAAACATCCGTCAGTCATTACAAATGAAATCGTGGACCGGAGAATATTGGAATGGTACCATCACAGTCACAGTTTATAGTCAAATCTATCTATAAATCTATTTATACAAACTAGAACATGTTGAGTAAGAAACACTGTAAACTCTCAGGTTTGTGTTGAAATTGTTGTTGTGTATTTATGATTCTAACCTGTTATTTCCTTCATATTGAGTATGTGAGTGTTTTTCCTTGAAATCCTCTTCAGATTGAGCGGCTGTAACCTCTCAGAGAGAAGCTGTGAAGCTCTGTCCTCAGTTCTCAGCTCCCAGTCCTCTAGTCTGAGACACCTGGACCTGAGTAACAACAACCTGCAGGACTCAGGAGTGAAGCTGCTGTCTGCTGGACTGGAGAGTCCACACTGTAGACTGGAGACTCTCGGGTGAGGATCCATCCAGCTGTTTATGTGATGCCACTTGAACACAGCAGCAGGTGTTGACAGAGGGTTCCTGTGTGTTGTTGTGTGTGTTCAGTCTGTCAGGATGTCTGGTCACAGAGGAAGGCTGTGCTTCTCTGGCCTCAGCTCTGAGCTCCAACCCCTCCCATCTGAGAGAGCTGGACCTGAGCCACAACCATCCAGGAGCCTCAGGAGTGAAGCTGCTGTCTGCTGGACTGGAGGATCCAGACTGGAGACTGGACTCTCTCAGGTATCGAGAGGCTGCTGCAGCCACACACACTGTCTGATAGAGAGGAGGAGGAGCTGGAACATTTTCTATGGCCCCTGTCACACCTGGTCACACCTGGTATTAACATCTGTCTCAGGTGATCCATGCATAGGGATGGGAATCGAAAACCGGTTCTTGTTGAGAATCGGTTCCCAGTGTTTCAATTCCTTGGAATCGTTTGCAAAATTGGCAAATCAATTCCAGTCCTTTTTTTTTTTCTTGCCGCGGTCGCTCTGTGAATTAATGCTGGTGAGTCCAACACGGCGGTCGGGTTTAATTACAGGCAGTGTGCCTGTTTATCACTATAAACACGGTAGATGTGGTGAGTGACTGAGCTGAGGCTGGTGGTGTGTGGTCAGCGGCGTGGAGCGGTGTGGGTCTCTGACTGCAGCTCCGCCTGACTGCCAGTGAGTGCTTTGGGACGGGGCTCACGGTAACACCAGCTGCTCGTTGAAAACAGCAGTGATCGCCTCATGCTTTCACGTCTCCAAACCAGACACGTCTGTAACAACATCTGAAAAGTTGGCAAGTTGCTCAAAACAGCGATATCGCTGCCGCAGGGACCTGCCGTGTAGAGAAAAAAATGGTTCAGTCATATTGATTTTGACTTAATTTTGACAAGCCATGCTTCCAAATGTTGAAATTTAGGTCGACAAATTACTTTTTGGTCGATAATGCTTGGTCGACTATTTGGGGGCAACCCTAGTACAAACGTGAACAAAGTTTGTTGTCCTTTTTTTCCAAATGAGAATTGATAAAGAATCGAATCGTTAAGCAGAATCGAAAATGGAATTGGAATCGTAAAAATCTTATCAATTCCCATCCCTATCCGTGCATTGATGACATCAGATCCCATCACTCAGACCATATCCAGAGGTGGTGTAGGCCACAGTGAAGCTCCGCCCACTCCACTGACCAGGGGTGGAAAGAGTACCAAATAAATCTACTAGTAAAAGTACTTTTACCTTGATGAAATTTTACTCAAGTAAAAGTAAAAGTACTGGTGTCAAAATCTACTCAAGTAAAAGTAAAAAGTAGCTCATTTAAAATTTACTCAGAGTAGAAGTTACTTAGTTCCTTTTTTTTTCACTGCAGTTGTCCAGAGCCACTACTGGCCCAAGGTTGTCACGATCATGATACTAAAACTTTCAACTCAATATCGTTATTAAGAAAAATATTCGATACTCAATACCAAGTTCAAGTTCAAGTTCAAGTTTAACTTTATTATCCTCATAGAGGAAATTCATATGGTCATTGCACGGCCCATGTCAGATAGATAAAAAGAAGTAGTTAAAATAAATACAAACATACAAACATTTAAAAAAACAAAGACAGAAAAACAACAGAAGTGCATACAGGCATACAAGTGAGTTCACATTATCTGCTATTGAGCATTCTAATTGCTGTTGGCACGAAGGAATTGCTGTATCTCACAGTCCTAATTTTTTGCTGGAGGATTCTGCCCCCTGGCCTACCACTCCTTCGAAACCTTAGATGGAGAGGGTGCCTGTGATAATTCATGATTTGTTCAGCCTTTTTTAAGATCAGCTCCCTGTACAGTTGGGTTGCCGATGCCTGATCGATCCCAATGATCCTACTGGCTGTCTTGATCATACGCTGCAATTTAGCTTGATCCCGAACATGCATATTACCAAAAGTACAGAGGAGGCCAAAGGTAAGAACGCTCTGCAGGACAGTTTTATAGAACATTTGGAGGATACGTCGGTCTATCCTGAGATAGTTCAACCTTCTAAGGAAGAACAGCCTCTGCTGTAGCTTCCTGGACTTACTTGTTGCTAGATCGCTGAATTTAAGTTGGTCATCTATTTCAACTCCTAGATATTTATAGGTAGAGACCCTCTGGATTTGCTCACCATCTATGTTAGAAGGGGGGACACTTATCTTTCTTTTACTAAAGTCAATTACCATCTCTTTAGTTTTTTTGGCATTGACCTCCAAGAAGTGGTCTGAGCACCACTGCATAAAACCCTCTATCTCCCTATCAAAACCCTCCACAGATGCTCTTCCAGATTTTAAAAATCCGACTAAGGCTGTGTCGTCTGCATATTTAAAAAACGTATGCTCAGAAGAGGCTGCTTGACAATTATTTGTGTATAAAACAAATAACACAGGGGACAAAACACACCCTTGAGGAGCACCGGTGTTGATGATCTTTGGTGATGAGAGAGCTGAATTAAACCTCACTCGCTGACTACGATTGGTCAGAAAATCATAGATCCACAAAATAATTTTAGAGTTTACACTGAGATCCATTAATTTGTTCACTAACAAATGCGATTGAATTGTATTGAAAGCACTACTAAAATCTACATACACCACTTTAGCCAAGTTATTTGCACCTTCAAGGTGCTCATAGATGTTATTCACCAGAGTCAGTAGTGCATCCTCAACCCCTCTGCAGAACCTGCTTCTTAGGTTTGTACCCTGTGATTGTTTGTAAGCCCATCCATGCTCTTCTGCTATCAGATTTAAAAAAAACTCTCTACTCTGTCTTTGTATGCTGCTTTACACTGTCTGATCATGGCTTTAATCTGCCTCTGTACCTCCTTCTTCTTTTCCTTGCTTCCCCCTGACTTAAACAGGCATTTTTTCTGATTAAGAAGTTGTTTTAGCTCTGGAGACACCCATGGCTTATTAATGGCCATGGATCTGACTGGGCTCCTACATTTAACTCAACGGGCCGGTAGGAGTAGGACCGGTCCGGCCTTCAGCCCCGGTGTGTCTACTGTCTAGTCATTTAATCTGGCAGGGTCAGCGGTCCCGTTACCGAACACAGCCGGACATGTTCATGAGTTCATTAAAAAAAAAAAAAAAACGGACGCCACGGACAGGACGTGAAAAGTGGACATGTCTGGTCAAAAGAGGACGTTTGGTCACTGTAAACGTAGCTGAATAGATGGACATGCCTGATAACGTTGTCTTTAATCATTGACGTCAGCTTTTAACCGCTAGCTGCGGCTAATGGCTAATATTAAGACGACAACATAGCGACAAGCCCTGTTATGCACTAACTCACGTAGCGGTGAGGGGGGGGGGGGGGGGGGGGGGGGGGGTACGTGTGCCTAGCTACCTGCTGCTGCTGCTGTGTGCGTCTGTGAAGGGAGGGAGAGAGAGAGAGAGAGAGAGAGAGAGAGAGAGAGAGAGAGAGAGAGAGGCGGCAGCGGCGTAGCTACTTTTGACAACCCACACAGACACAGTGCAAGTTCATATATTTTTTACTTTGTAACGGAAGCTATTTCAAATGTAACTTAGTAAGTTAGTTAGTAACTAAGTAAATTTCTTCAAAAAATATGTACTCAAGTAAAAGTAAAAGTACTGATTTTAAAAATTACTCAAAAAAGTACAAATACACAAAAAAGCTACTTAATTACAGTAAGGAGAGTAAATGTAACTCGTTACTTTCGGTAACACTTTACACTAAGGTACACAAAATTAGAGTAGTTAATGAGTAACTAATGAGTAACTAATGAGGAACTAATGAGTAGTTAGTGAGGAACTAAGCTACACAAAATTACAGTAGTTACTGAGGAACTAAGCTACACAAAATTACAGTAGTTACTGAGGAACTACTGATTAATTAACTATTAGTTAATGGTCAGTTCTTCAGGAACCCCTGATCAAATTTCAGAGGAGTAGTTACTGAGGAACTAATGAGTAGTTAGTTAGGGAACTGAGATACACAAAATTAGAGTAGTTACTGAGGAACTAATGATTAACTAACTATTAGTTAATGGTCAGTTCTTCAGGAACCGCTGATCAAATTTCAGAGGAGTAGTTACTGAGGAACTAATGAGGAACTATTAATGATCAGTTCTTCATTAACTCATGATCAAATTTCATAGATAGTTAATCACAACTTGATGATTAGTGAACTAGTTACTTCATCAGTACAGAATCATTACTCAGTAACATGTCCAGTAGTTAACCTTTATGACCTAAAGTGACACATAATGAGTGGTTTTTCATTTCTTCATCTTCATCTTTACATTAGTAGTTCCTTAAAAAATCACAGACAGCAGGATTCTTTAGAAGATTTTATTCATTAATTTCAGACCACATACACATCAATATGACCATCCATGTTGCCTTCGAAATAAATATGATAGTTTGTCACATGTTTGGTAGGCTAAATGAATGTATCATGGGGCTGTGTAGTACTGTATACTGATCACACCGTGGTTCACAGTAAAGGTGTTTGAGTAGTTATTTACTATGAAACAAATTTGGAATGAATGAGGAACTCACTATTAGTTAATGGTGAGTTCTTCAGTAACTCCTAATCAAATTACTGAGGAACTAACTATTAATTAATCATTAGTTACCCTTTTTGTGTACCTTAAGGTAAAGTGAGACATCAAAATGAGTAGGTAATGAGTACTGAATCATTAGTTACCCTTTTTGTGTACCTTATAGTAAAGTGAGACATCAAAATGACTAGGTAATGAGTACTGAATCATTAGTTACCCTTTTTGTGTACCTTATAGTAAAGTGAGACATCAAAATGAGTAGGTAATGAGTACTGAATCATTACTGAATCATTAGTTACCCTTTTCGTGTACCTTATAGTAAAGTGAGACATCAAAATGACTAGGTAATGAGTACTGAATCATTAGTTACTCTTTTTATGCACCTTATAGTAAAGTGAGACATCAATATGAGTAGGTAATAAGTACTGAATCATTACCTAGTCATTAGTTACTATTTTTGTGTAAGGTACACAAACATTACAGTAGTTACTGATGAACTAATGAAGAACCAAAATAATCATTTGCCTCTATGTGCACCAAAATAACTTTTGTCTTCACGGGCACCAAAATAAGATTTTACCTGCACAGGTACACCAAAATAACATTTTTTTTATGTCCACACACAAGAAAATATGATAGAATGTAAAAAAAAATAAAAATAAAAATAAAAAGAGAAAGAAAAGAAAAGAAAAACCATTGTAGCTTTCTTGTTTTAATAATAGCCTAATAAAAAATAACAAGTGTGTAGCGTCCCCAGCTAAATGATGGTCACAAATGATGAAACTGATGGTTCACATTCCTTCATTCCATGGACCGTATTCAGTTGCAGACACACCGTAAGAGCTATGAGAAGAAAATAAAATACAGTTACCTTTCCTTTTACATAAATGAAATTATTTTTAACTGCTTTTATCACATAAACAATCATGTAAGTTGACTCCCTTTTTATCTATTTAATCAAAAGACAATATCCAAATGGAGTGCTGTATTACCATGAAATAAATATTTTTAACCGTTTGTTTTTAATCCAATAAACTGTTTTTAACCTTACCAGACCTCACATCAAACAGACAAAACAGTCCTGTTGCATTAATAAAACAATCAACGAGTTAGCTTAGCTTCATCTCACTTCAATGTATTGAAGTGAGATGGAGCTAAACTAAGCTAACTAAGCCGAGCTGGCCAATGCTAATAGCTACCGCTAACCACAACATGTTCCATACATGAGACTATCAACGGCGACCAAACTCGAGCCGGACATAAATATAACATGAAAAGGTAACAAAAACAAACCTTGTGCCCCTTATTAGCCAGGTGCTAGGGCGTTTCATGTAAGTTAGGCACACTTTTAGCATTGAAGACACTCTGGCCTTGCAGACACACTGCCGGTAAAATCCGTAGCACCGGAAGTTTATGAGGTCTCGGCGAGACGCTTTCAAAATAAAAGCACTGAATATAACGTCGGCTTAATATATAAGAAATAAAGCCCTGACCTTGACTAATGTTCAGAAACTAAATAAATAAACACAATAACAACAAATGAAGTAATGTTCTTATCATATTAAAGGTCATTTACAAAGTGTCATTTGTCTTTTATTTTGGAAACGAGATCATCATTTCCTGTGCACCTTTACTGTGAGGAGCAGTGAATTCACTTGGCACAAGAGAAGCAATTGACCATGCCACAAGAGAAGCAATGGACCATGCAGGGAAAAGCAAAAGAAGGAAAATCCCATTTCGACGATATCTCGAGGATGAGTGTGTGACCGTACAGTGATATTTTAATGGTATCTGTCTTTTTTTTTTTTTTGGAAGATGTGTAAGATGACTCCTCAAATTTTACTATGCTAACTTTCTCCAAAGTGACCTAGCATAGCATCGATGCTATGGTCGGTTAACAGAATGTAGCATTGATGCTACACTTGCACACGTTGTACAAAACATTAAATAACCTGTTAACTGCATCTGAATCGTGGGATTCTTTGCTTTCCGAGGGTCCTTGAATGGTGCCTCTATGAAAGTATGCTCAAGTGTTGCATTGATGCTAGCTCGGTTTAGCTCTGTTCCCTTACCATGTGGTTACATGATGCATATCGTCCCTTGTTGTCATAAAGGCACCATTCAAAAAATCCAGTGATTCAGATGCTGTTCACAACTCGTCTCTATCATATACGGTTCATAAGTTATTAAATATTTTGACAAAAATGTGCAACCTCAGCATCAATGCTATGCTCGGTTTAGCTTCTCTTCCAGTGTCACGTGTTGTCGTAGAGGCACCATTCAAGGACCCTCGGAAAGTGGATAACCCCCCGATTCAGATGCTGTTCACAGCTCGTCTCTATCATAAACGGTTCATAAGTTATTTAATGTTTTGTAAAACATGTGCAAGCGTAGCATCAATGTAACGTTCGGTTAACCAAACTACGGTCGGTTTTAGAGGGCTAAATTCACTTTGGACAAAGTTATCTTACAGTAAATTTGAGGAGCAATCTTACCGAATTTGTATATATTAAAAAAAAGAGAGATATACCATTAAAATGTACTTATACTGTACGGTCACATCCTCATCCTTGAGATATAGAACGTCTCTGATATAGTTGAGATGGGAGCTTCTGCTCTTCCTTGCTCTGTCCATTACTTCTCTCATCGTCGTCAAATGAATTCACTGCTCCTCACAGTAAAGCTGCACAGGTGAGCCACCGGAATTGAAGATCTTGTTTCCAAAATAAAAGACAAATGACTTTTTTTTTTAAGCAAGTAAGTTACAAAGGTTTTTGTTGTTGTTTTACATTCTATGTCATTTTGGTGCACATGGAGGCAAATGATTATTTTGGTTCCTCATTAGTTCATCAGTAACTACTGTAATGTTTGTGTACCTTACACAAAAATAGTAACTAATGATTCAGTAATGATTCAGTACTTATTACCTACTCATTTTGATGTCTCACTTTACTATAAGGTACACAAAAAGGGTAACTAATGATTCAGTACTCATTACCTAGTCCTTTTGATGTCTCACTTTACTATAAGGTACACAAAAAGGGTAACTAATGATTCAGTACTCATTACCTACTCAATTTGATTTCTCACTTTACTATAAGGTACACAAAAAGGGTAACTAATGACTAAGTAATGATTCAGTACTCATTACCTACTCATTTTGATGTCTCACTTTACCTTAAGGTACACAAAAAGGGTAACTAATGATTAAGTAATAGTTAGTTCCTCAGTAATTTGATTAGGAGTTACTGAATAACTCACCATTAACTAATACTGAGTTCCTCATTCATTCCAAATTTGTTTCATAGTAAATAACCACTCTAAATTTTGTGCACCTCAAACAACTTTACTGTGAACCACGGTGTGATCAGTATACAGTACTACACAGCCCCATGATACATTCATTTAGCCTACCAAACATGTGACAAACTATCATATTTATTTCGAAGGCAACATGGATGGTCATATTGATGTGTATGTGGTCTGAAATTAATGAATAAAATCTTCTCAAGAATCCTGCTGTCTGTGATTTTTTAAGGAACTACTAATGTAAAGATGAAGATGAAGAAATGAAAAACCACTCATTATGTGTCACTTTAGGTCATAAAGGTTAACTATGGACATTTTATTGAGTAATGATTCTGTACTGATGAAGTAACTAGTTCACTAATCATCAAGTTGTGATTAACTTTCTATGAAATTATATCATGAGTTAATGAAGAACTGATCATTAATAGTTCCTCATTAGTTCCTCATTAACTACTCCTCTGAAATTTGATCAGGGGTTCCTGAAGAACTGACCATTAACTAATAGTTAGTTAATCATTAGTTCCTCAGTAACTACTGTAATTTTGTGTATCTCATTTCCCTAACTAACTACTCAATAGTTCCTCAGTAACTACTCCTCTGAAATTTGATCAGGGGTTCCTGAAGAACTGACCATTAACTAATAGTTAATTAATCAGTAGTTCCTCAGTAACTACTGTAATTTTGTGTAGCTTAGTTCCTCAGTAACTACTGTAATTTTGTGTAGCTTAGTTCCTCACTAACTACTCATTAGTTCTTCATTAGTTACTCATTAACTACTCTAATTTTGTGTACCTTATTGTAAAGTGTTACCTTACTTTCCACCCCTGCCACTGACGTCCTCTGTCTCAGTCTGACTCGTCCCAACACAGTTTATACTGAAGACAAAATCTCAGAGTGTTTCAAACATGAGCTGTGCAGCTTTCATCAGTCACAGTGATGAACTACTGGGATCAGGAGTTTCTCCTCATGATGACTTCATTGTCTCATCATGACTCACTGTGTCATATTCAGGAGAAGAGATGTCAGTGATGAAAGCAGCTGTTGGCAGCTGTGCTCTGAGTCTCCCCAGATGTTTGGATCAGACTTTATTTCAGAGTGTATCAGGAAACATTTCAGCTGCAGCTGGTTGAACTGCTCCTGAACCAACAGAGTGTTTGACCTGAACAGTCCCAGAGACTGTAGACACCTGTTGAGTGTGGACACACTAATAACAACACAGCAACAAGAATCAAAGCATGTCCACTGCTCAGAGACATTCGTCTCCCAGCGTCTCCAACCAAGGAGGAAATAAGAGACAGAAACCAGGCGGCACCATCAGGTCTCTGTCTGGTCAGATATTGATGATCAATAATCAGCTCAGTCTCTCTGAGATCCTGGTCTTGTCCTGATGAGATGTGTTGTTGTGTTGAGGAGACCTCACTGTCCAGAGGCCTGGAGCTGTCAATCAGAAGAAAGTGAGTGTAGTGAACAGTGTAATAATCAGTGTTTGTGGCTGAATGTGTGTGTGGTCAAACAGCTGTTTTCAGACTGTGTGTGTGCTGACTCCAGATCAGATGAAGCCACAAAGTGGCTCCTTAATGAAAGTCTCCAGCAGCTGGAGCTTCACTTCCTGTCTGAGTCCATGTGCTCTGAGCTGAGCCTGCTTCTCTCTGCTCTACAGTTTCTCTGCTTCCTCTGGACTCTGACTTCAAGTCCAGTCAAAATGTGTGGACAGGTTTGATGGAGCTCAGGACTGGTCCTGAGGACGGCTGCTTTATTCCACATGATGTGACTGATCACAGTGAGTCAGTGTGTTGCAGCTGATCTGTGTGAAGAGCAGAGAAGAACAGAGTCATTGATCATGAGATCCTGATCCGTCCTGTCACTGTGATCAGATGGTTTCTATTAGAGCTCCTTCATCCACTCACTGCTGCTGTGGCTCCTGTGGAAACCTGCTCACAGCCTCATTCTTCAGCTTCCTGTGGAGTTTTCTTCAAACAAACACAAGTTGTGTTCACACTAGGGTTTGCACAGACTAGTCGACTAGTCGACTTTACTGCTCCACAATGACGTTTTGAGCTGGACGTCGACTAGTCGCTGATCATGTGACAGTAGCGGCTTGAAACAACAGCTGAGTGCGCTGAATGAAAAAAATATGAGCGCCGTCAAGCTGGATAGAACCAGATCGTACCAGACAGGAAGTCGTGCACAGAAAAGAGAATCCGGTCAATTTTCAAAATAAAATAAATGATGATTAAGTTTGCTTGTCCGTCTATAAATATTTGTCAGTTGCGTCTGCACACAAGACACACATCCATACAGCGGTAGAGACAGACCTGTGTGTGTGGAAAACCGAGCAGCCTCCAGACGGGTCGATGTTTGACCGGCGCGGAGAGAGAGAGCAGTAGAAGCTGCTGCCTGCGAGACTGGCCAACATGTACGTACTTGTCACGCATTCTGACCTCCTAGTACGCATATTGTTTGATCTTGTATTTTGCCAGTTTTCAATCAAGTTGTCACCAGCCTTGTTGTCACTGAAGATCATGCTCCGGTGCCACACAGATCTGTGCGTAAGCGGTGTGCTTTCGGCCAATCAGAACGCTTCATTTTCACTCAACCACCTGCCCTCCTCCGGGCTTTAGGCTTGGGTGAAAGGACAGAACCGCGCGACGCCGACATTTAACCATATAAATGACGGCGCTTGCGAACGTCCATGTCTACTGAGAGCTGGGGTCAGACCTAACACACCTGAGACACACACACGGACCGACCAGCTTCTACTGAGAGCTGGGGTCAGACGTAACGCACCTGAGACACACACACGGACCGACCAGCTTCTACTGAGAGCTGGTCAGACGTAACGCACCTGAGACACACACACGGACCGACCAGCTTCTACTGAGAGCAGCTCAGACGTAACGCACCTGAGACACACACACGGACCGACCAGCTTCTACTGAGAGCTGGGGTCAGACGTAACGCACCTGAGACACACACACGGACCGACCAGCTTCTACTGAGAGCTGGTCAGACGTAACGCACCTGAGACACACACACGGACCGACCAGCTTCTACTGAGAGCTGGTCAGACGTAACGCACCTGAGACACACACACGGACCGACCGCGCAGATGTCGCAGACATCGTTGAACTTTTCACACTGATGAAAAAAAAACTACTGTTGTGTTGTGTGACGGCAGATACAGAACCAGGTTTAAAGTAAGGGGGGGGGAAGGAGGAGGTGAGGGAGTGAGGGGGGGGGGGGGGGGGGGGGGCAGACAGGCAGGTGAGGGAGGGGGGCAGACAGGCAGGTGAGGGGGGGAGAGAGGCTGGTGAATGAGAAAGGCAGATAAGCTACAGTATTTTATTTTTGACCAAATGTTGTTGTTGACTTGTGGATAATGAAATAATTATTGTCCTGTGCTATTATAATACCCTGAAATGTTGATATCATGACATGTTTACAATACTGCAGTAAATGTCATGGCTTGTTATTAAGGCAGCCTAATGTCATATTATGATATTATGACATCCCTAGCAAAGCACAGAGAGTAGAACAGTAGTTGAATGACAGTTCATCTACAGTCAAATTGAACGTGGGTGAAGAAATAGAGCATTTTCTAAACACATGTTCTCCTCTTCTTCTTCTTTCCTGGTGCATTGTGGGATATCTGGGCTGGTCAGCTCCACCTGTTGTGTCTTCATCTTCTTTGCTGTGACGTGTTTGTGCAGCTTGAGAGTCAGAGAGTGAAAGTGTGTGTCTCACACTGCAGTGACATCAGATGGAGAAAAGACATGAAGTGTTTCCTCCTGCTCTGTATCATCACTAGATAAAGACTCCAGCTCCTTCTTTGTGCTCAGTGTTCATCCAGACATACCAGCCTCCATGTGAACACAGTGATAAAACAGTGTGTGTGAGAGCCATGTAATGTCCATGTGCGCATGTGTAGCATTTGTGAAATGGTTGCTTATAGGCTGAAGGAGGACAACACCATGGATCTGAGTTGGTTCATTTATTCTGCAAAGGCAGCACAGGGGCAGAGTCAGGAAACACACAGCTGCAGGTAGAAACAGTCTGCCTCCACAACAAGAGCAGCCACAGTTTGTTCCTCTTTTGCTGCTCTTTACTGTATTGTATGTCACAATAAAATATAAAGGAATAAATAAATGGATAAATAAATAGTAATAATAATTTTAGAGAAAAGATTATCTCCTGAATAGAAACAAAAATAATCACATGAAATTAATATGTCTATAACCCACTTGTAAATAATAATCATTAGAAAAACAGAATAAAAATCACCATGAAATGATCAAATAAAAATATTCCATACTTTTCCTCCACACAAGGACAATAATAAAAACTGAAATAATGTGTGCTCTAGTGACGTTTTTACAGCTCTGACCAGACTCAACTCTCATATATTTACCACAAACACAACTCAGAAATCACATTTCAAAGTATTTTTCAGACAAAAGGCACCTGCAAAGGCAGCACAGGGGCAGAGTCAGGAAACACACAGCTGCAGGTAGAAACAGTCTGCCTCCTACGACAGGCCACAAAACACACACACGGCAGACGTCACCTTAAACCCAAACTACAGCCGCTTTTTCACCGTAAAACACAATTAAAAACACGGCAACACATTAATAAAAGCTGTCGTTACTTTAGCGCACAGTTTCAACCGCATTACATGACAGTTTAAGTGCATATTTTACAGAGCAACGTGAGAGCTTCACAACACGTCTTACCACTGTCATGAACTAAGAGCGCAGAACTGGAGGACACAAATGCTCAACACCAAAAACCGCAGCACAAGTGATGCCATAGCGACTGTAATGCATCTTGTTCTGAAGCACCTAGAAAATCCAGCTGGATATGCTAGACTTCTTTTTGTTGATTTTAGTTCCGCTTTTAATCTCATTCAACCACCCATTCTTTTGAAGAAATTAGTTCAGCTAAATGTCAATCCTTTCTTAATTCGGTGGTACTATTCTTTTTTATCGAATAGGCCACAGCAGGTTAAGTTTAACTCAGTTCTGTCTGACCTGGCTGTATGCAGCACTGGTGCCCCCCAGGGGTGTGTTAGTTCACCTTTTCTGTTCACGTTGTATACCAACGACTGTGTCAGTTCTGAGCCAAATCAATTCACAATAAAATTTTCTGATGACACTGTCATACTTAGCCTGCTCACCAAACATACTAATTCGAGTGTTCATCAACTTGCGGTTGACAAGTTTGTCAACTGGTGTGATGCCCACTCGCTGCTCATTAATACAACTAAAACTGTTGAGATGTTGTTGGATCCTAGATCAATGGGAGACCAGAGCCCTGTGGCCGTCCATGGCCAGGACATTGTGCAGGTCAAAACATTTAGGTACCTTGGTGTCCATGTTGACAGCGATTTGAGCTGGGGCACACAGGTGGCCAATGTTTGTGCCAAAATTCACCAACGTCTCCATTTCCTACGTAGGCTCAGAGTATTTGGAGTTTGCAAAAATATTATGCTAATTTTTTATAGAGCAGCAATTGAGTCAATACTATGGACATATGTGAGTGAATGGATTAATGTATGCTTGAGGTTATGTGATGCTGATATGAATGTATATTTATGATTCCAGTTAGAGTAGCGGTGTGGATGCATGTGAATGATGTTCACGTCGGCTTGCTGCATGTGCAGGATTGTCCACTGGTCTGTTTTTACTCCACCAGTCTTTTAACTTGATGTTCTTTTTGTACTATATGTGTTTTTATGTATGCAACATGTTCCCTGTCTCCACGACAAATTTCTCCCTGGTGGAGACTAATAAACTAACCTAACCTAACCTAACCTAACACAGCAGGTTCAGACAAGGCAGGCAGGTTTATTACCAGGCAGGGTTCGGTACACGGGCAGGCAGTCAGACAGGCAGAGGTTTCCAAAATCGAGAGGCAAAAGGCAGGTCAAAGGGGCAAGCAGGGTCATACACGAAAACAGGCTATGGCTTGGTCTGTGATAAGAGCTGGGACGAGGACTGTGAGGTACAACGAACTGGCAACTAGACTGTGAGACACACAAGGTAAAGTACAAGAGGTAATGAGGGAAGATGGGAAACAGGTGGGGAGAACAATCAGGGAGCAGGTGTGACAGGACGGGGGAAGGGCGTGCAGGAAGTAAATCTAGAACAGAGACAGAGGGTTAGTGATTTCAAAATAAAACAGGAAAGACAAGACATAAACATGAAATGTGCAATAGCAAACA
Organism: Trachurus trachurus; assembly: GCF_905171665.1. NCBI lineage: Eukaryota > Metazoa > Chordata > Actinopteri > Carangiformes > Carangidae > Trachurus > Trachurus trachurus. The sequence continues at coordinate 40,273,650 of NC_139892.1, forward strand.
GAAACTTGACAGACATGACAGTACCCCCCCCTTAAGGGCCGGCTCCTGAAGGCCCAGGTGCTTGAGGGTGCGAGGCATGGAAATCACGAATAAGTGAGGGGCAGACAATAAACCGAGAGGGGATCCAGGACCGCTCCTCCGGCCCGTACCCCTCCCAGTCCACCAAGTACTCGATCCCCCTGCCACGACGGCGGGCCGACAGGAGCTTCCTGACCGCAAAAACTGGACCGCCGTCGATGAACCGGGGGGGTGGAGGGGGCCTGGCCGGAGGGCAGAACTGGCTGGTGAGTGCTGGTTTGACATGACTAACATGAAATGTGGGGTGGACACGCATGGACCTAGGGAGACGCAGACGGACAGAGACAGGGTTAACAACCTTGGTTATGGGGAAGGGGCCGATGAACCTGGGGGCGAGCTTGCGAGACTCCACCCTGAGTGGCAGATTCTTGGTCGAAAGCCAGACCTTTTGACCCGTGGAGTAAGCAGGAGCAGACGACCTCCTTTTGTCCGCCGCGGCCTTATATGCGGTGGACTGCCACAGGAGGTGCTGGCGAGCTCGCTCCCAGGTCCTCTTACAGCGGCGAACCAAAGACAGGGCAGATGGGACAGAGCTATCAGGGTCTGCGGAAGGAAAGAGAGAGAGTGGGTGACCATGTACTACATGAAACGGAGAAAAACCAGATGATGCAGAGGGTAAGGAGTTATGAGCAAGTTCCACCCAGACCAGTTGTGATGACCAGGTGTCCGGGTGTCGCGACGCAGTGATCCTCAGGCCCTTTTCGAGTTCCTGATTGAGGCGTTCAGATTGTCCATTAGACTGTGGGTGAAAACCTGACGACAGGCTAACTGTGGCTCCCAACAGACTACAAAACTCTTTCCAGAACTTGGAGATGAATTGCGGGCCCCAGTCAGAGACCACATCCTCAGGGAAGCCATGAATCCTGAAAACATGATTAATTAACGCTTCGGCTGTCTCCTTGGCCGAAGGAAGCTTGGGGAGTGGGATGAAGTGAGCCATCTTAGACAGTCTGTCAACAACAGTCAAAACAGTGTTACCACTAGAGGGAGGAAGCCCCGTGACAAAATCTAAGGAAATGTGCGACCATGGGCGCTTGGGTACTGAGAGGGGCAGAAGCTCCCCTGGTGGTCTCCGATGGGACACTTTATACATGGCACAGACAGTGCAAGCGTTAACATAATCAATAACATCATTCTTCATCTTGGGCCACCAGAAACGCTGCTGCACTACAGACAGGGTCTTAAGGATCCCCGGGTGGCAAGTTACCTTGTTGGTGTGTCCCCAATGTATAACCTCCCCCCGGAGTTCTGGGACCACGAACAGTTTGTCCTCAGGACATTCCGGAGGAACCTGGACGCTGACACTAGCCGCTCTGACCTTGTTCTCAACTCCCCAGGAGAAGGCCGAAACAAAACAGGACTTTGGGAGGATGGTTTTGGGAGCCTGATTGGAAATGTCTGGGTCAAACATACGAGAAAGAGAGTCAGGTTTGGTGTTTTTGGAGCCAGGGCGGAATGAGAGGACAAAATCAAATCGGCTAAAGAAAATAGACCATCTGGCCTGCCTGGAGTTTAATCTTTTGGCCGATTTCAGATATTCAAGATTTTTATGGTCAGTCCAGACCTGAAATGGCTGTTGCGCCCCCTCAAGCCAGTGCCTCCACTCCTCCAGAGCCACCTTCACCGCCAGCAGTTCTCTATCCCCAATGTCATAATTTTGTTCTGCACTGGAGAGTTTTTTGGAAAGAAAAGCACAAGGGTGCAGCTTACCATTACCTGGATTAATCTGTGAAAGCACTGCCCCAACACCCACATCAGAGGCGTCCACCTCGACTATGAACTGCTGGCGGGAGTCTGGGAGTGTGAGCACGGGCGCTGAGGTGAAGCTCTTGAGGAGGTTAAAAGAGGTTTCACGTTCTGTGGACCAGACAAAAGCTTGGTTAGGAGAGGTCAGGTTATGCAATGGAACTATAGTTGCGGATAAATTTGCGATAAAAATTGGCGAAACCAAGAAACCTCTGAACCTCCTTCCTCGAACGAGGCGTGGCCCACTCTGCAACTGCAGAGACCTTGGCAGGGTCCATCTGGATTTCCCCCTCAGACAGCACAAACCCCAGGAATGACACCGAGGGCTTGTGGAACTCACACTTTTCCGCCTTGACATACAACTGGTTGTCGAGCAACTGTTGTAGCACTTTCCGGACATGGTCCTTGTGAGTTTCCTCATCGGGGAGAATACCAGGATGTCATCTATGTACACAAATACATTGAGCATGTCCCGTAGGACGTCATTCACAAGATTTTGAAAAACAGCAGGAGCATTGGTTAAACCAAAAGGCATGACAAGATATTCATAATGTCCTGTAGGGGTGTTGAACGCCGTCTTCCATTCATCCCCCTGCTTGATGCGTATGAGGTGGTAAGCATTGCTTAAGTCTAGTTTAGTGAATAGCTTGGCTCCCTCAAGGAGTTCAAAGGCTGTGGAGATGAGCGGGAGAGGGTACCTGTTTTTAATTGTTATGTCATTGAGGCCCCGATAATCTATGCAGGGGCGCAGGGATTTATCTTTCTTCTCCACAAAGAAAAATCCTGCTCCCGCCGGTGAAGAAGAAGGACGGATAATCCCTGCCGTAAGCGAGTCCTGGATGTACTCCTCCATGGCTTGACGTTCTGGGGAGGAGAGAGAGAACAGCCTACCCCTAGGCGGAGTAGCTCCTTGCAACAAGTCAATACCGCAGTCATAAGGGCTTTACTGAAAACCAAAGCTAAGTCGTGGTAACAAGCAGGTACCCCATAAAGATCCGGGTCTTGGTGAGCCAATGCTGGCTGAGGAACAAAACATGATTGGTAACAGCCCTGGCCCCATGACAAAACTTGACCCTTTACCCAATCAAAATTGGGATTATGTCTGGTTAACCAGGGGTGCCCGAGGATAGCCAAATGGGACATGGCGGGAAAAACATGAAAACTAATACTCTCAGTATGACTATCAGGAAACGTGACTTTTACTGATTGAGTGCGGTGGGTAATTCGGCCCAGAGGATTGCCATCAACCGCTTTCACCTCGAGGGGGCGTTGTAACCGGAGCTGGCTCAGGCCCAGACTCCTGACGAGAGAGAGGTTCATGAGGTTAGCATCAGAGCCAGAGTCTATGAAAATTGGCACCACCATGGAAGCAGTGTTCGAGTGAAAACTAACCTTAACTTCATAGTGAGCAGGATTATGAATAACAGTGTTCTGGCTCACCCTTACAGCCGTCTTGAGTCCATACTTGGAGGTCTTGATATGGCAGTCTGCGACCTGATGTCCCAGGAGACCGCAGTAAAAGCAGCGCCCGTCCCTCTGCCGGCGAAGGCGCTCCTCATGGGGGAGACGGGTGTTACCCAGCTGCATGGGTTCCTCCATGGTGTCGGCTGGGGGAGCACAGGATGTGGAAAGTGGGCCAAGTCGATTAGGCCGATCAGACGAAGCACCTCTCCCACTCTGGTGAGGCGGAGCGCGCACAGGAAGGCGACCCCGGTCCTGATCTCGTTCCGTGATCCTCTTGTCGATCTTGATGGCGACGGCGATGAGCGAATCCAAATCCTCTGGTAAGTCCATGGAGACCAGATGATCCTTAATGTTTCCGGACAGCCCCTGAAAAAATGCATCGGTTAACGCAGCAGCATTCCATTCACTCTCCGCAGCAAGAGTACGAAAGTCTATGGCATAATCTGTGACCTTACGTTTGCCTTGCCTCAGTTTGATGATTGCTCGGGCAGCCTCTCGACCAGGTGAAGTGTGTTGAAAGATCTGTGTCAGCGCCCTGGTGAAGTCCGCGAGTGAGGCACATGACATGGCACGACGGCTCCATTCAGCAGTAGCCCAGGCTTCAGCGCGTCCAGACAGGTGGGAGATGATGAAAGCGATCTTGGAGCGCTCAGTAGGGAAGGCTGCAGCCTGCAGTTCAAAATGGAGTTCACACTGTGTGAGAAATGGCTTGACATCACCTGAGTCTCCTGAGAATCTCTGAGGCCGAGACAACTGGGAACATGGTGCTGCAGCTGCATCAGGTGGTGGAGCGGCAGCAGCCAGGATGGGCGGTGGTTCCGGCCCAACATTTGGTGCAGCTACAGGGAGGGCTGCGTTGTCAAATCTCTCCAGAAGCAAATTAACCTGCCCGCCCAGAGATTGCATCATTGAGTCCTGCCGTGTGGCCAGGTCTCTCAGACTCGAGCACAGGGTAGCAAGCTGTTGCTCCTGCTGAGCTAGCTTCTGGCCCTGAGCTCTAAGGGCATTACGAACCAGATCTGTGTCGGCTGTGTCCGTCATGGCCAGTTCGTTCTGTCATGAACTAAGAGCGCAGAACTGGAGGACACAAATGCTCAACACAGCAGGTTCAGACAAGAAAGGCAGGTTTATTACCAGGCAGGGTTCGGTACACGGGCAGGCAGTCAGACAGGCAGAGGTTTCCAAAATCGAGAGGCAAAAGGCAGGTCAAAGGGGCAAGCAGGGTCATACACGAAAACAGGCTATGGCTTGGTCTGTGATAAGAGCTGGGACGAGGACTGTGAGGTACAACGAACTGGCAACTAGACTGTGAGACACACAAGGTAAAGTACAAGAGGTAATGAGGGAAGATGGGAAACAGGTGGGGAGAACAATCAGGGAGCAGGTGTGACAGGACGGGGGAGGGGCGTGCAGGAAGTAAATCTAGAACAGAGACAGAGGGTTAGTGATTTCAAAATAAAACAGGAAAGACAAGACATAAACATGAAATGTGCAATAGCAAACAGAAACTTGACAGACATGACAACCACAACAAGAGCAGCCAGAGTTTTGCCGGGAGTTTGGTCCGACGCCGCCCACGTCCCCCTTAGTGTGTTACCCCAATATCGCTCCCCCTTGCTACAGGTGAAGATGGAACTTAGAAATAGAAGTGATATAAAACAAAGCAGGAAATTCTAACTTGTTTTAGATAGTGTTAGCATCGAGCAGGTTTTGAGAATGTTCACCATGATGAATGATAAAAATAAAGAAATAATGAGTATAATGAATGATCAGATGAATAAAACAAAGTAAAGATTGACCCAGCTACACATGCTGACAGAGAAGGTGCTGCTCTGACCCCCCTCCTCCTTTCAGGGTGGAGCCTGCTGGAGTCCCATGGTTGACACCAGGTCTGAGGAAGTGTAAGTCTGTTTTTACTTTGATTCATGGAAACAAAGCAGCACATTCAACCATCTTCACACTGTCACATCACTGACCTCATGAGTCTTCATCAAACTGTCAATAACTGATCACATGATCAATAACTGCAGCTGTGTCTTGTTCTCTCCATCAGATTCCTGTCCACTCACAATCGACACAAACACAGTGAACACAAACATCAAACTGTCTGACAACAACAGGAAGGCAACATGGGTGAAGGAGGATCAGTCATATCCTGATCATCCAGACAGATTTGACTGGTGGTCTCAGCTGCTGTGTTCAACTGGTCTGACTGGTCGCTGCTACTGGGAGGTCGAGTGGAGAGGAGACGTTGATATATCAGTGAGTTACAGAGGAATCAGCAGGAAAGGACGCAGTCTAGACTGTTTGTTTGGATGGAACGATCAGTCCTGGAGTCTGAGATGCTCTGATGATGATTACAGAGTCTATCACAATAACAGAGAGACACCTACCTCCTCCTCCTCCTCCTCCTCCTCCTCCTCCTCCTCCTCTGTCTCTAACAGAGTAGCAGTGTATGTGGACTGTCCTGCTGGCTCTCTGTCCTTCTACAGAGTCTCCTCTGACTCACTGATCCACCTCTACACCTTCAACACCACCTTCACTCAACCTCTCTATCCTGGGTTTGGACTATATCCTGGTTCCTGGTTGAGTCTGTGTTGAGTGAAGCAGAGTCTCCTCCTGTCACAGAAACCTTCTCACTGTTGAACAGACAGTTCAGTCTCTACATGTCTGTCTCTGTCTCTGTCTCTCACTCACGTTTTCACATTCATGGATTAAACCAGTTGATGTTTTAAACTCTTCTCAGTGATTCTTGTAAACTTCTTCCTCTTCCTTTAAAGATGGAAGCGTCGATTATTACAGGACAAAAACCACGGTGACTTTTACTCAGCTGCTGATGAAGGACGAGGCCTAATATCACCAAGCTAAAAGTCTCTGAGCCGCCAGCGTCACTGAGGAGAAAAACACATTTTAAACACATTCACTGTTCATGTTCAACTTTACAGGCTGTTTGTGAGCTGCTCACAGCTAAACACACACAACAAGAAACACAACTGGAAACACACATCATGTTGTACGGACGCTGAATAGAATGAATTACATGTGATTTCTTTTTCTTTGTGTTTTCACTGAATCAAATAAAACAATGTGAATCAGTTTTATATGTGATGTGCATTTCCTGCTGATGTAGAGCAGCACAAAAACCATCAGCTACTAATCCTACCAGACAATGATGTTTCTGTTACCATGACGCTGAGTTCATCTCTGTCCTGTAAATAATCTGATGTCAAATAAACAAAAACTGTAAAAAGGAAGTAAAAAAAATAATTAGTAGTAGTAATATTAGTCAGTACTGTGTTGTGTTGTGTAGTTGTGTCTAATGATCATAGTCAGTGTCTTATTCAGATTACTGGTTAAATCGATGACAATTATTGATTATTAATCAGATTTGACTGTAATAGATGTTTGTGTATGTGGAGCAGCAGTTCACATCACGTCTCCTTCAAACTGCTGCTGCTCTGCTGCTTCATTTAAAACCTATTCAAGTTAAATACAGTGAGACTGTATCATAAATCATAAAGTCATGAATAATATATGAGATGTAAATGAAGTAACATGATGCACATGTGTTATTAAAGGCTGGTGTTAATTAGCTCAGGGTGTTGTTACACTTCACTTTAACCAGATGAAACTAATGAAAACACAACGTTAACAGACTAAAGAGTACCACAACGTGTGTGTGTGTGTGTGAGTGTGTGTGGAAGCAGCTGCTCTGATTGGTTTATTCAGCATGACATCAGGAAGGAGGTGTGGCCTTTCCTGTTGGGACACTACACATTTGGGATGGGCAAAAAGGAGTTAACGTCGCGCTGTGCACCGACCTGCAGGCGCTGCTGTCTGCAGTGGTTTTCAGACTTTTTCTGCTCATGGCCTCTAAAGGTGCAGCCTGTAAAATAATCTCTAAAACCCTTGTGTGCATTCACATCAAACTGTAAACACTGATTGTGATTTAAAAAGCTAAAGTTGGAGAAACAACTAATGCAGAGGGAGGATGAGTGTCTCTGCTGTTGTGTGCAGTTTCTTCTGCTTTGTTCACACTAATTGACAAAAACACATTGTCAAACTTCCCTGTTGCTCCTGTGTCTTCTACCTCTGCTACTCGTTGCTTATTGCTGCTTCTCTGTTCTCCTGTAGTCAACCTAATCTTCTGATGTGCTGGTCTACATGATCATTAATGCATACAGGGATTAATAAAGTATTCTTTGACTTTTTGAGATGGTTTCAACTAAACAACTGAACTAAATAAATGAGAAGCTGAATGTGAAAAGGAGAAGAAGCTCAGAAAGAGGCAGGAGAGTTACTGTACCTGTGATTGTTCTTTTAGGAAAACCAGGAGCTGAAATTCACCTTTAAAGACCTGGAAAACAGAGACCAGGTTTAGAACTCATCATCTGGATCACCATGGTGACGGCACTGGCAGCTCCTCACTGTCATTGATGCTTATTGATCATAAATTACATTGATCCGTCTACATGTGAAATCACTTTTGACCATCACATAAAAAACAAACAAACCTGTCAATCAAACTCATCTCCTACAACCTGAGGATTGTAGCTCCGCCTCCTCCTTCAGTGTTTCCCATCATGCACCTGGGCTGTAGTAAAAAATCACTTCTTAGAAACTGGTTTTTACTGACTTGTATTTCTGAGATGTACATCTGGACACACTGAAGGATTTTTACACTAATTCTACTTTAACAATACACAATGACAATGACTGAATCAATATGAAAGAGTTTATAATACTCACCTCTAATCCTGACTGTAGCATAGAACTGTGGAGAAGAGTGAGAAACAGACTGAAGTCTACACAATGATACAGGAAATATAGAAGTATAGAAGTGTCAGCAGACCAACTGTGTGAATATACATGTCAACATAAAGAGGTCAGAAAGTAAAGGCTCTCGTACTCATTTCATCTGACCAGTTGTAGTCCGTTACAGACAATATTCACCTGTTAGTAACAATGGAAACAGTTTCAACTAAACACTGATTCCTGATGATGATTCAAACAAATGAAGCACAACATCAGTGACTGTAGGTTTAACACATCTGACTTTACTGAACATTATCTCTGTTGTTAGTCAGTGTTGTCGTTGATGAAAGTCCATGGTTCAAAGCCCCATGTGGTTCCTGTCAAAGTCTCATTACTCATCCATTTAATCCACTAGCATAGCATTCATCAACACGCAGCATCACATCCACAACGCCGTCGGCTCGGCCCAGAGGCATGATGGGAGTTCCACTACTGCCATATTCAGTGGGCCACATAACACGGAGGTCACCCCGAAAGTCCCGAGCTTTTTCAGTGAATGTGACAGTTGTTGTAATAAAACCTCTTGTAATCTCTGACATGGATGCTGCTCTGCAACAGACTCTACTGTGCATCATTAATAGTAGTGAATAGTGAACTCACCTCTCTCTGCTGCTCTGGTGGCTCCTTACATCCTTAGTTGCAGCCGTGTGGCTCGCTGACAATGTCACTTCTCTGACGTCCTGTCTGTCGTCACGGCGATATATGATACTAGTTGTCATAGTGTTTGATTGAAGATGATTGGCTGGCTCCTACCTTAACCCACACTGCAAAAGCTCAAACTCTTACCAAGAACATTTGTCTTATTTCTAGTCAAAACTAATCTCATTACACTCAAAATCAGACTCATCACATTAAAAGCAGCTTGTTTTTAGACACTTTTTACTTCTTTCAAGCAGATTTTCACTTGAAATAAGTAGAAAAGTCTGATAGTGGAGCAAGTTTTTCTTTCTTATTACAAACACAAAAAACCTGCTTTCACTGGCAGATTTTTCTACTTATTTCAAGTGAAAATTAGTTTGAAACAAGTGAAAATGATCTAAAAACAAGTTAATTTTTAGGTGATGAGTCTTATTTTAAGTGGAAAGAGATTAGTTTTGACTAGAAATGAGACATTTTGACAAGAAATAAGACAAATATTCTTGTAAAGATTTGGGGTTTTTGCAGTGCATAAGCTTCTCCTGTAACTACTATACTCATGTAGTCTGTAGGTTACAGTTGTTATGGTTCTTCAACAGTGGACTGACTGTGTTCCCAGTCATGTTGCTCAGACTAGAGCCAGAAACCAGTCCACTCTGAAACACAGTGAAGTGAGCCTGCAGTCCAGCCTGGTCATGTGACCTTCTACCTGAACACACCACTTTCATATGAGTGTTCATTCATGTTCATACCCTGACCCCTTGTGGTTGTTAGGTGGCACTGCGTTACATTGAGAAGAATATGAACAGGTGAGTGTTAAATGTTCACTGTTTCAGGTCTGAGTCTCATCACATCATCCATCATTTATTATCATTTAAAAACATCATTATAAACCAAAGACTAGAAATGAAATCATGTGATCAAGTTGTTTTTTGTTTCTTAACTAAATGAAAAATGTTTCTCTAATAAACATCAGTCTGTGATTTACTTTCAAACCAAAAGAGAATAAGAGATTTTTGGTGTCACAATCAAGACATGAAATTCTTCTCCTTCTTTATTTTTTAATCGATTTTATCATCATTTAATTTGAAACCAGAAACCATATTCATATGGATGTATCTGATTTTTAATTCTAAACCAAAGACTAGAAACAAAATCATTTGGTCAATTTGTTTTTTGTTTAACAGAAAGAAAGACAATCCAAACAGTTGAAAAAAAAAATGTATACAGGTATTCTCATTTAGACATGGTGTCTCATTTTCATTCTCATTTGACAGAGACAGTAGCTCAGTGCACAGACAGGAAGAGGACATCAAGAGTGAATAAATCTAAATAAAAGCCAAATAAAAGAAACTGTCAAACACCAAAGATGCACCATTTTGACAGTTTTTGTTTTTTCTATTCTGATGCCAAAAGGTTTTTTTTTTCCATGTTCATTTTGAAACAGCAGATTTACAGGTTTTTTCCTTTAGAAAAAGAACAAATATGGATTATGTGATGATACCCAGACCATTTCAGTCTTAGAAACTCATCAGCTGTGTAGCCGACCATCTTGGTAACTTAATAAACTTAATACTAATAGATGAATCCTCAGAGTTGTGTATCAGTGCTGGTGGATGTGACTGTCTCTGACCTTTGTGTAGAGTCTGTGTGAACGCTGCCTGAATCCCTGTAGATCAGCTGTGACACATGGGAAGATGTGCTGGCTGATGAATCCAGGTCTTTTGCAGGTACTGGATCTAAAGCGAGAACAATGTCTTATTAAGGCTGATAAATCTTTTATTGTGCATTATTAGGCCCTTATTATGCACCTAACTATGCACTTGTTAACAGTTAACTATGCTTTTTGCAGGTACTGGATCTAAAGCAAGAACAATGTCTTATTAAGGCTGATACATCTTTTATTGTGCATTATTAGGCCCTTATTATCAGTTAACTATGCACTTGTTAACAGTTAACTATGCTTTTTGCAGGTACTGGATCTAAAGCGAGAACAATGCCTTATTAAGTCTAATAAATCTTATGTTATGCATTTATTAATGATTAACAATGATTTTCACAACTTCCACATCTGTAATGAACAATACATGTGGTCAAGGTTGATAAAATGTAAAGAAAAGATTGCATTATGGAAAATGCTAAATTTACATCTGAGTTTTCATAATGACATTTTTTTTTAATGTAAACAAATAAAAGTCTCAATATATCCTGCAATAACACTTAACAGTTGAATTTTCAAGCATTTTAAACAGAGTCTTAATGTAGCACATTTCATTAAACTCAAACTCAAATGACTGTGCTGAATGTACACAGCAGTAAGTAGCTATCACGTACAGAAAAGTGTCAAGAACATATCAGACAGTGCACAACGAAAGAGAGAAGCTATATGTTTCGACCATGTACACTGTATGTATATAAGCCTAGCTGGAGACAAAATAAACGACATTATTTGAATATGAAAACTGACTGATACACAGAGGAGCGCTTCCGTAGGGCAGCAACAGTCATCCCTGTAGATCAGCTGTGACACATGGGAAGATGTGCTGGCTGATGAATCCAGGTGGACAGCATGTGATGTAGCAGCAGCAGCTGTGATGAGCCTCTGTCATGAGCCTTCATGGAGCTCACAGGTCGTCAGCATCCATGAAGGAGAAGCTGTTAGTGAAGAAAACTCCAGTCAGACCATGGTGAAGCACACTGATGTTTCCACAAGCTGACCTCCTGCTTTTAACAGCTATTTACTGGACTTTTCTTTAAACACTGTCAAAGCTACAGGACAGAGAAGTTCATGCCCTGACCCCTTGTGGTTGTTAGGTGGCACTGCGTTACATTGAGAAGAATATGAACAGGTGAGTGTTAAATGTTCACTGTTTCAGGTCTGAGTCTCATCACATCATCCATCATTTATTATCATTTAAAAACACAAGTCTGTTGTTTATTTTAACACTAAAAGAAAATATGACATCATTGGTGTCACAATCAAGAAATGAAAAAACTATTTAAAAAAAGAAAAATTCCTGTTATTGTTGTTTTATTTTGAAACCAGAAACCAAATTCATGTAGATGTATCTGGTTTTTTATTCTAAACCAAAGACCAGAGACAAAATGATGTGATCAATGTGTTTTTTGTCTCATAACCCTCCTGCTGTCCACCTGGGTCAAGGAAGGAAGGAAGGAAGGAAGGAAGGAAGGAAGGAAGGAAGGAAGGAAGGAAGGAAGGAAGGACAAAGGGAACGAAGGAAGGGAAAAGGGAAAGAAAGATAGATGGAGGGAGGGAACAGATTTGTTGTAGGAAGGAAGAAGGAAGGGAGAAAAGAAGGAGGGAAAAAGGAAGGAAAGAAAGATGGAGGGTCAATTGGATCAAAAGAGGAAGGAAGAAAGGAAGGAAGGAAGGAAGGAAGGAAGGAAGGAAGGGAAAATGATTGTGGAAAGAAGGAAGAGAGAAAGGAAAGAAAGAAGGAAGGAAGGAGGAAGGGAACAGAGAAGGACAAGAGGAGGGTTAAAAGAGTGTGAAGTTTTGCTGATGAAACCTCTCATTTGTGATTGGGCAGAGACAGGAAGAAGTCCAGCAGAACCACGGCTCCACAGCAACAATGAAGCTAAACGTTAGCTATTAAACACTGATCTGCTACATCCCAATCAGCACAGAATGACTGATGAGTTTATCAATACAATGTTCAGCATGAGCCTATATCCAAAAACCAGTGGAGCCAGCAGAACCACAGCCCAGAATAACCTTCACAACACTCTCTGCCTGTTCAACAGTCACGCTGCTAGGATTAGCCACAAGCTAACATGAAGCTATCAAAGTGAGTGAAAAGCTTTTCCGTATCAATGAACTTGTCATGTATCTCACTCAGCATCATCACAGAACATCAGCAGTTGTTGTCTGGAGCAGATCTTCACATGTATGATCAATAAAGTCACCTTTAACCCTCAAATAGAAAGTTAGATTAACGGAGCTCAGTACAAGTCAACCTACCACGAGACTCCCACAGCAGACTGTTGCCTAGAAACGGGTCAACCCGCCAAGTCTGCAGGGGCTCGTTAGTGTGGCCTTTCAAAATAAGAGCTTCTAACTCATAGATCATAATAAATACATAAAAAATAAATAAAGGAGTGAACGACTTCATATTGTAACAGGCAGATAAATAATAATAATAAACTAAGTGTAGTGCAGCTTCCATAATAACAGAATTACAGTTAGTGGAATTACTAACTCCTTAACTCTGTTACAGCAGCAAGTACAAGACAAATAAATAAAACACATTACAGCAGAGTGAGGACAGAGGAAAGCATCAATGTGTTTAGGAATGACTTGGAAACACTTTATAATGAAAACCATATTGACAATGTATATGGAATGTTTGAAGAATATTCACATCATTATTAAACAAAAAGTGTCCAGTGAAACAACAAAGCAGCAAACTAAAGTCTATAGATGGACCATGGATCATGAAGGGATTAGGAAACGCCTGTCAGAAGACAAATACACTCTACAGAGAATTTATTCAACAAAGAACTAAAGAGGCAGAAAATAAATGTAAGTATCAGAATAAGTGAACCAATATTATAAAGCTCTGTAGAAAAGAAAACTATAGGACAATATTTATTAATATCAGGCAAATGATTGAGTTTAACTATGAATGCATAGAACTTCAATACATATAAATAATAACACAAACAAGTGTGAGTATACTGTGGCTGCATTGACAAATACACCAAAGTTATCAAACCATTCTAAATACATTGACGTGACCTCAAAAGACACAATTTTTAAGTTGTTTTTCAGGTTTTACATACCTGTGGAACAGTAAGAAAGTGTCTGACTGTCTCAAACACCATTTTATTCTGCCTCCTAGTGTATGGGAATGGGATGGGCTTGAGTTAGGAGTTTCTCACTGAACCTGGTATCACAGCGCCACCTATGGTCACAAAGTGGAATGACAACAAAATGACCTGTATGGGAGTCTGACTCAGGATGTAACTGAAATAAATGAAGATAAAGAGAAAGAAGAAAATAAAAAATAAGGTGTGTGTGTGTATGACATCCTACTAATGAGAGGCTCTTTTTTCTGCCCTCTACATATAACGTGAAGAGGCTGAGAGAGACGTTTACCCTGACTTGTTGTGTCCTGTTTGTTAAGAACCAATAAAACCATTTAATAATAAAAGTGTCAACCCTCATGTTGAATAACCTCTGTCCTCACACTGTCAATGAGACCAAGGAGCCACAGTCAGTGAGAACAACTTTATTTAAAAATATCAAACGTCACTAAATCACATTTCAGTCTGAAATGTTTTTACACTGATATGAATATTGATCTGATAGAAACAATGAGCTTCATAGTTGATGTGAGCAGCTGCTGCCTCCTTCTCCTCACTTCTTCTTGGTGTACTGCAACCACAGAGAGGACAGACTGACGTGTGTTGGTCTGTCTGACAGTATTATTATTATTATTATTATTATTATTAATAAACTCACTTTATCTAGAATCCAGTCAGCGTCTGTTATCGCTCTCTGGATGATCATCTGGATCCTCTCTGGGTCGTCCTCATCTGAGTGACTGGTGTAACCCTGGAAAAACAAACTCATCAATCAGGACACTTTATTAATAATATTATCATCATGATTATCATTATTATTTCTCTGGTTTGAGTTTTTCTACTGTGTTTCTTTCCTTCATTTTTAAAATCTAAATGGAAGAATTGGACGTTTTGGACGAGAATAACTGATAATAATGAAAATAATCCTCAGTTTCAGACTTAATCCTGGATTTTCTCAGGTTTTCCTGATCTGTGTGTGAATGTGTGAATGCAGCAGCAGCAGCAGCAGCAGCAGCAGCAGCAGCAGCAGCAGGGACCGGAGGAGATCAGACAGGCGATCAGTCATTGTAGTGGCTGTTTGTGGAAACTAAGAAAAGCTTCAAATCAAACTTTAAACCCTAAAGAATCAAAGGGCCACTGCTGCACCATGGGTCGTGGTGTAGACAGCTGAGAGAAACATCATGACCATGCAAAGTCCAGTTTTAACTACAAATGTGGTTTATTTGACCAGAAAGGAGCAAGAAAAGAACAAAACAAAACAAAACCCATCAGCCCACCCAGGTGCATGCTGGTCCCTCACTGCAGCCCTACACATTTATTCTCTGGTGACGTGATCAAATGAAATAAAACACCAATAATAAACAGGAAAACACCTGAACTACACAAATAATAAACTAACAGAATCTGATCAGAGTTAAATCAAATAAATCAATTCAGGAAAATCAGATCTAAACTAAATATTAAAGTAAACAACACTAAATACAAACAATGAATAAATAAACAGCTGCAACAGTTTGTGTTTGTTGACGTGTGTTTACTACTGCTGGCTGTCAATCAAACCTCCCTCAGGGATAATAACCTGTAGTGACATCATCATCATCATCATCATCATCATCATCATCATCATCATCATCATCATCATCATCACTGTTACTTTAAAGGACAATTTCACTCTGGGCTGTATGTTCTTAACATTTCAGGTCTAACAGAAGGAATCTGAAGGTTTTCAGTTTAATGTCTCCTGTTTTGCGGTAGTTATGGTCTGTCCCCGCATCGCCACGGCAACGATGAATGGGAGCGGATTGAAGTTCTGCTGCTTAGGCTGTTTCCATCCCTCAAAGCCACAGACAGCGTCAGATGGAGACTCAAACATGAACCCAGAAGTTTATTTACTTCAAGTCCAGAGTTGATACTCCTGTGTTTCTGACACAAACGGGAGCTTCCCACTGCACCTGAACACACCGAGCGTCAACTTGGGTCTCGACTCCACCAGACTTTGAATTAGATCTAGTTTTACAAACATGTCGACTTGTTGAAGTAAATAAACTTCTGGCTGCATGTTTGAGTCTCCATCTGACGCTGTCTGTGGCTTTGAGGGATGGAAACAGCCTAAGCAGCAGAACTTCAATCCGCTCCCATTCATCGTTGCCGTGGCGACGCGGGGACAGACACAACTACCGCAAAACAGGAGACATTAAAGGGATAGTTCAACATTTTGGCAAATTGGCCCATTGCCATAATTGCTATAGTCATAGCAGTAGGTTCATTACCTTTAATTGTAGGTGTAAGCTATTTTCAGTACAGCAGAGTGCAGCAGCTGGCTGCTCAGAGCTACGCTATGGAGGCTAAGGGAATTTCTTGGTTTCCCTCATTAAACTCATCAAATACAAAATCCCAAAACTCCACAGCGCTTTTGTAGACAAGTTGTGACCTGCACAACCACCACGCTATGAGATAATGACGGGACGATACGAAACGGAGCCGTTTTCGAGGTAAATTCATACAAAACCGCTGATGCGCGTTGCGTTCAGGGACAGTTTTTCAGCAAGCAGAATCCGTATTTACCCTGTATTTACCTCGAAAACGGCTCCGTTTCGTATCGTTCCGTCATTATCTCATAGCGTGGTGGTTGTGCAGGTCACAACTTGTCTACAAAAGCGCTGTGGAGTTTTGGGATGTTGAATTTGATGAGTTTAATGAGGGAAACCAAGAAATTCCCTTAGCCTCCATAGCGTAGCTCTGAGCAGCCAGCTGCTGCGCTCCGCCGTACTGAAAATAGCTTACACCTACAATTAAAGGTAATGAACCTACTGCTATGACTATAGCGATTATGGCAATGGGCCAATTTGCCAAAATGTTGAACTATCCCTTTAAACTGAAAACCTTCAGATTCCTTCTGTTAGACCTAAAATGTTAGGAACATACAGCCCAGAGGTGAATTTGCCCGGAATTGTCCTTTAATGTTTTCCTCCACGTGATGTTGAAGATGAAATGACAGTGACAGTAGTGACTCCTCCCTCCCACCGGAGCCCCACATATTTATTCTCTGGTGCCCCGACGTGGAGAAATGAAATAAAAACACAAAGAACAAACAGGAAAACAAACGACAAACTCACTGAACACTAACAACATCTGATCAGGATCAAATCAATCAATCAATTCAGGATCATCACATCTAAACTCAACACTAAACACGACCAATAAACATGTGACACCATCAGACTGTCCATCTAACCAGTCTGCAGCTCCATCCAGCTTCTCTCTGCATCCTCAGCTCAGAAACCGTCACTAGAGAGAGTCCAGCATCCGTCAGCAGAGGTGTGTGTGTGTGTGTGTGTGTGTGGGGGTCACCACGAACAACATCAATTAATAACTTTTATGATAAAAAATTATAATTTAGTTATCAAGAATACGCTCTCAAAAATATATCAAATACTAGGAGACAGTGAAGAAACACAAGACCTAATTAGGACAAAGTGGAATCAAGATCAATCAAGTACAAATAGAAGACGACGATTGGAAAAATGCTTATAGCACAATACACAAAACAACAAGTTCTGGATATTGGAGGGAATTCTCATGGAAGGTAAACACACGTTTTTTCATTACTCCAAACATACAGTCTAAATTCACAACATCCATTACCTCAGACTGTTGGCGAAATTGTGGGGAGCACCATGCGAACCACTCACATATTTTCTATTTTGTCCATCACTAAAACCTTTTTGGAAAAAAATTATGGAATCTTTCTTTTCAATTTTCCAGTTTAAAAAAACACTGGAACCGAAATGTATAGTTTTAGGAATAACACCAGCCGAATATTTATACAGAATACTTAGAATAACAGCTTTGAAACAAATCACAAGAAATTGGCAAAAATCTATCTCACCTTCTTTTAACAACTGGAAATGAACTGTAAACAGTATTCTGGAAATGGAAAAAATTACATACAGAGTCAGAAAACCAGAACCAGAATGTCTGAAGAGATGGAATAAGTGGTTTGATTATATAAATAAATAAACGGATGTTTTCAGCTCTGAAGAAAGGTTTATTAGATTTCTGAAGAGAACAAATCTATGTATGTATATATTGCAATTTTTGTTTCTATCTTATGCCCTTTTTTTTTTCCCCCCAACTGTCTTTGCCCCCCCCCCCCCCCCCCCCCTTTATTATTAATATTCCCCTTAAAATTATATACATTTATTTTTTATTCTTTTTTTTTTTTTTTTTGAATCCATCTATTTTTCACTTTTTTCTTTGATGTTTTTCACACACACACACAATGTTTTAAAAAATGTCATAAATGTTGCAGGAACGTGCCAGTGACTGATAAGATATGTGCTGGAATATGAACTTGAATTCTGCAATAAAGTATAAAAAAAAAAGAAAAGAAACCGTCACTAGAGAGAGTAGAGCATCCGTCTGCAGCGTTACACCTGGCCCGTCAGCAGAGGTGTGTGTGTGTGTGTGTGTGTGTGTGTGTGTGTGTGTGTGTGTGTGTGTGTGTGTGTGTGTGTGTGTGTGTGTGTGTGTGTGTGTGTGTGTGTGTGTACCTGAGCAGCTCACCTGTCGTACGGCGTGTGGATAGTGTTGCTGCATGGCCGTGTTGGGCAGCAGCCTGCAGCACCTCAGGAGATATGGATAGAGCTGCAGCGGGGTGTGGACCAGCTCTGCTCCAGCTAAAGGTGGCATCCCCTCCTCCTGTGGAGTCACAGACAGCAGCTCTGAGCTTCAGCAGCTTCACAGTCACAGTCAGGAAGAAGAGGAAGAAGCTCTCAGAGATGTAACACCTGCTCAGGTCTATACAGCTACTGTTAGCTAACACACTAACAACACTTTAACACACCAGCAAAACCATCAGTGAATGGAACAGACTTCCAGAGCACCTCAAAAACACCACTGCACTGCAAAAACTCTAAATCTTTCTGAGAATGTTTGTCCTTTTTCTTGTCCAAATGTCTCATTTCTAGTCAAAACTAATCTCTTTCCATTTAAAATAAGACTCATCACCTAAACATTAACTTGTTTTTAGATCATTTTCACTTGTTTCAAACTAATATTCACTTGAAATAAGTAGAAAAATCTGCCAGTGAAAGCAAGTTTTTTGTGCTTGTAATAAGGAAGAAAAACTTGCTCCACTATCAGATTTTTCTACTTATTTCAAGTGAAAATCTGCTTGAAAGAAGTAAAAAGTG
The DNA here is from genome assembly GCF_905171665.1 of Trachurus trachurus. NCBI lineage: Eukaryota > Metazoa > Chordata > Actinopteri > Carangiformes > Carangidae > Trachurus > Trachurus trachurus. The sequence goes on from NC_139892.1 coordinate 40,292,411, forward strand.
TCTAAAACAAGCTGCTTTTTAAGTATAATGAGATTAGTTTTGACTAGAAATGACATTTAGACTAGAAATAAGAGAAATATTCTTGGTAAAATGTTTGAGTTTTTGCAGTGTGACTACCTCTGTTTTACTCGTAAGGTCAGAAACTGGATTGTGAGTCAGCAGCCGGGGAGCCCTGTACATAGGAGACCAGTAGGTACCAGTAGGGATGAGACCCTGGTGGGCAGCCTCGTCCAGAGGTGGTAGTAACACGCTACATTTACTCTGTTACATTTACTTGAGTAACTTTTTGGATAAATTGTACTTCTAAGAGTAGTTTCAATGCAGCATACTTGTTACTTTTACTTGAGTATATTTCTTCAGAAGAAGCGGTACTTTTACTCCGTTACATTGAGCTTCATTCCGGTCGCTACTCGCTACTTTTTCGCATCGATCCAACGTGCAAATTGTTTGTTTATGTTTTAATGGAGATACTTCCGAGCCTCTGTCACATGACTGCGTTTCACCAATCAGATGTAGCCACTCGCGACGTTTGCCTCCGTGTAACCAATCAGACAGAGCCAGGCAGTCACATGACCGCACACAAAGAGCTTATGGACAGTTCATAGATCTTTCAGAGATAGGCCTATGTAAGTTATTGTGGCTGAATTTGTCTTCATTTATGTTACTTTGTAAAAAAAAAAAAAAAAAGGGAAAAAAAGAAAGTCATTTAGGCTTTTGTTTTAGTTGTTAAATGTTGTTCTTTGGCAATAACTGGATTTTTTCATTGCTATTATATTTTTGTGTATTTGATGAGGCCTACATTTACTGATCATTAAACGAACAAATCAGAGGTTACTCAGCAGTTACTCAGTACTTGAGTAAGTACTTTCTACTCTTTCTCAAGTAAATGTTTGAATGGCTACTTTTTACTTTTACTTGAGTAACATTATTCTAAAGTAACTCTACTCTTACTTGAGTAGAGTTTTTGGCTGCTCTACCCACCTCTGGCCTCGTCCCTACTGGGCATTCTCAACCTGACAACGCAGTGCCAGCATCAAACTGGAACTGCATTAGGTCACCTTGGTGGGTAGCTCCATCCCTGTGGAGCTCCACTCAGGTCCCTTCTCCTCTCCTACATATTATTTACACTGAACAATGAGCACTTTATGTGAAATCCTATGTACTTGAATGTATTTGATTTATTTTAAATACCCAGAACATCCCTGCACACGTTAGATAGGCACTCTACTTTATGAAATATCCTATGTACTTGAATAGCCTACTTATTTTAAATACTCACATCATTTTTTTTTATTCAAAACTTTGTTTCACATTACAAAACATTTTTTCAAAATAATATGCAATATATAAAGCACTTCTATATTATAATACGCCAGGGGGAATTTAGTTTTCACATATATTGACAGTCTTATTGCTTTCTGGTTGCTTAAAAATCTGATGGAGGTTGTGTATTGTTTGAGCTCACCGCTAAGAGCAATAAAAGAAGGTTTTATTTTTATTTTTAATGAACTTACATTTCAGTTTAAACTCTGTTGTCTCCATCAGTGTCTCTCAGACGTCTTCTCCTCCTCCGGAGACTTTCCATAACAAACCGTAGTCGGATCATGGATGTGTTGAGTCGGATGTGTCGTCATCTGTTTGTCTGGTGTCATGTTTGCACCACACGGAGCGGTGTCGCCCCCTCGTGTCGCTTCATGGAGTCCTGCAGCGTCCTGGAGGAAACTGGAGATGAGTTCAGACACAGAGTCACTGACAAGCGGCGGACTGGAGATCGATATTATCATTAATGTTTTAACTCTTTATGGTTCAGTAGTAGAAATAAACAGCAGTAAAAACACCAGTCTCTCTACTCAGATAAAGAAGTCACCTCCCCTCCCCCACTTCCTGTTTAAACTTTACTTTCACTTTGACTCAGCGGTTGTGTGGCAGTTTGTTTCCCCGTGTGAAGGTAAGGTGAACAGTCTGAATGTTTTCCTCCTTAACACCTGTCGTTACCTGAGTTCTCTGCCCTTCAACTTGTTGTTGTGTTGTTGTTGTGTTATTATAATGTTACTGTAGCTGAGTCAGAGCTGCAGCTGTAAAGTCTGGACCAACAGAACCGTGTCCTCCATGTTGTGTGGATGTTGTGGGTAGAACCGTGTCCTCCATGTTGTGTGGATGTTGTGGGTAGAACCGTGTCCTCCATGTTGTGTGGATGTTGTGGGTAGAACCGTGTCCTCCATGTTGTGTGGATCAGCTGGGACTTTGTCTGTGGTGAGTAGAGTGGTCTGTCTGTAGATTTACTACAGGACTGATGTGGACTCAGTGTCTGTCATTAGTCCTCATGTTGTCCTGGGCTCATTTTCACCCCAAACCAAAGTTATTTCCTTCATAATTTGCTTGTTTTTCATCAAACAGGTTGCGGAATTATGGGTGTTTTATTGAATTTAGTAACACTCTTTGTCCCCAGAGGACAAAATATACCATTATCACACAAGTTGTGTTTCATCTTTTTATTCAACTTCAGGCCAACCTATTAATTTCACACCTCATTTATATGAAATCATACCCATTCACAAAACAGAAAATGACCCCAACTGGTTTGAATGCTAAAAAGCACAAAACACAACATTATCACACATATTTGTGTTATAAGACAAATCAACATTCATCAGTCTTCATTCAGAATCAGTCTGCATGTGTCCTCAGATGCAGGTAGTGATAGTGTGTTGTGTGCAGATGTGTGCGTTGACTTTTTGGCCCATTTCACCTGTTTTGAAATCAGTCTGGCGAGGGCAGAATTAAGCAATATTACCCGAGAGGGTGTGCTTTAACGTCATTTGAGCACGACGGTGATGCGGTCAGGACCGAGGCGCTTGCGCCGAGGTCCGCAAGCATCACCGAAGTGCTCAAATTACGTTTAAGCACACCCTCGAGGGTAATATTGCGATTATACAACAATTACCAACAAAATAGAGCGTATAATTAAATACATATTCATGTTGATGGACATTTTGCTCTCAAAATTTAAAGTTTTTTGCGAGTGTGCTTCCTGTTTCCATGGAAATAAATGGGGTCTGACTAATAACTGAAACACAGTCAGTCACGTCAGTAGACTCCTATGTGTAATGGAACCTAGTTCACCTCTACAGCAAATAGTCCGAACCTTAGTAACGACCTAGCAACAGAAATTATTTTCTAGTCCCAGATGAGTGAACTCTGAGCTGACGTTCATGTTTTAACGCGGTCTCGGACTTTCCCGAACTAAATCAACACTGCACAAACTCGCCCAAGTTATAACAAAGATGCCGTTTTTTTCCTTTCACAGATGTAGCTTCTACAACCGCAAACTCTGCATGTAAATGAAGTTATAGCGCCGTGTCGCCGACACAGCTGATAGAGAAAGCCAAACGATTACTCCAGACTATTTAAAAGCCCAAACGGCGCAAGCGAGAGAGAGGGAGAGAGAGAAACATACAGGTAATCACCTCCGTTTTATCCAATGAAATATTCAGCTCCAGGCCATATTTTAAAAAACATATTCACCGCGATCACAACTCTCCGACTTTGTAACGTTACACACATGGGAGGGAGACAATCCTCTCGGCTGTAACGGGGAGGTTTACAATATATTAACAAAAAATAAAATAATTGTTCTATAAATGTGACTTTGGCAGCTGACAGGAACAACCTACAGGAGGTCAGTGTAGTTTGTGATTTATTTTCACGAGTAATAAATGACGTTTCTGAAAATAAAAGGGGGAAAAAGGGAAAAATCCATGTTGCCATGGAGATGTATAAACAACATGACATGGCGAAGTAATATGTTCAGTGATGAGTCAGCCGTGCTGTAATGCTGATTTGAGCACGTTCTAAATGTCTTATTGACCAATCAGATTGCTTGGTCGGAACTACTTGTTGTATAATGCAGAATAACCCTTTAGAGTGGTGGACCAGGATCTGGGCAAGGGGCAGCTGGGTGAGGGGCAGCTAGGTGAGGGGCAGCTGAGTGAGGGGCAGCTGGGTGAGGGGCAGCTGAGTGAGGGGCAGCTGGGTGAGGGGCAGCTAGGTGAGGGGCAGCTGGGTGAGGGGCAGCTGGGTGAGGGGCAGCTGGGTGAGGGGCAGCTGAGTGAGGGGCAGCTAGGTGAGGGGCAGCTGGGTGAGGGGCAGCTAGGTGAGGGGCAGCTGGGTGAGGGGCAGCTGGATGAGGGGCAGCTAGGTGAGGGGCAGCTAGGTGAGGGGCAGCTGAGTGAGGGGCAGCTGGGTGAGGGGCAGCTGGGTGAGGGGCAGCTGGGTGAGGGGCAGCTGGGTGAGGGGCAGCTGGGTGAGGGGCAGCTAGGTGAGGGGCAGCTAGGTGAGGGGCAGCTAGGTGAGGGGCAGCTGAGTGAGGGGCAGCTGGGTGAGGGGCAGCTAGGTGAGGGGCAGCTGGGTGAGGGGCAGCTGAGTGAGGGGCAGCTAGGTGAGGGGCAGCTGGGTGAGGGGCAGCTAGGTGAGGGGCAGCAGGGTGAGGGGCAGCTGGGTGAGGGGCAGCTAGGTGAGGGGCAGCTGGGTGAGGGGCAGCTGAGTGAGGGGCAGCTAGGTGAGGGGCAGCTGGGTGAGGGGCAGCTGAGTGAGGGGCAGCTGGGTGAGGGGCAGCTGGGTGAGGGGCAGCTGGGTGAGGGGCAGCTAGATGAGGGTGAGGGGCAGCTGGGTGAGGGGCAGCTAGGTGAGGGGCAGCTGGGTGAGGGGCAGCTGAGTGAGGGGCAGCTAGGTGAGGGGCAGCTGGGTGAGGGGCAGCTGAGTGAGGGGCAGCTGGGTGAGGGGCAGCTGGGTGAGGGGCAGCTGGGTGAGGGGCAGCTGGGTGAGGGGCAGCTAGATGAGGGGCAGCTGGGTGAGGGGCAGCTGAGTGAGGGGCAGCTGGGTGAGGGGCAGCTGGGTGAGGGGCAGCTAGGTGAGGGGCAGCTGGGTGAGGGGCAGCTGAGTGAGGGGCAGCTAGGTGAGGGGCAGCTAGGTGAGGGGCAGCTGAGTGAGGGGCAGCTGGGTGAGGGGCAGCTAGGTGAGGGGCAGCTGAGTGAGGGGCAGCTGAGTGAGGGGCAGCTGAGTGAGGGGCAGCTGAGTGAGGGGCAGCTGGATGAGGGGCAGCTGGGTGAGGGGCAGCTGGGTGAGGGGCAGCTGAGTGAGGGGCAGCTGGGTGAGGGGCAGCTGGGTGAGGGGCAGCTAGGTGAGGGGCAGCTGGGTGAGGGGCAGCTGGGTGAGGGGCAGCTGGGTGAGGGGCAGCTGAGTGAGGGGCAGCTGGATGAGGGGCAGCTGGGTGAGGGGCAGCTGAGTGAGGGGCAGCTGGGTGAGGGGCAGCTGAGTGAGGGGCAGCTAGGTGAGGGGCAGCTAGGTGAGGGGCAGCTAGGTGAGGGGCAGCTAGATGAGGGGCAGCTGAGTGAGGGGCAGCTAGATGAGGGGCAGCTGGGTGAGGGGCAGCTAGGTGAGGGGCAGCTGAGTGAGGGGCAGCTAGATGAGGGGCAGCTAGATGAGGGGCAGCTAGGTGAGGGGCAGCTGGGTGAGGGGCAGCTAGGTGAGGGGCAGCTGAGTGAGGGGCAGCTAGATGAGGGGCAGCTGAGTGAGGGGCAGCTAGATGAGGGGCAGCTGAGTGAGGGGCAGCTGAGTGAGGGGCAGCTAGATGAGGGGCAGCTAGGTGAGGGGCAGCTGGGTGAGGGGCAGCTGAGTGAGGGGCAGCTAGATGAGGGGCAGCTGGGTGAGGGGCAGCTAGGTGAGGGGCAGCTAGGTGAGGGGCAGCTAGGTGAGGGGCAGCTGAGTGAGGGGCAGCTAGATGAGGGGCAGCTGAGTGAGGGGCAGCTAGATGAGGGGCAGCTAGGTGAGGGGCAGCTGGGTGAGGGGCAGCTGAGTGAGGGGCAGCTAGGTGAGGGGCAGCTGAGTGAGGGGCAGCTGGGTGAGGGGCAGCTGAGTGAGGGGCAGCTGGATGAGGGGCAGCTGGGTGAGGGGCAGCTAGGTGAGGGGCAGCTGGATGAGGGGCAGCTGGGTGAGGGGCAGCTGGATGAGGGGCAGCTGGGTGAGGGGCAGCTGGATGAGGGGCAGCTGGGTGAGGGGCAGCTGAGTGAGGGGCAGCTAGGTGAGGGGCAGCTGGATGAGGGGCAGCTAGGTGAGGGGCAGCTAGGTGAGGGGCAGCTGGATGAGGGGCAGCTGGGTGAGGGGCAGCTGGATGAGGGGCAGCTAGATGAGGGGCAGCTAGGTGAGGGGCAGCTGGATGAGGGGCAGCTGGGTGAGGGGCAGCTGGATGAGGGGCAGCTAGATGAGGGGCAGCTGGGTGAGGGGCAGCTGGATGAGGGGCAGCTAGGTGAGGGGCAGCTGAGTGAGGGGCAGCTAGATGAGGGGCAGCTAGGTGAGGGGCAGCTGAGTGAGGGGCAGCTGGATGAGGGGCAGCTGGATGAGGGGCAGCTGAGTGAGGGGCAGCTGAGTGAGGGGCAGCTGGATGAGGGGCAGCTGAGTGAGGGGCAGCTAGGTGAGAGTGGCAGCTAGGTGAGGGGCAGCAGGGTGAGGGGCAGCTAGGTGAGGGGCAGCTGAGTGAGGGGCAGCTGGGTGAGGGGCAGCTGGATGAGGGGCAGCTGGGTGAGGGGCAGCTGGATGAGGGGCAGCTAGGTGAGGGGCAGCTAGGTGAGGGGCAGCTGAGTGAGGGGCAACTAGGTGAGGGGCAGCTGGATGAGGGGCAGCTGGGTGAGGGGCAGCTAGGTGAGGGGCAGCTGGGTGAGGGGCAGCTAGGTGAGGGGCAGCTGGGTGAGGGGCAGCTGGGTGAGGGGCAGCTGGATGAGGGGCAGCTGGGTGAGGGGCAGCTGGGTGAGGGGCAGCTAGGTGAGGGGCAGCTGGATGAGGGGCAGCTGGGTGAGGGGCAGCTAGGTGAGGGGCAGCTGGGTGAGGGGCAGCTGGGTGAGGGGCAGCTGGATGAGGGGCAGCTGGGTGAGGGGCAGCTGGATGAGGGGCAGCTAGATGAGGGGCAGCTGGATGAGGGGCAGCAGGGTGAGGGGCAGCAGGGTGAGGGGCAGCTAGGTGAGGGGCAGCTGGATGAGGGGCAGCAGGGTGAGGGGCAGCAGGGTGAGGGGCAGCTAGGTGAGGGGCAGCTGGGTGAGGGGCAGCTGGGTGAGGGGCAGCTGGATGAGGGGCAGCAGGGTGAGGGGCAGCAGGGTGAGGGGCAGCTAGGTGAGGGGCAGCTGGGTGAGGGGCAGCTGGGTGAGGGGCAGCTGGATGAGGGGCAGCTGGGTGAGGGGCAGCTAGGTGAGGGGCAGCTGGGTGAGGGGCAGCTAGGTGAGGGGCAGCTGGATGAGGGGCAGCTGGGTGAGGGGCAGCTGGATGAGGGGCAGCTAGATGAGGGGCAGCTAGGTGAGGGGCAGCTGGATGAGGGGCAGCTAGGTGAGGGGCAGCTAGGTGAGGGGCAGCTGGGTGAGGGGCAGCTAGGTGAGGGGCAGCTGGATGAGGGGCAGCTGGGTGAGGGGCAGCTGGATGAGGGGCAGCTAGATGAGGGGCAGCTAGGTGAGGGGCAGCTGGATGAGGGGCAGCTGGGTGAGGGGCAGCTGGATGAGGGGCAGCTAGATGAGGGGCAGCTAGGTGAGGGGCAGCTGGATGAGGGGCAGCTAGGTGAGGGGCAGCTGGATGAGGGGCAGCTGGGTGAGGGGCAGCTGGATGAGGGGCAGCTAGATGAGGGGCAGCTAGGTGAGGGGCAGCTGGATGAGGGGCAGCTGGGTGAGGGGCAGCTGGATGAGGGGCAGCTAGATGAGGGGCAGCTGGGTGAGGGGCAGCTGGATGAGGGGCAGCTGGGTGAGGGGCAGCTGAGTGAGGGGCAGCTAGATGAGGGGCAGCTAGGTGAGGGGCAGCTGAGTGAGGGGCAGCTGGATGAGGGGCAGCTGGGTGAGGGGCAGCTGGGTGAGGGGCAGCTAGGTGAGGGGCAGCTGAGTGAGGGGCAGCTGGATGAGGGGCAGCTGAGTGAGGGGCAGCTAGGTGAGAGGGGCAGCTAGGTGAGGGGCAGCAGGGTGAGGGGCAGCTAGGTGAGGGGCAGCTGAGTGAGGGGCAGCTGGGTGAGGGGCAGCTGGATGAGGGGCAGCTGGGTGAGGGGCAGCTGGATGAGGGGCAGCTAGGTGAGGGGCAGCTAGGTGAGGGGCAGCTGAGTGAGGGGCAACTAGGTGAGGGGCAGCTGGATGAGGGGCAGCTGGGTGAGGGGCAGCTAGGTGAGGGGCAGCTGGGTGAGGGGCAGCAGGGTGAGGGGCAGCTGGATGAGGGGCAGCTGGGTGAGGGGCAGCTGGGTGAGGGGCAACTGGATGAGGGGCAGCTGGGTGAGGGGCAGCTGGATGAGGGGCAGCAGGGTGAGGGGCAGCTGGGTGAGGGGCAGCAGGGTGAGGGGCAGCTGGATGAGGGGCAGCAGGGTGAGGGGCAGCTGGGTGAGGGGCAACTGGATGAGGGGCAGCTGGGTGAGGGGCAGCTGGATGAGGGGCAGCTGGGTGAGGGGCAGCTGGGTGAGGGGCAGCTAGGTGAGGGGCAGCTGGGCGAGGGGCAGCTGGGCGAGGGGCAGCTAGGTGAGGGGCAGCTGGGTGAGGGGCAGCTGGATGAGGGGCAGCTGGGTGAGGGGCAGCTAGGTGAGGGGCAGCTGGGTGAGGGGCAGCTAGGTGAGGGGCAGCTAGGTGAGGGGCAGCTAGGTGAGGGGCAGCTAGGTGAGGGGCAGCTGGGTGAGGGGCAGCTGGGTGAGGGGCAGCTGGGTGAGGGGCAGCTGGATGAGGGGCAGCTAGGTGAGAGGGGCAGCAGGGTGAGGGGCAGCTGGATGAGGGGCAGCTAGGTGAGGGGCAGCTGGGTGAGGGGCAGCTGGGTGAGGGGCAGCTGGGTGAGGGGCAGCTGGGTGAGGGGCAGCTAGGTGAGGGGCAGCTGGATGAGGGGCAGCTGGGTGAGGGGCAGCTGGGTATAGATGATGATGAAACGTTAGTTTTCTGCTGTTAAATGTTAAATGTTTTGGAAATGAATGTTGATATGTTTTATAACACAAATATGTGTGATAATGTTGTGTTTTGTGCTTTTTAACCCTAACCCACATTAGGGATGTCCCGATACGACTTTTTCACTTCCGATACGATACCGATATTGCAGCCTTCAATATCGGCCCGATATCGATATTGATCTGATATTAGGGGTGGTGAAAAAAACGATTATTTATATTTTTCAAATTCTAATACAAAGGAGATCCTCCTGTTGCTGACTGACAGGCTGCTGCTGTCATGTTCTTCTATGGGACAGACAGTAGTGAGCTTACTTTTGAACTGTAAAATATTAAAAAATAAACCTTATTTACAACTGTTATTGAATTACTGTATGTACATCAATGTCAAACAAAAGGCAAAATCTTCTTGCTTCAAGGTTTTATTTGTCCAAATTGAAGAAGCCTGCCCTACAGTAAAAATGGCATAAAATAAAAAGAGGAGTAAAGCAATATATTAAGCAGCAATATTTAAGCATCAAAGATGTTTAATCAAACCCACATAGTTTGAAACAACGTTCAAAACACACAGCCAGTGTCACAAAGCATAAAGTCCGCTAGCTTAATGCTAACGTATAATGTAAAACGCCATAGACGGGCTAACAGAAATTAGCATTGTTAATTTAATTCTGGCTTTAGCACTGTTACCATCTATAGCACTGTTACTCGCGCCCGGTGTGAATGCACCGTACAGTCTATGGGCACAACGTGTGGACCAGCTGGTCTTCCCCCAGAAGAATCTGACCACCGACCCCGTCGGTAGTTAATTTGAACTGTACATTTAGAGCAATACAGCGCATTTACCCTTTATTAGCGGGCAAGCGCGACCTGTCCATGCACCCGTGTCTGTGTGTGTGTGTGTGTGTGTGTGTGTGTGTGTGTCGCACACACGCTGTTGTTGTTGTGATCATGTGATCTCTGCATGTGTACAGAGAGGACTTTGATGTGTAGCAGTTGTGAAATGGTTGCTTATAGGCTGAAGGATGACAACACCATGGATCTGAGTTGGTTCATTTATTCTGCAAAGGCAGCACAGGGGCAGAGTCAGGAAACACACAGCTGCAGGTAGAAACAGTCTGCCTCCACAACAAGAGCAGCCACAGTTTGTTCCTCTTTTGCTGCTCTTTACTGTATTGTATGTCACAATAAAAAATAAATGAATAAATAAATAGTAATAATAATTTTAGAGAAAAGATTCCAGAATGGAAACGAAAATAATCACATGAAATTAATGTCTATTGCCCACTTGTACCTAAATAATAATTATTAGAAAAACAGAATAAAAATCACCATGAAATGATCAAATAAAAATATTCCATACTTTTCCTCCACACAAGGACAATAATAAAAAGTGAAATAATGTGTGCTCTAGTGACGTTTTTACAGCTCTGACCAGACTCAACTCTCATATATTTACCACAAACACATCTCAGAAATCACATTTCAAAGCATTTTTCAGACAAAAGGCACCTGCAAAGGCAGCACAGGGGCAGAGTCAGGAAACACACAGCTGCAGGTAGAAACAGTCTGCCTCCTACGACAGGCCACAAAACACACACACGGCAGACGTCACGTTAAACCCAAACTACAGCCGCTTTTTCACCGTAAAACACAATTAAAAACACGGCAACACATTAATAAAAGCTGTCGTTACTTTAGCGCACAGTTTCAACCGCATTACATGACAGTTTAAGTGCATATTTTACAGAGCAACGTGAGAGCTTCACAACACGTCTTACCACAACAAGAGCAGCCAGAGTTTTGCCGGGAGTTTGGTCCGACGTCGCCCACGTCCCCCTTAGTGTGTTACCCCAATATCGCTCCCCCTTGCTACAGGTGAAGATGGAACTTAGAAATAGAAGTGATATAAAACAAAGCAGGAAATTCTAACTTGTTTTAGATAGTGTTAGCATCGAGCAGGTTTTGAGAATGTTCACCATAATGAATGATAAAAATAAAGAAATAATGACTATAATGAATGATCAGATGAATAAAACAAAGTAAACATTGACCCAGCTACACATGCTGCAGCCGGGCGCTCTTCTTCTCTGGCGGGCGGCGCACCAACATTAAGGTGCAGTACCGCCACCTACTGTGTGAACGAGAGTCACCTATTCATATGGGACAGAAGTGCTGGAGCGGAATAATGGACTGCTTTTATCGGAGCGTTTATATCGGAGATTTTAGATGCAGTCCGATATAATCCGATCGTTTTTTTGGCTGATATCGGACATAAATCCGATATCAATATCGGATCGGGACATCCCTAACCCACATCACCCAGTTGGGGTCATTTTGACCCCAGAGGACAATGGATGTTACTATTTGCTGCCAGTAAAAAAATAAATCCTGATGGAATTTTTTCATATACCAGTGTCTGTTAATCCATCAATTCATTTCCCTTTGATCTTTACTATATTTGAAATTATTCAGATTTTCTGTTTTGTGAAACTCAAAAAATAGGTATTATTTAATAAAAATTAGGTATGAATTACCAAAAAAAGTGTGAAATTAGTATTAATAGGTTGGTCTGAAGTTGAATAAAAAGATGAAACATAAATTTGTGTGATAATGTTATGTTTCTGCTGCCCAGAGGACAATGAATGTTACTATTTGCTGCCATTAAAAAAAGAGAAAGGGTTAAAAAAAAGAACTTCTGATGTTCGTTGTTGTGATAGTGGAGCTGTGAGGTGAAATAAGTCTTGGCCCAGTTGTTGTGTGTGTAATAATCAGCTGTAGCTTGTTTGATCCAGTGGTTTTCTACAGGGACGCTGTCCACACAGAGACTGTGTCACATCAACTCAGTGGATCTCAGTCCTTGTGTGTGTCAGTGGATGGAAACAGTGGTCCATGGATCATGTTGCTGGGCTGCAGCTTCATGACGCCATCTAGTGGACTGATAGTAGAAGTACAGCAGCTGATGGCAGCTTCCTCTTCCTCACTGCTGTGTGACTGCATTCAACTGACACTGATATGAAGCAGAGGAGCAGAGCCAATCAGTGGAGGAGCAGCTGGAGACATGATGGACATGTGAGCTGCTGTGCAGATGAATGATGTGTGTTTCCTCTGCAGGTGAAGCTACAAAGTGTGTGTGAGCTGATGTGGATGTGAGCTCAGCAGCATGGATCAGTGTGAGGACAGAGAGGAGGGAGCCCCTCCCTCTAAAACCAAGAGCCAGACCACAGGTCAAAGGTCAGATGAGCATCTCTAACTGTCCATGACTCAGATCACTGCTCCATCATTATTCACACTCAAAGCTCTGTGTGTGTTGTGTTCAAGGCCAAAGCAGCAGCACAAGACACAGTCTGCTGGACCTGGACCTGGACCTGGACCTGGACCTGGACCTGGACCTGGACCTGGACCTGGACCTGGATCCTTCTGTGAGTCCATGAAGAGCAACTTCTCCATGGATCGTCCTATTAACTTCAGTGGTTCTGTTGATGGAAGGTCAGAGTTTAAAACAGTCCGAAACACTTTTCTCTCTAAAAGTCAGTTGTTGTGTTTATTCAAAGATTGAAGATATTTTTCATCAGTTTTTCTCCAACATGCACATTTATCAGCTGTGTTGTTGTTTCAGGATCCAGCAGCAGAGACCAGACTCTCCTGAACCCAGCTGTCTGTCTTTAAAGAGCAACATGTCAAAGGGCTGGCTCATTAACTTTAAAGAAGGACGTGGATCAGCTGATCAGATGTAAGATAAAAGCTACATTTCAAGGCTGTTGTGTTTCTGTTGAACGTTCCTCCTGTGGAGTCACATTTCAATGATTCTCTTTCAAATCTGAGTTATAAGGCAGACACACGTTGTCCAGCTGCAGTAAAGAGTCCCTGCTTGAACATCCACATGTTAATATTCAGTGATGCTCATGTAACCAATGCGAGTTGGCACAAGAAGGAAGAGAAGGATTCTGTAGTGTTCTGACACGTTTATTCGGCCCAAACCTGCGGGCGACAATTCAGATACCACACTTGTCATCATCCGTCTGTTATATCTCGCCCCTCAGTCATTGTAAACAGAACTGTTACACTTTTTTTCTGTATTATTTCCATTAATATTTCCAATGGAAATGACAAAACATAAGCTATCTGCCCTGAATAAATGCAAAACATGGGGTGTGTAGCTACTAAATGAACAGAGAGCGCCAAAACAAAAACACGCAGCATTTGCTACGTCTAAAACTTTAAAAAACAAACCTGCAGACGACAATTTAGATACCACACTGAAGCAGAATCTCAGCAGCTGATTCTTACAGGAGCAGACCAACAAACGTCCATAAATACTGAGAGAGAGAACGAGCAAAATGCATGAAGAAACTAGAAACTTCAACTCATCTACAGAACAAAACACACAGATAAATGATGTTTTCTGATGTAAAAGAAATCTTCATCATAGTTTACAGCTTTTATCTACAGTAAAATAGAAACAAATCAAGGATTGTTATTTAATTATGGGATATAATCCCCTATTAAATAGTTTGCTCAGACTGAAGATGTGCAGCACTTGATGAAAATCTTAAAAATAAGTTTCTTTGGAAAAACATTCTGTTGAAAACCTAAAACTGTTAAACATGAGTTGTGTTGTTGTTTCAGGATCCAGCAGCAGAGACCAGACTCTCCTGAACCCAGCTGTCTGTCTTTAAAGAGCAACGACTCAAAGGGCTGGAGCATTAACTTTAAAGGAGGACGTGGATCAGCTGATCAGATGTAAGCTGTAACTGACAGTCAGACTCAGGTTATTGTAGAAAAGAACCAGTTTGTACGACGTGTTGTTGGACCAGGTCTGAAACCAAAGTGTCTCTGTCTGTTGTGAACGTCCTCAGGGGACATATAAAGTCCATCTTGTATTATCTCTCTGTCCTGATGTTGACTTGACACTGATTACTCCACAGAGTGGAGCAGGAGAGCTCAGAGGTTCCCAGTGGTCAGTCTGCCCAGCAGCATCAAACACACCTGGACTCCATATTTATGGTGAGGACATGTCCAACAGCTGCTGTTACATCTGTTGTGTTCACCATCATCTCCATGCTGCACTTTGACACCAGTGGATTGTCAGTCTGTCCAACATGGATCTGATGTTTGGCTCCATGGTTTTAGTTTGATGCTGTCACTCATAGGGATGGGTCTTGATAATAATTTAGCGATTCCGATTCCATTATCGATATTGCTTATCGATTCGATTCCTTATCGATTCTCTTATCGATTCTCATTGGGTGAGGGAATAAAAGAGAAATGGGTTTGTTTGCATTAATGCAGTGGTTCCCAACCTTTTTTGGCTCATGACCCCTTTTGACATCACACATTTCTGGTGACCCTCATTCAAGATGAGCAAGCTCAGATATTTGCTGCATTTTATTTGATCTTGATTTATATTCAAGAAAGTGAATGTATAAAGAATATAGTTGTTTAAGATTGTGAAAAATAATTAGTTTATTTAATTTTTTTTTTAAATCAATTACTAGACATTTAAGGCGATCCCATTTGAATTCCAGGCGACCCCACATGGGGTCCCAACCCCAAGGTTGACAACACTGCATTAACGGCTCTAACATTAAAAAAGTAGCCAGGACCGACCTGCTTGGACAGGTCAACACTAGACCACTGTGGCTGTGGGGCAGCTGTGCTCACAGGAGGAATTTAACAATGTTTCCATTACATGGTTTTTATGCATCTGTATTCTTCTCACTAGTTATTGTTTTCATAACGTTCGTTTTTATGCGGAGTGAGCGAGCGAAAGAGAGAGAGAGCGCGAGAGAAAAGACACAGGGCAGCTACCGTTTCACGTGGCTACGACGAAACCTGAAAGGAAGTGGTTAGAATAAAGAGAGAAAAACAGAAAGAATAGACATGTAGCCTGTTCAGGAGACGTTGTCCTGTCCTCACGACGTGAGGGAAGGAGGACCGGAGGGAGGCTCACAGGTTTAGTGATGAGGAAACGTCACTGTCAGCTGCATCTGTCAGCAGCTCCGCTCCACGCAGACACGCCACTAACTTTATTTTGGGAGAACAATTACGGTGTGTTGCAACCAAAAACGTAATAACGGCCAATAATGTAATAACAGCCAATAACGTAATAATTTTGGCCATTTTAAATGTAATAAAGCCAATAATGTAATAACGTGCCAATAATGTAATAAAACTTTTGAGCCAATAACGTAATAACATTTTGCCATTATTGGCTGGTTATTACGTTATTGGCCTAGTATTAAAAAAACTTTTGACAATGTAATAACTGGTGCCGATAATGTAATAATACATAAATATGACTGGAGTTCTTGGAAATAAAAGGCTTTTTTGTGCAGTTTGCTAATCAAAAATAGGTATAGTGGATGACATAATCGTAATATTTATTCATTCAAGATGTGTACTATCTTTCACCTCTCTCTCTCTCACTTCTACCATGCTTAGTTTGCAAACAGAAGAAGTAAGCATTGTATCAACAACCTCCAAAACATAACCAAACTTGTGTATTGAATGGTGTCTGCCAGCCAGTTTATGTTTCAGTCATGTATAACTTCCTGCCTCAGACAAACCATTGGAAATAGGTAATGTTAAATGTGATAATCCCAGCATGGCTCGGAGGAGCAATGGCGTTGATTTGATTTTACCATTGATTTTTTTTTTATTAACATATTTAGCCATCATTTGTCCAACTTGATGGTTTGGTTAGCGCTATCTCTAGAACACCCAAATGAAGTTCCAAATGAAGTGGCAGCACAATTGTACACATTCAGAAATCTCTTTCTCAAAGAAATGTTTTCTTTTGCAGCACCAATCAACAAATAGCTCACTACTGAAACCAGCTGTTGGATATCTAAAATGAAATCTCTGCAGGTTTCATACGTCTAACTTTGATTTTCATGTTTGAAAATTAAAAACTACATCAAAACGTTGAGCTTAAAGGTCCCATTTGGATAAAGTGGCATTTCAATGTTTTTTGTTTTTTCTACAGTGATGATAAAGCAGCTTTAGGTTCTATATTAATACTGTGAAAGTCTAAAGGTAGATGTTTGTATTGCTCCATACAGTATAAAGGTAGTTTTTTTTTTTTTTTTTTTTACATTTGTGAATGAAAAAACTACCTTTATACTTTCACAGTATAAATATAGAACCTATGTTGCTTTATTCTCACTGTAAAAAACAAAAACAACAACAACAAAAAAACCATCAAAATGTCACTTTATCCAACACGGGACCTTTAAGCTCAACGTGTTGAAAAAAAATTCAAATAGAAAGAGAATGGTAAAACCATATCAACGCCATTGCTCCTCCGAGCCATGCTGGGATTATCACATTTCACATGGTTTGTCTGAGGCAGGAAGTTATACATGACTGAATCATAAACTGGCTGGCAGACACCATTCAATACACAAGTTTAGTTATGTTTTGGAGGTTGTTGATAGCCGACAATGCTTACTCCTTCCATTTGCAAACATATCATTAAGCATGGTAGAAGTGTGAGAGAGACAGAGAGAGAGAGAGAGGTGAAAGATAGTACACATCTTGGATGAATAAATATGACAATATGTCATCCACTTACCTATTTTTGATTAGCAAACTGCACAAAAACTGCAAAAAAACTTTCCAAGAACTGCAGTCATATTTATGTATTATTGCATTATCGACACCAGTTATTACCAGCCAATAATGTAATAATTTATTACATTAACATGGAATAATGTAATAATTTATTACATTATTGGCAAAAAGTTATTACGTTATTGGCTCAAAAGTTTTATTACATTATTGGCACATTATTACATTAATGGCTTTACTACATTTAAAATGGCCAAAATTATTACATTATTGGCTGTTATTACGTTATTGGCCGTTATTACGTTTTTGGTTGCTACACGGTGACACGTGGATATAAACACTAAGCACCCTCATTTATAATGAAGATTGATTTTAACTTAACGTCACGTAACGTCATTAATCAATTAATGCGCGAGTTTCTGAACCAAACGGATAGGGTTGGGCACCGAAAAACGGTTCCAAATAGGAACCGGTTCCTAACGTCCGGTTCCGGAATCGTTAAGAAGCCGTTTGCATTTCGATCCTTTTTATCGGTTCCTAAATGTCCGCACTAGTTTGTTTGTTTTACTCCGCTCGCACTAGTTTGAAGTAATTTGACCCGCCCCGCACCACCGCATCTATTTTCACAACCATCCCCGACGTCAGAAAGCGGCTTTTTACTTTGAAAGGGCAGACAGAGGCTCTATGTTGCCGGTAGCTTGTCAGTGTGGAGCTCGTGAGGAGTGAGAGAGTCACAGAGCAGCGTGTGCAGCAGCCGCGGCCGCCGCCTCTCTCTCTCCCCGGTCTGCGAGAGGGAGAGAGCGGAGAGCAGACCCCCGCTCTGCTCTCTCCTCTAGTGAAACCAACCCGCTCTGCTGATGCACCCAGCCGCCGTCTCACCCGGTTCCCTCACACCTCCGCCGGCTTTCCCGTCAACATCAGCGCGCCCCTGATAACACACTCTGGACTTCATCATCAGTGTTTTTAATGACCCGCCCCCCCGCGCCCCGCACCGCAAATAAAGTAAACATTTCTTGACCGGCACCGCGCGTCACAGACCTCCTCAGCCTGAGAAGGCAGACATGATTATCTTCTTAAACAAAAACTGTTTTTGATTTGTCATCATGACTGCTCCAGTGTTTGTTTTATTTTGTTGCATATACAGTCACCTGTTCTGCAGCTCTTTGTATGTTAGACTGCTTGCCAAGTTTCAGTTTTATAGTTACAGTTAGGGACCCTCCCTTTTAATTGAATACCATAGTTGGCAAAATCTATTTTTGGAGGCCTTTTGGAGGTCTTACAAGCTGTGTAAGCACCTCCCCCAGCACAAGCAAGTCAACCCCCTTCCCCACCCACAACCCCATCAGCATCAACGGAGAAGCCGTAGAGGTGGTAGATACGTTCAGATACCTGGGACTCATTATAGACAATAAACTCACCTTTGAATCACACATCCACGACATCCATAAACGCAGCCAACAAAGACTCTCTGCCATCAGGAAACTGAGAGCCCTCTCAGTGGCCCCCCACCTCCTACTGTTACTGTACAAGAGCATAATTCAGCCCATCCTCCTCTACTGCTCCTCCTGTTTCTTCAACATGTTGTCATCCCCCAACACAAAAAGACTGACACAAATCACTCACAGAGCTGCCAAAATCATTGGCCTCCCCACCCCCATCCTCTCTGACCTCAACACCATAGCCATAACACGCAGAGCACTCACCATCACCCAGGACCCCAGTCACCCCCTAAACCCGTACTTTGTGCTGCTTCCATCTGGCCGCCGGTACAGGTCCCTGACCTGGAAGAGGGTCAAGTTCAGCCGAAGCTTCGTCCCCTCTGCTATAACAGAACTAAATCGATTGCGTCGCTAAATGTGTGTTCCTGTTTAATGTGTATGGGTGGGTAATGTAATGTATGTATTTATGTATCTTGAGGTTGTGTGTTGCGTACGGGGGTGAAAACAAGTTTCCTTGCAAAGGACAAATAAAGCTGAATCTGAATCTGAATCTGTGTAAGATGTTTGAAGTCCAAGCATGCATGCAAAAATGGCCTGTGTGAAGAGTTTGTCAAATAAAAAAATATCCTGTGAAATAAGTTGTGACCTGTTGACCTGCACCTCAAAGAATCGGAATCGAGAATCGTTTAGAACCGGAATCGATATAGAGAATCGGAATCGGAATCGGAATCGGAATCGCTAAAATCTAAACGATGCCCAACCCTACAAACGGAATCGATAAGGGAATCGTTAAAACAGACACGCACACGATTCCAAGAATTGATCCGAGTTGGAACGGAACCGGTTTTCGATTCCCATCCCTAGTCACTCATAGAGTTTCTGTTCCAGCTGCTGGAGGAGAACATGGTCACTTTTGTCAAGAACGAGCTGAAGAAGATCCACAAGGCTCTGAGTCCAGATTACCCAGAATGCTCAGGGAGTCAGAGGGAGGATGAGGAGGTGTTGGATGGTGAGGATGAAGAGCAGAGGAGGAGCAGCAGAGAGGCATTAGTGAAGATCACAGTGAAAGGAGCTGGCTGAGCGTCTGCAGAGCAGTAAGAGGATTTCTCTAAAGATTCAACATGATGGACAAATGAGACGTTCACTGACATCAACACATGGAGGAAAACATGTTCATATAGTCATTATTTAGAGAAATTAAAATGTTATATTTTCTACATGAATTTTATTGTGTTTTTGTTTATTCAGGAACTCCAGTTTGTGGACGTAAACTCAAATCTGTCCTGAAGCAGAAGTTCCAGTGTGTGTTTGAGGGGATCTCTAAAGCAGGAAACCCAACCCTTCTGAACCAGATCTACACAGAGCTCTACATCACAGAGGGAGGGGCTGGAGGGGTCAATGATGAACATGAGATCAGACAGATTGAAACAGCGTCCAGGAAACCAGACAGACTAGAAAGAACCATCAGACAAGAAGACATCTTTAAAGCCCCACCTGGAAGAGACCGACCAATCAGAAGAGTGATGACAAAGGGAGTGGCTGGCATTGGGAAAACAGTCTTAACACAGAAGTTCACTCTGGACTGGGCTGAAGACAAAGACAACCAGGACATACACTTCACATTTCCCTTCACCTTCAGAGAGCTGAATGTGCTGAAAGAGAAAAAGTTGAGCTTGGTGGAACTTGTTCATCACTTCTTCTCTGAAACCAAAGAAGCAGGAATCTGCAGGTTTGATCAGTTCCAGGTCGTCTTCATCTTTGACGGTCTGGACGAGTGTCGACTTCCTCTGGACTTCCACAACACTGAGATCCTGACTGATGTGACAGAGTCCACCTCAGTCAACGTGCTGCTGACCAACCTCATCAGGGGGAACCTGCTTCCCTCTGCTCGCCTCTGGATAACCACACGACCTGCAGCAGCCAATCAGATCCCTCCTTACTGTGTTGACATGGTGACAGAGGTCAGAGGGTTCACTGACCCACAGAAGGAGGAGTACTTCAAGAAGAGGTTCAGAGATAAGAAGCAAGCCAGAGAGATAATCTCCCACATCAAGACCTCACGAAGCCTCCACATCATGTGCCACATCCCAGTCTTCTGCTGGATCACTGCTACAGTTCTGGAGGAGCTGTTGAAGACCAGAGAGGGAGGAGAGCTGCCCAAGACCCTGACTGAGATGTACATCCACTTCCTGGTGGTTCATCTAAAACTGAAGAAGGTCAAGTATGATGGAGGAGCTGAGACGGATCCACACTGGAGTCCAGAGAGCAGGAAGATGATTGAGTCTCTGGGAAAACTGGCTTTTGAGCAGCTGCAGAAAGGAAACCTGATCTTCTATGAATCAGACCTGACAGAGTGTGGCATCGATATCAGAGCAGCCTCAGTGTACTCAGGAGTGTTCACACAGATCTTTAAAGAGGAGAGAGGCCTGTACCAGGACAAGGTGTTCTGCTTCATCCATCTGAGTGTTCAGGAGTTTCTGGCTGCTCTTCATGTCCATCTGACCTTCATCAACTCTGGACTCAACCTGATGTCACAACAACAAACAACCTCCAAGAAGACTGAAACAACAGGAGTCAAATCTGCAGAGACAAACTTCTACCAGAGCGCTGTGGACGAGGCCTTACAGAGTCCAAATGGACACCTGGACTTGTTCCTCCGCTTCCTCCTGGGTCTTTCACTGGAGACCAATCAGAATCTCCTACGAGGTCTGATGACACAGACAGGAAGTGACTCACGGTCCAATCAGGAAACAGTCCAGTACATCAAGAAGAAGATTGAAGAGACTCCCTCTGCAGAGAAAAGCATCAACCTGTTCCACTGTCTGAATGAACTGAATGATCGTTCTCTAGTGGAGAAGATCCAACAGTCCCTGAGATCAGGACGTCTCTCCGAATATAAACTGTCTCCTGCTCAATGGTCGGCTCTGGTCTTCATCTTACTGTCATCAGAAGAAGATCTGGACGAGTTTGACCTGAAGAAATACTCTGCTTCAGAGGAGGCTCTTCTGAGGCTGCTGCCAGTGGTCAAAGCCTCCAACAAAGTTCTGTAAGTGTAGAGATAGTTGGATTTATTCATCATTACATAAAAACACTTCTGTCTTTTCAACAGGACAGATATTTAATTCCTTTCTTCTTTAATTCCTCATGATCATCTCTTCAGACTGAGCGGCTGTAACCTCTCAGAGAGAAGCTGTGAAGCTCTGTCCTCAGTCCTCAGCTCCCAGTCCTCTAGTCTGACACACCTGGACCTGAATAGCAACAACCTGCAGGACTCAGGAGTGAAGCTGCTGTCTGGTGGACTGGAGAGTCCACACTGTAGACTGGAGACTCTCAGGTGAGGATCCATCCAGCTGTTTATCTGATGCCACTTGAACACAGCAGCAGGTGTTGACAGAGGGTTCCTGTGTGTTGTTGTGTGTGTTCGGTCTGTCAGGATGTCTGGTCACAGAGGAAGGCTGTGCTTCATTGGACATGTTCATGTTTTTAGTAAACGTTGAACTGAATGAATCAGTTTATAAATGATGAACCTGAGCAGCGTTCACTGTCACCAGAGCGAACACTGCTCAGGTTTTATGACAGTTTTACCTGGTTTTTCACTTTCAGCAGAATATGGCTCATTGTTTAAGTGGTAAAATATTTTCTCTGTCTAAACATTGTTTTTGTATTTTAGTTCATTAATTCATATAGTTTGTTAGTGGCAGAGATTAGAGGCTGGTGATGGACGTAGAAGGAGGTTCTACTGAAACACAACAGCTGATTATTTATTTAAAGGGCCCATATTATGCAAAATCCACTTTCTACTGGTTTTGTGGGTCCTATGTGTTCCCGTGGCCTTTCTATGACGCCTGAAGGTGAAAAAAGTCTGTTCACTCCCTAAATTGATTGCTACACTTTTTTGAGATAGTGTCTCCAAACGGGGGAATTGGAAGTGCTGTGCAGCTTGACGTCACGAAGCACCGAACTCACGTGATTCCACGTCCCGGTACTTCCTTATCCTCTTCCTTATCCTGTCCGTCATTTGACATAAAGCGGTGCGGGAGGAGCGGTCGGTACCGCGGTCGCCAGATGATCATTTTGAATCATTGACTGAAGAAACAGCCGTCCGTCATTACAAATGAAATCGCGGACCGGAGAATATTGGAATGGTACCACAGTTTATGGTTTATGGTCACAGTTTATAATCAAATCTATCTATAAATCTATTTATACAAACTAGAACATATTGAGTAAGAAACACTGTAAACTCTCAGGTTTGTGTTGAAATGTTGTGTATTTATGATTCTAACCTGTTATTTCCTTCATATTGAGTATGTGAGTGTTTTTCCTTGAATTCCTCTTCAGACTGAGTGGCTGTGACCTCTCAGAGAGAAGCTGTGAAGCTCTGTCCTCAGTCCTCAGCTCCCAGTCCTCTAGTCTGAGACACCTGGACCTGAGTAACAACAACCTGCAGGACTCAGGAGTGAAGCTGCTGTCTGGTGGACTGGAGAGTCCACACTGTAGACTGGAGACTCTCAGGTGAGGATCCATCCAGCTGTTTATCTGATGCCACTTGAACACAGCAGCAGGTGTTGACAGAGGGTTCCTGTGTGTTGTTGTGTGTGTTCAGTCTGTCAGGATGTCTGGTCACAGAGGAAGGCTGTGCTTCTCTGGCCTCAGCTCTGAGCTCCAACCCCTCCCATCTGAGAGAGCTGGACCTGAGCTACAACCATCCAGGAGCCTTAGGAGTGAAGCTGCTGTCTGCTGGACTGGAGGATCCAGGCTGGAGACTGGACTCTCTCAGGTATGGAGAGGCTGCTGCAGCCACACACACTGTCTGATAGGAGGAGCTGGAACATTTTCTATGGCCCCGTTCACACCTGGTCACACCTGGTATTAACATCTGTCTCAGGTGATCCATGCATTGATGACATCAGATGCCATCACTCAGACCATATCCAGAGGTGGTGTAGGCCACAGTGAAGCTCCGCCCACTCCACTGACGTCCTCTGTCTCAGTCTGACTCGTCCCAACACAGTTTATACTGAAGCCAAAATCTCAGAGTGTTTCAAACATGAGCTGTGCAGCTTTCATCAGTCACAGTGATGAACTACTGGGATCAGGAGTTTCTCCTCATGATGACTTCAGTGTCTCATCATGACTCCCTGTGTCATATTCAGGAGAAGAGATGTCAGTGATGAAAGAGTCTCTCCAGATGTTTGGATAAGACTTTATTTCAGAGTGTATCAGGAAACATTTCAGCTGCAGCTGGTTGAACTCAGTGGCGTCATTTCAGTTTTAGACAAGGTATTGCAAGGACCAACCCCTCCCAGGGGATTCCGGGGGGGTTAAACCCCCCGGCCAAAAATTTGTGCGCATTGTAAATTGAAATGTAGCAATCTGGTGTGATTTGAGAGCAAAATCATGAAGCTTTCTCAATAATCACAATGCTACTGTATCGATTGGATGATACTCACAATACCCCACACAAGGGTTCACAATATAACTTAGTTATCTTTGGAAAATAAATCATTAGTGGTTTTACTTATTCTCAATTTCCATGTGTTTTCCATGAGTGGATAATTGGTCAAACAGTTTCCAGGTTTTCCAGGACGCGTGGGAACCCTGACTCACCTTCTACAAAGATTTTTAACAAGTATTTTCTTGTTAAAGTCCATTTGTAAATAATCTCTGAAGACAAATGAATAGGCTATTTGAAGTTTATCCACTGCGTAAAAGGTGTCTGTATTCTGTCTTAATTGCCATTTCTTTTGTGTCAACAAATTATTGCCAACGTGAGTTTATTCACTGCTAATCTACAGTACATGTTTCTACAGTAAGAACAGCAAAGTTTAACAGCAAAATCAGAATAAATTTAATCTGGAAACAAATTAAAATTTTCACGACAAGTTGAATGAGTGATTCCTCCTGTTGCTGCTGTGATTCACTACATTCAGGTAGCCTAATGTTAGACGGGCTTGCTTGGGACTTGTTTGTCTCAATTAGAAGTTTTTGTGATTTGTGACAAGATAAACAGCCTCCACACTCCACAGACAGTTGTCATTAACAAGATGACTGCAACAGCTTCAGTGTTTCTCAAATAAGAGCTTTCATTTTGTGCTCTAAGTAGCTAGTGTTAGCCAAACAAGCACTGAAATATGACTCATATTTAAGCATGTGGAATAAGTGGTAGGCTAAGTTGTTAGCAGGCACCAAGTCATGTTGATGGCTTTATAACTCACCAAGGTTCGCGCGCTCCACATTCACGTCTGCAGCACATGGAGTTATACAGTATGAGTTACATCGATGATGCAGCGGCGTGCACTCGTACACGTGCTCTCACAGACACAGCGCACGGCGCGAGGCAGCCCCGCCCCTCAGTGAGACAGAGAGAGAGGAGCAGAGAGGAGCAGGAGCGACAGCATGCTGTTCAGTGAGAAAGAGGCAACACTATCGCGAATCCGTCAGAGAGAATTTTTTCGTAGCTACTCACAAAATCTGCACCTGCTCCTGACTGTGTGTAGTGCTTGTGTAAATGTTGGAATGCACAGAAATGTTGTTTGTCACTGTTGGAAATTACAATTTTAAATCGTATTACTCTTTCTGATGTTGAAACACGTCATTTAAACATGACAAACGTTTTAAGGATCGGTTACACACACACGTCAAGGCTCCATCTAATGATGATAATAATAATCTGACATAAAACCTGATTCCATAAATGTGCAGCTGATATGCGATGCAGAGTGTGTGTTGCTACACGTTGCTCCACGCTCGGTGGACGTACACTTCATCCAGCTGGCACCGGTTTGGATGGAGCTGTGACAGACGGCTGGTGCTTCTGTAACAATATGACCTGCCTATACAACTTCATGTGTTGATACAACCATGTTCCTCTACAGCTGAGGCTGTGAAGAGCCTCCTCCTCCGTGGCTGCTGTAGCTCTGTAGTTGTGTGTATTTTTTCTTTTCCATGTTATGGAAATATTCTGGTTTTACTTATTAAATTGTTCTTTTTTTATTTTAAATATATTTTTTGGATTTTTTCCTTTATTTGATAGTACACAGTAGGGCTGGGCGATATATCGATATAAAAAATATATCGATATATTTTTTAATGGGATATGGAATTTGACCATATCGCATATATCGATATAGTTCAAATTTGCGCTGTGATCCTTGCTCCATTCAGGCTGCTGATCTGGAGCTCCCTGCACTGCTCGCCGTGCTCCGCTCCGTCCCTCCTCTAACTATTTTATTCATGCTTATCAGACCGCTGCTTCACCAGCTGACCGAGAGGAACGCACCGAGTCCACGTCGACCTCGTTGCCGTTAACGAGCCGAGCCGCGGCTCTAGAGGCTCAGCCAGCTGCTGTAGCACAGCTGTTAGCCGTTAGCTGTTATTAGCCGTTAGCCATTAGCACGTCGTCCCCTGCAGCAGCGTCAGAGCTCCAGACCTCTGTGAGCCACGATGCTTTCACCAGATTCAGCTCGTAAGGTTCGCGTTTACACCATGGATCTATGATAATATAATACATCCATGGTTTACACACGTTTGTTTTCACTCTGGTCCAAACCGTGGGTCCATAAGAGTGTCACGTGACGTTTCCATGACGACTGACCGGAAAAGACGTGGGGCACGTCACGTGACTCCAGGTTTAAAAAAAAAAAATCTCTGAGAAATAACAGAGACACAAGGCAGTTATTGTTTTTTAGTTTTTAGTGCAGACAATTGATAGTTTTTTTATTTCAAGAGTGCCTTTCTATAAGACTCTGCTATAGCTGGTGTTTATGTTACAGAAATGTCTTATAATAAATTATGGTATACATGATAATGACAATATTTTCAAATTTCCAGCCAACTTTTAACATTGATCTTAGAAGAGGCCTTATGGAATCACGCCTTCTAAAATCCATTACTCCATTACTTTGATTTAAAAAAAGGTACTCTTTTCAGGCAGTATTTATGTTTATATTTTGTTATTTGAGCAACTGAACATTTATTCATGAACCAGATGAAGAAACTACCTGTGACTTGTCATATTTGGCTTTAACTTAAAAAAATATCGGGATATATATCGTATATCGATATTCAGACAAAATATATCGGGATATGACTTTTGGTCC
The DNA here is from genome assembly GCF_905171665.1 of Trachurus trachurus. Taxonomy (NCBI): domain Eukaryota; kingdom Metazoa; phylum Chordata; class Actinopteri; order Carangiformes; family Carangidae; genus Trachurus; species Trachurus trachurus. The sequence continues at coordinate 40,318,459 of NC_139892.1, forward strand.
ATATCGCCCAGCCCTAGTACACAGTAGGGCTGTCAACGAATGGCAGAAATGAGGTTAGAATATATTACCTCTTAAAAAAAATCAATACAAAGAGATGGACTTTTATAGGTCGCCTGTATTTACTATTATCAGCGCATGTCAAACACGTTTTTAACAGCTTATATTACACAAGGCAAATCAGCAACAACATATTAATAGGCCTACGTGAAAAAAGACCGCGTTTTACTCGGCCTTCATCGATTCATGTCAAACAAGTTTTGTGCTGACGCGAGCAAACAGCTCGCTCAGGAAACGGGATAAGAGCCGGCATGTTTTATTCTCACATCCCAGTAATGATCCTTATAACGCGGATCAAGTTCAGTCACGATGAAGCAGAGGATCATCATCATCACAGCTCTCAGTGAACGGCACTATTTTTTTAACGCGCGATTAACGCTGTCACTCGGTAGTTTGAGAAAACAGAGAAGCTGCTTCTCTCCAGACGTGACCACACAGACAGGTGTGTGTGTGTGTGTGTGTGTGTGTGTGTGTGTGTGTGTGTGTGTGTGTGTGTGTGTGTGTGTGTGTGTGTGTGTGTGAGTTACTACTAAATTATTAATATTCGAATATCATATTTTCATATTCGAATTTCATTTTAATCACTCACTGATTCTTGAGAGTCGGGACAAAACATGTCCCACACAGAAAAGACTTATTTATATAAAAAATAAGGAAATAAAAAATGATTGACATACTCACAAAGTTAGATCTAAATGAATTGTGAATACTGATGTTATGTTTTAGCATAGATAATTCCTTTTTTGGGGGATATTTGTTTAATTATATGACCAGTGGTCAGACGGCCCATGTTATTTCTCTTGTCCTCAGCAATAGGTCACAATATTCACCAGCCCCCAAAAAACTTTAAAAACCTCTACAATTGTGAAAACATTTATATCAAATCAAAGATAAGGGTTATAAATGTATAAAACAATGCATCAACAGGCATTAACATCTAAAAATATTTTCCACAGAAATCTGCCCATCAAAGTTGTGTCCTCTGTTTCCGTCAACTCCGTCAGATTCTTTCATAAACCTCATTAAATCAGGCAATAGCATGGCCAGCTATCCCCTTAGGATCCCTTTTCATTCTCCTGGCTGTGGTGAATGCATCAATACCACACATGGTCTGGTAAAGTTGACATTTTTTTATGTTTTAGATGAACAATGTCAATTTTCCTATGGTCCCAGCCGGAGCATGTCAACACCATCTCTCCCTTATGAACCATAGTGGACTCAATGAAAGTATTTTATTGAGATAATGGAGACAGCTAGCAATAGCCAAAAAACTAGCTAGCTAGCTGCAGGGCTTTTTTCTGCAGAAGGAAAAAAACATGCCATTTCATCAACTCCGTCAGGTTTTATGTCTGACGGAGTTGACATGTAAGCTGACGGAGTTGACAAATCCACCAATAACTGCTTAAAGCAGAAGTAAGTGATATATTTGTGTTAATATAAGTCTTAAATAGTTATATCTTCCAACAGCAATCACTTACATAGAGTGTTTGGTCTGAAACACGGGTCTGTCAGTCCCTCTGCTCTGCTCTGAGCCGAGGAGAAAACATTTATCGTATCCTACAGTTTTTATCCAATGAGGAGAGAGAACGGCATGCAGGGCTGTGTGTGCAGCCAAGGAACGCCGTGAATGTGGTGACGTAGGGACGAGGACTGTTATGGTGCGTTCAAGGAAACTCGTATTTTTCCGACCGTGAAGTGGTACCAGTTCGATCTGGTACGAGTTCACGGGTCAGAAGTTACGAGTGGCCGTTATAGTGACTTTCACCGGTAAAACAGGTCGGAGAAACACGAGTGGGTTGCCTGGAACGCTACAAAGTCGTAAGTTGTGACTTGAAGCTGTAATTTACGATTTCAAAAGCCTGCCTGGAACGCAGCATTAGCGAAAACGACCGGACCACTCACTTCTGCTTTAAATGTGCTAATATTATACTTTTTTCAAATATAGTAAAGGAATAGAATGTTATTTTAGGGGTTTATCTGCACATTAATGTAGATATATAGAATGCAATTACATTATTTTACAATATAGTTATGATTTGTAGAGCACGGCCAGACTGTGGTCTGCTTATTGAATAATTTTCTTCTCTTTTCTATCTGCTTATTATTGGATGACTTTCCAGCACATGTGTTAGCACTTTTCTACATGTTTGATTTATTGATTGATGTAAAATGTTAAAGGTACAGTGTGTAGTTTTCACTATTGAAAATATACACACTTCTTATAGAGCAGGGAAGAAGTTCAATGTTGCTTTTTCAAATCAGTTTACTTGGACCATCATACCAAAAGTGCACCTGTGGTAATTTTGTCTTGATATATTTTAAGACATGATCCATAGGATCTGTGTCCAGAATGCCACAGCATCCAGTCTCTTTGACTCGGACAGTGTGCAAAACCCCTGCCTTTCCACTGCCATTAGTGTAATATATGCAGTACAGTGTCATCTGTGGCAGATTTGTCCAAAACAGACACATCTTCCAATCAAATGCTAGGTAATGTGACATTATAGAAGGGCAATTGTGCAATTTGTTATAGTTTGAAATGGTGTATTTACAGTTTTGTTAAATATGTTCAGTAAGACAAGGGATTGCTATTTCTTAATTTAGTGTTACTTCCATCTATTTAAAGGTCCCATATTATGCTGTTTTTCAACCATTTCACATGGTTCTAAGTTGTCCTACCATATTGTATTCCTAGTGTATTGTCCCCAAATCAATCTGCAGCTCTACATCTCAGCAATCTAAAAGTGTCTCTCCAGAGCTCTCCTGAGAACGAGCCATTTCTGTGTCTGCACCTTGAAATGCAAATAAGATGAGTAAACCACGTCCACTCCACACCTGTCACGGGGAGAGGGTGTGGTTTTCACTACAGGTACATGTGCTAATGTTGACATTGGGACAGGGGTCGGGCATTGATTTCCGAAAAAAAAAAAAAAAGTTTCTGAGACTCTTATCTTGTCTGAAAAAATGTAAACGTCCCTTTTTTACTGTGGCAGAAGGAGAAACATGGACTCCTACTACCATCAGAAAGTTCTGTGTGAAACTGTCAAATAAAAAAACAAGTGAAACTGAGGAGCAGCACAAACTGCACGGTGCGACTGATGAGAAGTTACCGGAGAATATTGACGTGGTTTTGCGCCGAGAGAGGAGACTTCCTCGTTCAGATGTCTCTCATTCCGTGATTAGGACCGCTGCTCTGGTGAGAAGCGGTATCATTCCAGTATTCTCTGATCCGCGGTTTCATTTGTAATGACCGGCGGCTGTTTTTCAATCAGTGATTCAAAATGATCATCTGGCGGCCGCGGTACCGACTGCTCCACCCGTATCTACCGCTTCATGTCAAATGACGGACGGGAGAGAGAGAGAGCGTGTGTGTATGTGGATGGGGATGGGGATGGGGAGGGGGGAGGGGGGAGGGGGGGGGGGGGGGGGGCGGGGTCGCGACTGTCGCTGTTACGGAAATGCCTCACCGGGCGGAGCTCACGTTTTTCCAGACTGGCCCAGGGGGTTTATTATGAAGTATCGGGAGATGAAGTCACCTGAGTTCAGCGCATCCTGACGTCAAGTCTGCCAGCACTTCCAATTCGCCCGTTTGGAGACACGATCTCAAAAAAGTGTAGAAATCAATGAAGGGAGTGAACAGACTTTTTCCACCTCCAGGTGTCATAGAAAGGCCACGGGAACACATAGGACCACTACAAAACCTGTAGAAAGTGGATTTTGCATAATATGGGCCCTTTAAAAAAAGCTTTTGCTCATTGATCAGAAATGCAAATACAATTTTGTCAACTCCGTCAGATCTTCATCAGCACCGTCAGATACATGTTTTTGTAATTTTTTGGGGAAACAAATAATTCTTTCTTCAGTTTTTGATGTTTAAGTAATAAAGGATCATCAGATCTACATCCTCTTGTTTCTTATTCACTTTAGGATTTTTTTCTATAGTGGCAAAATAAAAGATAATGTTTGAAAATGCTCATTTTTAGAAATCTGTGTATTCATAACAGTGTGAAATTAAACCTTAAGTTTATATCTTACTTTTTTATTGCATATCAGAGTAACTAAACACTATTAAAACATGCATCAGAACTTAATATTCTTGATAGGCTATTATAATTATATTATTATATACCTTTAGTGTGTCTGACGGAGTTGACACAAATCAAGTCCTTAAGGTAAACATGTGAATTTGTTAAAAATGTTTTTGAACCTCCAGCCTGCACCTTTACATGGTGAAATAGAACAGATCTTTATCTACATGAATATATAATTCTAATCAATATAGTGTACATTTTCAAAAAAAGTTTTTCAGAACGTGTTTTGTCCCGACTCTCAAGAATCAGTGAACTATAATTCAAATATACATTCAAATTTCAAATATTCATTGACAGTCCTAGTACACAGTAGAGACAGACAGGAAAGGGAGAGGCAGAGAGAGGGAATGACATGCAGGAAACGACTGCCCGACGCGGGATTCGAACCGGGGCCGATGCTTACGATCAAATCTGAGTTTCCCGCACCGTTCATGAATCTGGAGTAGAGTTTCAGTAGCGTGAGTTTGTGCAAATCTACACAGATTTACTAACGTTTCATGAATGAGACCCACTCTTCTTCTTTCCTGGTGCATTGTGGGATATCTGGGCTGGTCAGCTCCACCTGTTGTGTCTTCATCTTCTTTGCTGTGACGTGTGTTTGTGCAGCTTGAGAGTCAGAGAGTGAAAGTGTGTGTCTCACACTGCAGTGACATGACATGGAGAAAAGACATGATGAAGTGTTTCCTCCTGGTCTCCTCCTGCTCTGTATCATCACTAGATAAAGACTCCAGCTCCTTCTTCTCTGTGCTCAGTGTTCATCCAGACATACCAGCCTCCATGTGAACACAGTGATAAAACAGTGTGTGTGAGAGCCATGTAATGTCCATGTGTGCATGCTGACAGAGAAGGTGCTGCTCTGACCCCCCTCCTCCTTTCAGGGTGGAGCCTGCTGGAGTCCCATGGTTGACACCAGGTCTGAGGAAGTGTAAGTCTGTTTTTACTTTGATTCATGGAAACAAAGCAGCACATTCAACCATCTTCACACTGTCACATCACTGACCTCATGAGTCTTCATCAAACTGTCAATAACTGATCACATGATCAATAACTGCAGCTGTGTCTTGTTCTCTCCATCAGATTCCTGTCCACTCACAATCGACACAAACACAGTGAACACAGAGATCAAACTGTCTGACAACAACAGGAAGGCGACACGGGTGAAGGAGGATCAGTCATATCCTGATCATCCAGACAGATTTGACCTTGAACCTCAGCTGCTGTGTTCAACTGGTCTGACTGGTCGCTGCTACTGGGAGGTCGAGAGGAGAGGAAACGTTTATATATCAGTGAGTTACAGAGGAATCAGAAGGAAAGGAAACAGTGAAGACTGTGAGTTTGGATGGAACGATCAGTCCTGGAGTCTGGAGTGCTCTGGTGGTGGTAGTTACAGTGTCAGGCACAATAACAGAGAGACACATATCACCTCCTCCTCCTCCTCCTCCTCCTCCTCCTCCTCCTCCTCCTCCTCCTCCTCCTCCTCCTCCTCCTCTGTCTCTAACAGAGTAGCAGTGTATGTGGACTGTCCTGCTGGCTCTCTGTCCTTCTACAGAGTCTCCTCTGACTCACTGATCCACCTCTACACCTTCAACACCACCTTCACTCAACCTCTCTATCCTGGGTTTGGACTCCCCTGGTCCAGGATCAGTCCTGGTTCCTCAGTGAGTCTGTGTTGAGTGAATCAGAGTCTCCTCCTGGTCTGTTTCCTGGTTGAGTCTGTGTTGAGTGAAGCAGAGTCTCCTCCTGTCACAGAAACCTTCTCACTGTTGAACAGACAGTTCAGTCTCTACATGTCTGTCTCTGTCTCTGTCTCTCACTCACGTTTTCACATTCATGGATTAAACCAGTTGATGTTTTAAACTCTTCTCAGTGATTCTTGTAAACTTCTTCTTGTTTTTCAGGTCCCAATGATTTTTCTGTTGCCATGACGCTGAGTTCATTATTAAACTGTATTCATCTCTGTCCTGTAAACAATCTGATGTGAAATAAACAAAAACATGATGTAAAAAAAAATCAGTAAATAAATTAATCAATAAACAAACATGAACATGTCGACATTTATTACTGGATTTATTTTGAGATTCATTTCCTGTCAGATTTTAATTTATTCATTTAAGGATTTTTTTTATTTATTCACCAAGTTTTGACTAAAATGTCTCTCCATAGGCGTCGATGTCTTATCAGTGTCTCTGCTGGTTCTCTGTGTTTCTCCATCAGTGTCTCTTTCAGGGTTCCTACAGCTTAAGCCAAGTTAAATTTAAGACTTTTTTAAAGCCACTTGAAATGAAATTTAAGACCGACTTGGTAGAAGAAATAAAAACACCACATCAATTACATAGAGTTAGGGACAATCTGACCCACTTTCCTCTGTGGTCCAAGGTAAAGTGACTGCTACATGAACATTGGATTGTGTCTCTTTCCAGCTGTCCTTTCAAAATAAATGTCTCTTTCCAGCTGTCCTTTCAAAAATAAATGTCTCTTTCCAGCTGTCCTTTCAAAATAAATGCATAAAAAGTCTGAAAAAAACCAACACTGACTCGGGAGCTGGTAGCGGTGACGGCCGCCACTAAAACTTCTCTATGTCGGATTGTTTCCAATTATTTTGAGATTTGAGACTAATTACAACCATAAAATACCACTCACCATGTGTTAACATTTTAAAGACTTTTGAAAAATTGATTGAAGACATTTTAATGCCGATTAAGGCCTTGTTTTTAGATGAATGAATTCAATGCCTTGTAAGACTTTTTAAAGGTGTACAGAAAAGAAAATTGAATTTGAGCCCACTTTGGGTCATAAAATTAATGTGATAACTCATCTTTCAGACGTTGTAGGCCAAACTTTGTGCAAAATTCTATTTTTGAGTAAATCCGGGATGAAAGTGTGTATTTTTTTTTTTCGCATTGGATAATGCAGGCGCACGGATTATACGTCAGCCTGTACACAATTCACCAGCCACTGATATTGGATCCGTCATCCGTCATTCAAACGTCTGAGACAACACACACACACGGAGCTCGGGCTCGCCCCAAGCTTTGAATATCCCGCCCGCTCGATAACGACCAATCAAATTCGTTTTCCTCACTCGGGTAAACTCGTGTTGCAGCTCGTGACAACTCGGCGCGACAAACAGGACAAACGGCCATTTCTGTACACCTTTAAGGACCCGTAACAACCCTGTCTTTACCTCGTGTCTCTGCTGGTTCTCTGTGTTTCTCCATCAAGGCAAGGCAATTTTATTTGTATAGCCCGTTTTATAAAAAAATAAATAAAAAGAAAGAAGGAAGAGAGAAAGGAAAGAAAGAAGGAAGGAAGGAGGAAGGGAACAGAGAAGGACAAGAGGAGGGTTAAAAGAGTTTGAAGTTTTGCTGATGAAACCTCTCATTTGTGATTGGGCAGAGACAGGAAGAAGTCCAGCAGAACCACGGCTCCACAGCAACAATGAAGCTAAACGTTAGCTATTAAACACTGATCTGCTACATCCCAATCAGCACAGAATGACTGATGAGTTTATCAATACAATGTTCAGCATGAGCCTATATCCAAAAACCAGTGGAGCCAGCAGAACCACAGCCCAGAATAACCTTCACAACACTCTCTGCCTGTTCAACAGTCACGCTGCTAGGATTAGCCACAAGCTAACATGAAGCTATCAAAGTGAGTGAAAAGCTTTTCCGTATCAATGAACTTGTCATGTATCTCACTCAGCATCATCACAGAACATCAGCAGTTGTTGTCTGGAGCAGATCTTCACATGTATGATCAATAAAGTCACCTTTAACCCTCAAATAGAAAGTTAGATTAACGGAGCTCAGTACAAGTCAACCTACCACGAGACTCCCACAGCAGACTGTTGCCTAGAAACGGGTCAACCCGCCAAGTCTGCAGGGGCTCGTTAGTGTGGCCTTTCAAAATAAGAGCTTCTAACTCATAGATCATAATACATACATAAAAAATAAATAAAGGAGTGAACGACTTCATATTGTAACAGGCAGATAAATAATAATAATAAACTAAGTGTAGTGCAGCTTCCATAATAACAGAATTACAGTTAGTGGAATTACTAACTCCTTAACTCTGTTACAGCAGCAAGTACAAGATAAAGCAGCCAGATAAATAAATAAAACACATTACAGCAGAGTGAGGACAGAGGAAAGCATCAATGTGTTTAGGAATGACTTGTAAACACTTTATAACGAAAACCATATTGACAATGTATATGGAACATTTGAAGAATATTCACATCATTATTAAACAAAAAGTGTCCAGTGAAACAACAAAGCAGCAAACTAAAGTCTATAGATGGACCATGGATCATGAAGGGATTAGGAAACGCCTGTCAGAAGACAAATACACTCTACAGAGAATTTATTCAACAAAGAACTAAAGAGGCAGAAAATAAATGTAAGTGTCAGAATAAGTGAACCAATATTATAAAGCTCTGTAGAAAAGAAAACTATAGGACAATATTTAATAACACCAAAAACAACACTAAAGGAATATGGGATATATAAAATGTTATTATCAAAAATGTCTCAACACAATGAAGTTCCCCTCAGTATTTCATTCAGAGTGTGTCCCGTTAAGTGTCACAGGATATGAAGCTCTATGGACCAGGAAAGACTGGGCTCGTAATAGGAAGGTTAGGTGAGTGATGAACACAATGAGGAAATGAAGTCACAAGCTACTTTGGAGTTAACAGTATATGCTTTATGAAAAATAAAATAAAATGAAAATTCAGCACAATAACTGACTTCATGTTCCACAGTTTCTTTCTTTTTGTTCTTCACAAATGACAAATCAAATTGTTCTCTATCACATATGGGAAATATCCACATGAGAAAAATAATAATAACAAAAATGAGTTTTAATTAATGTTGTTTGAAAGTCTTTGTGGAACAGAGACAGGACTGTTACTAGATAGTCATAACACGCTTCTCACATCACACAATCACACAATTAAACACACTAGTACTGTAATACAATAGTGTAATAATAGGAAACATTGTTTTAACCTTACAGGTTTTAGATCTATAGCCTGTCAAATTGAATATTTATTTTTACACATTTTAAAACAACCATAAATTATTCTAGATTTTTTTTGCCATGAAATGTGATGATTTTAACTGTTTTCCATGAATTACAATACTTTTTGTTTTACTTTTAACCATGAAATATGATTCATTTTGTTGAATCTCATTTTAACCATTACATGAATCCTTTAAGTTATCAACTGTGAAACAGTAAAAACACAAATCAAACACTTCAATTGTTAAATTCACAACATTGCTTTTGCTGGTAATGAACATATTTAGCAGGTTCTCCGTCTATAATGCACATTATCAGTGCAAACAATACACACACACCAACACAACACAATGAGTTCAGCATCCACACAATATATCACAGCTCATAACAGGTTATCACTGCCTTCAATCTTCCTTTAATGCACAAACAATAGTAACTGTAGGTCATGTTCATGTTTCTGTGGGGACGATAAGAGCTTTCTGCTGCCTGAAATAAATGAATGTTGAGGTCAACAAACAATATTATTATATTCTATATTCCTATAATTAGAGCCAATCATCTACTGGGTTACAGCAACATTAAAAAGGACAACATGGATGATGGTTCACAGCTTTAATCAATGTTTTGTAAGTGTTGGAGGACAACGTGGCAGAAAAACTCCCCGATCCATTTCCATGTGAGGACTGCAGTGATGACTGATAGGAAGCCCAGCTCCATGTTCCTCCCAGCAGCTGAAGAACATGAAATAGTGGATATTGTTGACTAAAGATTGTAAAAATGTGCTGTGACTCAGTGTTAGTGGAAGTGAAGCAGTGAAACGTCTCTGAAGAATGACACTCATCATCAGCTCATTTTCTTCTTCTTTACAGAGTTCTTCTCACTCTTCACCTCAAAGCAAATCCTCTGTTGATGGGACCATTACCCAGAATCCTTTGCTCTGTGATGCAGGTGCAGGTTTATGACAGTAGGGGGCGCTGACGTCACATTAGGAGTCAGAGTAAATGTCTTATTCTCCACATCAATGAATGACTCTAATAGTTTGTAAATGAATGTAAGGAGCTTTGAACTCTTGTTAGTGAGAATGAACTCTTTGAAAGCAGCTGCACTGATGTGCTGCTTTTAGGGGTTAGGGTTTCCTTCTCTGACAAACACAGCTTGTGTCCAATAGGATTTTAGAAAAAGACCTGAAAGTAACCAGTACTTTTCAGCCGTACTACTAATTAACTCCAGTAAAAGTACTAATATTTGTCTTGGAAATGTATTCAAGTAGAGTAATAAGTACCAAAGTAATCTATTACTCAAGTAAAGTACAAATCCTCTGGATATGTAGCTATAAGTACAGTACTCAAGTAAATGTACTCTGTTACTGTCCACCACTGGACGTCGCTCTGTAGCAGCTCACAAACGCTCAAAATGGCCGCCAGCTGTTTGTCACTGTCAACTGTTGATTATCACAGTTACACAACAGACACACACAAACACATGAGTGTCACATTAAGATTATATTAAACCACTGTGTGTGTGTGTGTGTGTGTGTGTGTGTGTGTGTGTGTGTGTGTGTGTGTGTGTGTGTGTGTGTGTGTGTGTGTGTGTGTGTGTGTGTGTGTGTGATAAATGTTCTTTGTTCACTTTGGAGTTTATTTCTTGGAGCAAAGTGCAGAGCAGCAGCAGGTGATTAATCCAGATAAGATAACACCACCACCAACAGGTGAGTCACAGTTCAGAGTGCTACAGGTGACCTTTGACCCAGCGGTTGTGTGGCAGTTTGTTTCCCCGTGTGAAGGTAAGGTGAACAGTCTGAATGTTTTCCTCGTTAACACCTGTCGTTACCTGAGTTCTCTGCCCTTCAACTTGTTGTTGTGTTGTTGTTGTGTTGTTATAATGTTACTGTAGCTGAGTCAGAGCTGTAGCTGTAAAGTCTGGACCGACAGAACCGTGTCCTCCATGTTGTGTGGATGTTGTGGGTAGAACCGTGTCCTCCATGTTGTGTGGATGTTGTGGGTAGAACCGTGTCCTCCATGTTGTGTGGATGTTGTCGGTAGAACCGTGTCCTCCATGTTGTGTGGATGTTGTGGGTCACTGATCAATACTGACTCTTTTCTTTATTGATGATTGATTTTCCAGAGTTGATCAATGTTCAGCATCAGGTTCTTCACAGTAACTGAGTACATTTAGTGCAGTACAGTTGTGAGGTACTTGTACTCTCCTTGAGTATTTCCTTGTTGTGCTACTTCCTGCTTGTACTGCAGCTCATGTAGCTGACAGGTGAAGCTACTGGTCACTTTCCAGCTGCAGGTTGTAGATTAAAAACACCTGATGAGCTCAGAAACACATGATTAAAGATGGTTATTGGACACAAATCATCAATATTGTTGTGGAGAATCTTTTAGAGCTGCAACAGTTGTTCAATCAACATTTTTCAAGCAGAAATGTTCAGTTTTCAGCCTCAAAAAATGAAGATTTCCTTGTTTTCTCTGTTTGATTTGACTGTAAACTGAATATTTTTGTCTCTTTGATTGTTGCTGTGACAAAACGAGACATTTGAAGACGTGGCCTCAGACTGAGAGGAACTTGAACGCATCATTTGTCTGTATTTTGTGACATTTGATGGAGCAGACGATGAATGGATGGACAGAGACAATAAGTGTCAGTGGCAGCTGGAGAGTGTTTTTCTCTATGAATTTCCAGTGTGAGTGAAATGAGTGAATGTTGTGATAGTGGAGCTACACTGCAAAAACTCAAAATCTTTCCAAGAATATTTGTCGTATTTCTTGTCAAAATGTATAATTTCTAGTCAAAACCAACCTCTTTCCATTTAAAATAAGACTCATCACCTAAAAATGTACTTGTTCTCAGATAATTGTAACTTGTTTCAAGCTAATTTTCACTTGAAATAGGTAGAAAAAACAGTGAACGCAAGTTTTTTGTGTTTGTAATAAGAAAGAAAAACTTGCTCCACTATCAGATTTTTCTACTTATTTCAAGTGAAAATCTGCTTGAAAGAAGTAAAAAATTGTCTAAAAACAAGCTGCTTTTAATGTGATGAATCTTAATCTAAGTAGAATTCGATTTGTTTTGACTAGAAATAAGACAAATATTCTTGGTAAGATTTAGAGTTTTTGCAGTGTTTGAGGTGAAATAAGTCTTGGCCCAGTTGTTGTGTGTGTAATAATCAGCTGTAGCTTGTTTGATCCAGTGGTTTTCTACAGGGACGCTGTCCACACAGAGACTGTGTCACATCAACTCAGTGGATCTCAGTCCTTGTGTGTGTCAGTGGATGGAAACAGTGGTCCATGGATCATGTTGCTGGGCTGCAGCTTCATGACGCCATCTAGTGGACTGATAGTAGAAGTACAGCAGCTGATGGCAGCTTCCTCTTCCTCACTGCTGTGTGACTGCATTCAGCTGACACTGATATGAAGCAACAGACTGAAGCTTGATTTCAAACATACATTTGCAAGGTTAAGCTTAAAACAAATGTGTATTTCTGTTGCAGGTGTAAAAGTATGGCATTCACATGTCTCAGTGTAAGAAAATGTTTAAAAAAGAAAAGATAAGCGTCTACAAAAAAGAAGAAGGAGAAAGAGAAAAAGATAGATAGACGAGTGGTGTTCTGTTTGTTTTCTTGTCACAACTTTGTTTCATCATCTTTAACATTTTGAAATAGGGTATAATATTGGTGTTGAAGTAAGCCAATGTAATTATAACAACAGAGAGGGGCAGGTACTATAAGTTTTCTTCATCCTGCTCCTTTTCATTCATGGTGACAATGTGCAGCTACATTATGTCATTTTGTGCAACCTTGTGAAGAATGTAAACCATGAATGGAATAAACCAAAATGAAATGAAAAGCAGAGAAGAAGAGCCAATCAGTGGAGGAGCAGCTGGAGACATGATGGACATGTGAGCCGCTGTGCAGATGAATGATGTGTGTTTCCTCTGCAGGTGAAGCTACAAAGTGTGTGTGAGCTGATGTGGATGTGAGCTCAGCAGCATGGATCAGTGTGAGGACAGAGAGGAGGGAGCCCCTCCCTCTAAAACCAAGAGCCAGACCACAGGTCAAAGGTCAGATGAGCATCTCTAACTGTCCATGACTCAGATCACTGCTCCATCATTATTCACACTCAAAGCTCTGTGTGTGTTGTGTTCAAGGCCAAAGCAGCAGCACAAGCCACAGTCTGCTGGACCCGGACCCGGACCTGGACCTGGACCCGGACCTGGACCTGGACCTGGACCTGGACCTGGACCTGGACCTGGACCTGGACCTGGACCCAACGATGAGTCCATTGGTCGTCGTCAGTTTAACAAGAGGCGAGCTTTATTTGAGAGGTAAGAATGTAAAACAGTCAGGAAGACTTTTCTCTCTAAAAGTCAGTTGTTGTGTTTATTAAAGGGACAACGAGGAGTTTCTATTTGGTTATAAAAAAGTCTCATATTAATGTGGATGAATCTACGTTACCACTTGTTAATGGCTCCATTTTAGATAAATATGTCGTTTTGTCTCTATCGTTATTTTGTTATTTTAATTAATGGTGGAACTGCTGGGTGAGCCGACCAGCATTTCCTTACTTTCGGTTTTGCGGACGCTGCCCGGCGGGTCATGAGAATAACGCCGCCCAATCACCGTTAATGGTCGGAACTACGACGGTATCTGATCGTCTTCAAACCTCTGACTTTCATTGTTGATTAATGAAAACATTCTTGGCCAGACGTCCGTCTTGCGCTGGTCCAAGAATTTCACCGTGCGCGTGGAGGCTCATGGTAAATGTAGTATGAAATACTTCGCTTTCAAAAACTCCTTGTTGTCCCTTGAAAAGGTTGAAGATATTTTTCATCAGTTTTTCTCCAACATGCACATTTATCAGTTGTATTGTTGTTTCAGGACCCAGCATCAGAGACCAGACTCTCCTGGACCCAGCTGTCTGTCTTTAAAGAGCAACATGTCAATGGGCTGGATAGATACCTTTAAAGGAGGAGGTGGATCAGCTGATCAGATGTAAGAGACAAAACTACATTTCAAAGGTTTTGAGTTTCTGTTGAACGTTCCTTCGGTGGAGTCACACCCCCCCCCCCCCTCAGCAGAGACTGCCTTCATCAACTCCTGCTAACATTTCAATATTTCGCACATTCTATGACAAACTGTAAACTGTTTTCTTGTCTGTAACAACATCTATTGCACGTCTGTCCGTCCTGGGTGAGGGATCCCTCCTCTGTTGCTCACCCTGAGGTTTCTCCAATTTTTCCCTGTTAAAAGGGTTTTCCATGGAGTTTTTCCTCAGTCGATGTGAGGGTCTAAGGACAGAGGATGTTGCTACGATGCCATGTAAAGCCCTTTGAGACAAACTGTTTGTAAAAACGGGCTATACAAATAAAATTGCCTTGCCTTGCCTTACCTTAACTGGTGACTCTAAATTGCCCATAGGTGTGAATGTGTGTGTGTATATGTTGGCCCTGTGATAGACTGGTGACCTGTCCAGGGTGAACCCCGCCTCCTGCCCAAAGTCAGCTGAGAAAGGCTCCAGCTCACCCTCCACCCTAGTGAGGATGAGCTGTAGAGAAGATGAATGAACTTAAAGAGATATTGGTGAATGAGGCCCATTGTTACAAAATGTAGGAAAAGGAAGTCATTCACATTTGTAACCCTTAAAATAACTTTGCAGAGAATTCTTTTGAAAACCTAAAACTGTTAAACATGAGTTGTGTTGTTGTTTCAGGATCCAGCAGCAGAGACCAGACTCTCCTGAACCCAGCTGTCTGTCTTTAAAGAGCGACATGTCAAAGGGCTGGAGCATTACATTTAAAGGAGGACATGGATCAGCTGATCAGATGTAAGCTGTAACTGACAGTCAGACTCAGGTTATTGTAGAAAAGAACCAGTTTGTACGACGTGTTGTTGGACCAGGTCTGAAACCAAAGTGTCTCTGTCTGTTGTGAATGTCCTCAGGGGACATATAAAGTCCATCTTGTATTATCTCTCTGTCCTGATGTCGACTTCACAATGATTCCTCCACAGAGTGGACCAGGAGAGCTCAGAGGTTCCCAGTGGTCAGTCTGCCCAGCAGCATCAAACACACCTGGACTCCATATTTATGGTGAGGACATGTCCAACAGCTGCTGTTACATCTGTTGTGTTCACCATCATCTCCATGCTGCACTTTGACACCAGTGGATTGTCAGTCTGTCCAACATGGATCTGATGTTTGGCTCCATGGTTTTAGTTTGATGCTGTCACTCATAGAGTTTCTGTTCCAGCTGCTGGAGGACAACATGGTCACTTTTGTCAAGAACGAGCTGAAGAAGATCCACAAGGCTCTGAGTCCAGATTACCCAGAATGCTCAGGGAGTCAGAGGGAGGACGAGGATGATGAAGAGCAGAGGAGGAGCAGCAGAGAGGCATTAGTGAAGATCACAGTGAACTTCCTGAGGAGGATGAAGCAGGGGGAGCTGGCTGAGCGTCTGCAGACCAGTAAGAAGATTTCTCTAAAGCCAGTGTAATGGCGTGTTCCCACCAAACGTGATGATGCGTTGTTGCGCGTCGAGATTACATGTTAAGTCAATGCAAAAACGCGTCATCACGCCGGGCGATGCGATGGACGCGTTGGCCGCGAAAATCGCTTCCATCGCATCGCCCGGCGCGATGACGCTTCATCGCTCGAGTTGAAATAATTGAACTTTTGCGGCAAATTCGCATGAAGACGTGCTGCGACAGCCTATCAGCATTGAGATTGTCACCGACGTGCTGACATACGGACGTACTGGTGTTCCTTTCGCAATTTAGTTTAGTTTATTATTCAGATCTCCATTAGTACTCACAGGCGGTCAGTCACACAGTAGTACAAAGCTGTCTCCGCTGCGGCCAGAGACCCGCACCGCTGTTCCTGTCCCTGTCCCGCAACGGTGGTTATCTCGGCCATTGTCGACGAGAGAATGAAATGGTGGGAGAAATGTTGTTGTTTGGGCGGGCTCGTCACGCGACGCGATGCCGTGACGAGGCGTTTTTTTGCATATTGGACAACCGTTGAAACTGGAGCGTGTAGCGCGACGTGATTTCATTTGACGCACGATTACATCACGTTCATCACATTTGGTGGAAGACACCATAACGGAGGTCCGCAGGTGTGCCACAGTCACAAGGTACCAGTAAGGAGAAGTGACAGGTTGTGGCGGCTAGCGGTACTGGAAGTAAACCATAGAGTGTAAAAAGAATGGACGCAGCACCGTGTCATCACTCATTGGTTTGGGTGAGTCTGTTTTGTGCAACTACTACGGGGATTTGAACTGCGCCATCTTGGATTTTAGGTGGAGTCTACTTGCCATATTTGGAGAGGTGCGGTTGTTAGCCGGCTGAGAACCCGCCCACTGAACTTGGAGCAACCAATTAACGGCCGGTAAACTCTCTGTGAACCTGTCACTCAACGTAATTTATGCACAAATTTGTAGCGTAAACAATCCTAAATCGGTTATGGTACAACCCCCCCCCCCCCCCACAGTGTTCACGGAGGTGGAAACTATCGGTAGAGACCAAAAAAATAAAATGTACCAAGTAGGGCTGTCAGAGTTAACGCGTTAATCGCGATGAGATTAATTAAAAAAATTAACGCGATTAAATTTTTTAATCGCGGTTAATCGCGGCCCATTTTGTCCTCTGTCTGCTGGACTGGAGGACTAGAGTGTGGGACCTCCAGTCCAGTAGGTGGCGGTAAGGCACCTTCAAGTTGGTTGCTACACAAATATACACAGTCTAACATATATCCACAGCTCTATCCATTGATTTTTTGATGGCTTTGTTGTAAACAAATGCACATGGCCATGTATTGATTTTTTTGACGGCGTTGGTTGTCAACAAATGCACGTGGCGATGTATTGATTTTTTGACGGCTTCTGTTGTCAACAAACGCACATGGCCAGGCAGAGGCGTAGCAAAGTAAAGGGCAATTTCCACTGGATGCAATTCGTTTCAATTCTGTGTGAGTTTCATGCATCATGTGTTATGATTAGGTAGGCCTGCTAGGTCTGGTCTAAAAGTTGTTTGTCTAGAGATTATAACACTTTGGAGTGTTGAAAGTCCAAAGTTTTATATAATATTTTTAATAGAGATTAATCGCGAGTTAACTATGGAAAAAATGCGATTAATCGCGATTAGAAAAATTAATCGTTTGACAGCCCTAGTACCAAGCTGTAAATATATTTTTTAAGCTGTAAAGTCAGCTATTTTAACATGGGGCTCAATTGGAGAGTTGCTCCCTTCTGGTCCCAGCCCCCAGAGGCCGCCGGGGGTACTACAGCTTTTTGAACGTGGAAGTGGTCTTCACTTGCAAAACCCACAACTCCCCCCTTGAAGTAAACTCACTCACCCATAAAAGACGTGCTAACCAATTTGCCAAGCGGTTGTCAACCTCTTGGCGAAGCTGTCGGGGTTCGTCGGGTCTCATCAGGGCCGATTCAACATGCTCAGTCGGGGTTTGTCGGGCGTTGGGGTTGTAGACTCGTCGGGGACTCTGATTGGCTGTGTGCTCACTATGGTGATTCTGATTGGCGGTGCCCTAAGCGCATCAGCGCGGTGTGTGGGAGGGACGGAAGTGACCACAGTAAACAAACGGTGTTCTAGCCTGTCCTACCTTAAAAATGGCAAATCAAATAAAAAGAGAAGTAAAGCAATATATTAAGCGGCAATATATATTTAAGCATCAAAGATGTTCAATCAAACCCACATAGCTTGAAACAACATTCAAAACACACACAGCTAGTGTCACAACTAAGCATATAAAGTCCGGTGTGTTTCACTGTTTCCTTTCTCCCGACTGTGGCCGACGAGAGGCGACAGACTCGTTGAACAAGAGACCGTCGGCATCGGGGCGCATCGGGCGGTGTGTGGTGGCCTTAAAGATTCAACATGATGGACAAATGAGACGTTCACTGACATCAACACATGGAGGGAAACATGTTCATATAGTCGTTATTCAGAGGAAATGTTAAAATGTTTTCTTTATGAATTTTACTATGTTTTTGTTTATTCAGGAACTCCTCGTGCAGTTTGTGGACGTCAACTCAAATCTGTCCTGAAGGAGAAGTTCCAGTGTGTGTTTGAGGGGATCGCTAAAGCAGGAAACCCAACCCTTCTTAACCAGATCTACACAGAGCTCTACATCACAGAGGGAGGGGCTGGAGGGGTCAATGATGAACATGAGGTCAGACAGATTGAAACAGCGTCCAGGAAACCACACAGACCAGAAACAACCATCAGACAAGAAAACATCTTTAAAGCCCCACCTGGAAGAGACCGACCAATCAGAAGAGTGATGACAAAGGGAGTGGCTGGCATTGGGAAAACAGTCTTAACACAGAAGTTCACTCTGGACTGGGCTGAAGACAAAGACAACCAGGACATACACTTCACATTTCCCTTCACCTTCAGAGAGCTGAATGTGCTGAAAGAGAAAAAGTTCAGCTTGGTGGGACTTGTTCATCACTTCTTCTCTGAAACCAAAGAAGCAGGAATCTGCAGGTTTGATCAGTTCCAGGTCGTCTTCATCTTTGACGGTCTGGACGAGTGTCGACTTCCTCTGGACTTCCACAACACTGAGATCCTGACAGATGTGACAGAGTCCACCTCAGTGGACGTGCTGCTGACCAACCTCATCAGGGGGAACCTGCTTCCCTCTGCTCGCCTCTGGATAACCACACGACCTGCAGCAGCCAATCAGATCCCTCCTTACTGTGTTGACATGGTGACAGAGGTCAGAGGGTTCACTGACCCAATGAAGGAGGAGTACTTCAGGAAGAGGTTCAGAGATGAGCAGCAGGCCAGAGAGATCATCTCCCACATCAAGACCTCACGAAGCCTCCACATCATGTGCCACATCCCAGTCTTCTGCTGGATCACTGCTACAGTTCTGGAGGAGCTGTTGAAGACCAGAGAGGGAGGAGTGCTGCCCAAGAGTCTGACTGAGATGTACATCCACTTCCTGGTGGTTCATCTGAAACTGAAGAAGGTCAAGTATGATGGAGGAGCTGAGACAGATCCACACTGGAGTCCAGAGAGCAGGGAGATGATTGAGACTCTGGGAAAACTGGCTTTTGAGCAGCTGCAGAAAGGAAACCTGATCTTCTATGAATCAGACCTGACAGAGTGTGGCATCGATATCAGAGCAGCCTCAGTGTACTCAGGAGTGTTCACACAGATCTTTAAAGAGGAGAGAGGCCTGTACCAGCACAAGGTGTTCTGCTTCGTCCATCTGAGTGTTCAGGAGTTTCTGGCTGCTCTTCATGTCCATCTGACCTTCATCAACTCTGGACTCAACCTGATGTCACAACAACAAACAACCTCCAAGAAGACTGAAACAACAGGAGTCAAATCTGCAGAGACAAACTTCTACCAGAGCGCTGTGGACGAGGCCTTACAGAGTCCAAATGGACACCTGGACTTGTTCCTCCGCTTCCTCCTGGGTCTTTCACTAGAGACCAATCAGAATCTCCTACGAGGTCTGATGACACAGACAGGAAGTGACTCAGCGTCCAATCAGGAAACAGTCCAGTACATCAAGAAGAAGATTGAAGAGACTCCCTCTGCAGAGAAAAGCATCAACCTGTTCCACTGTCTGAATGAACTGAATGATCGTTCTCTAGTGGAGGAGATCCAACAGTCCCTGAGATCAGGACGTCTCTCCACAAATAAACTGTCTCCTGGTCAATGGTCGGCTCTGGTCTTCATCTTACTGTCATCAGAAGAAGATCTGGACGAGTTTGACCTGAAGAACTACTCTGCTTCAGAGGAGGCTCTTCTGAGGCTGCTGCCAGTGGTCAAAGGCAAAGCCTCCAACAACGCTCTGTAAGTGTAGAGATAGTTGGATTTATTCATCATTACATAAAAACAATTCTGTCTTTTCAACAGGACAGATATTTAATTCATTTCTTCTTTAATTCCTCATGATCATCTCTTCAGACTGAGCGGCTGTAACCTCTCAGAGAGAAGCTGTGAAGCTCTGTCCTCAGTCCTCAGCTCCCAGTCCTCTAGTCTGAGACACCTGGACCTGAGTAGCAACAACCTGCAGGACTCAGGAGTGAAGCTGCTGTCTGGTGGACTGGAGAGTCCACACTGTAGACTGGAGAATCTCAGGTGAGGATCCATCCAGCTGTTTATCTGATGCCACTTGAACACAGCAGCAGGTGTTGACAGAGGGTTCCTGTGTGGTGTTGTGTGTGTTCAGTCTGTCAGGATGTCTGGTCACAGAGGAAGGCTGTGCTTCTCTGGCCTCAGCTCTGAGCTCCAACCCTTCCCATCTAAGAGAGCTGGACCTGAGCTACAACCACCCAGGAGCCTCAGGAGTGAAGCTGCTGTCTGCTGGACTGGAGGATCCAGACTGGAGACTGGAGACTCTCAGGTGAGGATCCATCCAGCTGTTTATCTGATGCCACTTGAACACAGCAGCAGGTGTTGACAGAGGGTTTCTGTGTGTTGTTGTGTGTGTTCAGTCTTTCAGGATGTCTGGTCACAGAGGAAGACTGTGCTTCATTGGACATGTTCATGTTTTTAGTGAACGTTGAACTGAATGAATCAGTTTATAAATTATTAACCTGAGCAGCGTTCACTGTCACCAGAGTGAACACTGCTCAGGTTTTATGACAGTTTTACCTGGTTTTTCCACTTTCAGCAGAATATGACTCATTGTTTAAGTGGTAAAATATTTTCTCAGTCTCAACATTTTTAGTTCATTAATTCATATAGTTTTTTAGTGGCAGTGATTAGAGCCTGGTGATGGAGGTAGAAGGAGATTCTACTTAAAAACAACAGCTGATTATTTATTTAAAGGGCCCATATTATGCAAAATCCACTTTCTACTGGTTTTGTAGTGGTTCTATGTGTTCCCGTGGCCTTTCTATGACGCCTAGAGCTGAAAAAAGTCTGTTCACTCCCTAAATTGATTGCTACACTTTTTTGAGATAGTGTCTCCAAACAGGGGAATTAGAAGTGCTGTGCAGCTTGACGTCACAAAGCACCGAACTCACATGATTCCCCGTCCCGGTACTTCCTTATCCTCTTCCTTATCCTGTCCGTCATTTCACATAAAGCGGTGCGGGAGGAGCGGGAGGTACCGCGGTCGCCAGATGATCATTTTGAATCATTGACTGAAAAAACAGCCGTCCGTCATTACAAATGAAATCGCGGACCGGAGAATATTGGAATGGTACCATCACAGTCACAGTTTATGATCAAATCTATCTATGAATCTATGTATACAAACTAGAACATGTTGAGTAAGAAACACTGTAAACTCTCAGGTTTGTGTTGAAATTGTTGTTGTGTAATTATGATTCTAACCTGTTATTTCCTTCATATTGAGTATGTGAGTGTTATTCCTTGAATTCCTCTTCAGACTAAGCGGCTGTAACCTCTCAGAGAGAAGCTGTGAAGCTCTGTCCTCAGTCCTCAGCTCCCAGTCCTCTAGTCTGAGACACCTGGACCTGAGTAACAACAACCTGCAGGACTCAGGAGTGAAGCTGCTGTCTGGTGGACTGGAGAGTCCACACTGTAGACTGGAGACTCTCAGGTGAGGATCCATCCAGCTGTTTATCTGATGCCACTTGAACACAGCAGCAGGTGTTGACAGAGGGTTCCTGTGTGTTGTTGTGTGTGTTCAGTCTGTCAGGATGTCTGGTCACAGAGGAAGGCTGTGCTTCTCTGGCCTCAGCTCTGAGCTCCAACCCCTCCCATCTGAGAGAGCTGGACCTGAGCTACAACCATCCAGGAGCCTCAGGAGTGAAGCTGCTGTCTGCTGGACTGGAGAATCCAGACTGGAGACTGGTCTCTCTCAGGTATGGAGAGGCTGCTGCAGCCACACACACTGTCTGATAGAGGAGGAGGAGCTGGAACATTTTCTCTGGCCCCGTTCACACCTGGTCACACCTGGTATTAACATCTATCTCAGGTGATCCATGCATAGGGATGGGAATCGAAAACCGGTTCTTGTTCCCAGTTCCCAGTGTTTCAATTCCTGGGAATCGTTTGCAAAATTGGCAAACGATTCCCTTATCAATTCCAGTCCTTTTTTTTTTTTTCTTGCCGCGGTCGCTCTGTGAATTAATGCTGGTGAGTCCAACATGGCGGTCGTGCCTGTTTATCACTATAAACACGGTAGATGAGGTGAGTGACTGAGCTGAGGCTGGTGGTGGGTGGTCAGCGGCGTGGAGCGGTGCGGGTCTCTGACTGCAGCTCCGACTGACTGCCAGTGAGTGCTTTGGGACGGGGCTCACGGTAACACCCACTGCTCGTTGAAAACAGCAGTGATCGCCTCATGCTTTCATGTCTGAGTCTCCAAACCAGACACGTCTGTAATCAGGCACGTGCACACATAGGGCCCAAAGGGTGCTTGAGCCCCTGCCCTTTTTGCCTCGTATTAAAAAGTACCCTTTTTTTAATGTTTTTTTTTTTTTTTCCAATAAATGCATTCCTGTTGTGCATGAGGATGTAAACAACCGCGCTGTAAAAATGCCACGGTTATCTACCATACGCTTTTCCTTGTAATATACACGGTATTGTGTATGTACGTTGGTGTGTGTGTGTGTGTTGTCCGCTGCTGCTCCGCTCTGTCTCTCACTGAGGGGCGGGGGGGGGGGGGGGGGGCTGCCCCTGCCCCGCGGTGCGCGCTCCCTCACATGCACGTCCAGAGAGAGAGAGAGAGAGAGAGAGAGGTAGAAGCTGCCGCCTCATCGATAACTCTGTGTGTGCCGCACATAGATGAGACGTGACAGTGGAGAGACTTGTGTCGAATCTTGTGAGTTATAAATCCACCAACATAACTTCCTTGTCGGTTCTGACAAGTCGCCGTCCACTTATTCAACGAGTTTAATATGAGTCATATTTATTTCAGAAAAGCGCCCATTTGTGTTTGTTTAGCTATCTGCTTGTTAAGAGTTAAGCCCCACCCCGTCCTCTGTCTAACATCACCTGAATGTAGTGAACAACAACAGCAACAGGAGGAATCACTCACTCAGCTTGATTTCACTATTTGAATTTGTTTCCAGATATTGAGTAATAGTCTACTTGCCACCAATGAGTACCCGGAAATGTTGAGTACCCCAAAGTTTTATGTTAGAAATATATAGTATGGGTCCCCAGTATTCAGAAACTCCCGGATGCTAACTTATATATATTGGGCAATTAGCATAATTGACATAATTAGCATAAATTAGCATAATTGCCTATATGGGCAATATTTCAACAAAATTGACTTGGCTGATCTGGGCAATAGTGGAGTGGTTTTAGGGGTTATTGATGATGCTGAATCCATTTCTGACATTTTCAAAATTCAAAATGGCTGTCTAAACCGGAAGTGACCATTTGAAATCCATCAAAATCGGCCCACTGGTGGTTAAAATCTGGTCACTTCCGGTTTAGACAGCCATTTTGAATTTTGACAATGTCATAAATGGATTCAGCATCATCAATAACCCCTAAAACCACTCCAATATTGCCCAGATCAGCCAAGTCAATTTTGTTGAAATATTGCCCATATAGGCAATTATGCTAATTTATAGGGATGAGCGAGTACAGCATTATCTGTATCTGTATCTGTTAACCATATGAATTATCTGTATCTGTATCTGTACTCGGAGTGGGCGGGGCCTAAACCGGAAGTGGGCGGGGTTTAACCCAGAAGTGGGTCGGGTTGTCTTGAAATGGCTGAGGCTTTAACCGTATGTTATTTTAAGCATGCAATTGATATGGATTGATCAGAAATTGTTATATTTATTGCTGATTAGAAAACTGTTTACAGGACAGCATCAGCATTGAGCTTCAGAGATCAACGGTTTTGATCATGATAGCAAACAAACTATTCATTTACACAAAAACAAGTTTTGCAACAATGAATACAACACATGTGGTTGCAATTATTAAGTAAAATGTAATGAACAAGAGTTTTCATACTCAACATAACTTTCTTTTTTTTTTACTTTAATTTCAGTGTGATTTTATTTTATTTTTTTAGAGAGACAGACAGCTGTCAGCTGTTCTGTGTGTGAGTGATCAGAGCGGGACACAGCAACACACCTGCATGTGTGTAGGGGAGGGGCTGTAGCCTATCACAGAACGCAGACACAGTCAGCTATCCAATGAGGATTTTCATTCAACTTATTTTTTTTTTTTTCCGAGCACAGATATTGACTCGTATTACTCGTATAATACTCGTACTCGGCAAAAGTGCTTTATCCGTACCGGATACTCGTTTTAGCCGAGTATCCGGCTCAACTCTACTAATTTATGCTAATTGTGTCAATTATGCTAATTGCCCAATATATATAAGTTAGCATCCGGCAGTTTCTGAATACTGGGGACCCATACTATATATTTCTAACATAAAACTTTGGGGTACTCAACATTTCCGGGTTCATAATGGGGCCCTATGGGCTGGCAAGTAGACTATAACTGGTAATTGTGACTTTGCTGTGGTAAATATTGCTGCTGTTCTGAAATATGCACAGAAGCAGTCACAGTAGTCATTTCTTGGTTTTGTGTGTGTAGCCTGTAGGCTTAGCCTACTTCTATTTTGCACTTGCACTCACGTGATTTTTTTTCCTGCAAGCCATGTTACTGTGCACCCAATACCATATTAGCCTTAGCCTACCAGTTCAGAAGTCATGACTCTGTTTCGGGAAGTTGGGAAATTGGTCCAGCGTGTTGACTGCAGTCCTGAAGGCGTGCAGGCTTTCTCTTCCGACTAAATAGTAACTGTAATTTATTTTAATGTATTTATTTTGATATTAAGGCCTGAAAAAAATGTAGATACTGCCCTTTTCTGATGTTGAGCCCCTGCCCCTCTATAGTCATGTGCACGTCCCTGTCTGTAATAACATCTGAAAAGTTGGCAAGTTGCTCAAAACAGCGATATCGCAGCCGCGGGGACCTGCCCTGTAGAGAAAAAAAAAAAAACTGACAGCGAGTGAGTGTGTCGACTTCCTGTATGTGGCCCTTCAAATTAAAAGCCTTTCAACCTTTCACATGGTTCAGTCATATTGATTTTGACTTAATTTTGACAAGCCATGTCTCCAAATGTTGAAATTTAGGTCGACTAATGACTTTTGGTCGATAATGCTTGTTCGACTATTTGGGGGCAGCCCTAGTACAAACGGGAACAAAGTTTGATGTCCTTTTTTTTCCAAATGAGAATCGATAAAGAACCGAATCGTTAAGCAGAATCAAAAATGGAATTGGAATCATAAAAATCTTATCAATTCCCATCCCTATCCATGCATTGATGACATCAGATCCCATCACTCAGACCATATCCAGAGGTGGTGTAGGCCACAGTGAAGCTCCGCCCACTCCACTGACCAGGGGTGGAAAGAGTACCAAATAAATCTACTAGTAAAAGTACTGTTACCTTGATGAAATTTTACTCAAGTAAAAGTACAAGTACTGGTGTCAAACTCTACTTAAGTAAAAGTAAAAAGTAGCTCATTTAAAATTTACTCAGAGTAAAAGTTACTTAGTTCCTTTTTTTTTTGGGGGGGGGGCTATAATATTAATAATAATAATTCATTTAATTTATATAGCGCTTTTCAGTAACCCAAAGACGCTTACAGAGACACAAAAGAAACAGGGTAGAGACAAACAGGGGGAGACGAGGGAGAGACAGTACACAGTGACACAGTAATGAGCAAGATGATGGAGAGACCGGCTATGGGTAGGGGACTCTGGTCTCTGTCTGGTCAGATATTGATGATCAATAATCAGCTCAGTCTCTCTGAGATCCTGGTCTTGTCCTGATGAGATGTGTTGTTGTGTTGAGGAGACAGTCAATCACAGTGTGACATCCAGATGTCCTCACTGTCCAGAGGCCTGGAGCTGTCAATCAGAAGAAAGTGAGTGTAGTGAACAGTGTAATAATCAGTGTTTGTGGCTGAATGTGTGTGTGGTCAAACAGCTGTTTTCAGACTGTGTGTGTGCTGACTCCAGATCAGATGAAGCCACAAAGTGGCTCCTTAATGAAAGTCTCTAGCAGCTGGAGCTTCACTTCCTGTCTGAGTCCATGTGCTCTGAGTTGAGCCTGGTTCTCTCTGCTCTACAGTTTCTCTGCTTCCTCTGGACTCTGACTTCAAGTCCAGTCAAAATGTGTGGACAGGTTTGATGGAGCTCAGGACTGGTCTTGAGGACGGCTGCTTTATTCCACATGATGTGACTGATCACAGTGAGGCAGTGTGTTGCAGCTGATCTGTGCGAAGAGCAGAGAAGAACAGAGTCATTAGTGTGAATGCTGACTATTGTTATTCACTCAAATCTTTATTCTTTTTCTTATTATTAGTGTGAATGCTGAAGGCATTCACACTATTGTTATTCAAATCTTTATTCTCTTTTTTTATTAGTGTGACTGCTGGAAGCAGTCACACTATTGTTCTTCTGTTCGGCCATTTTCTTCGGCATTTAACTAGTCCTTCATACTTTGTGCTATTTCAACAATTCTCACATCAAAATGTTCAGCCTTTTCGGGACAGGTGTGCTATTACTTTTCTCTTTTCAACTATTCATACTTTTTGCAATATTCAACTATTTCTCTTTCCCCATAGAGAATGCATTGGAACAGTCTTGAAAGTCTTCAAATCTTCTTCAACCTCTCTTCTCCACAACTCTGTCTGTAGTCCAGTTGGTAAGGTGGCTGCTTGCCAACCCCAAGGTCACTAGTTCGAATCCAGGCTGAGCAATCTTGTTATGTGATGTTGAATTCTACTCCCCTCCCCCACCCTCAATTGGTTACAGGTGTTCGTTAAGAGAGGCATTAATTGCTACTGCCACTCTTGGTGTGGCTAATTTCTGCACTTTCCTTACCTTTTTTTTTAAGCAGGAGCCAGTGATCCTCTTATTAAAGGTTTTCTTTGCCCCTCACATACTGTCTCTACCTGTAGCCTAGTGGTTAGCTTGCTGAGCTGGAGACCTGAAGGTTACTGGTTCAAATCTTGCCTCAATAACAATTATAGTGAATTATTTTCCCAGTCGTCCTCTGTTGACTTCTGATAACTTGCTTCATTCAAGCTTGACTCTCAAGCTTTCTTGGTGTTGACACAGTGTGTTTCCAACAGGTGCAGCTTTGGGGTCGTTAACTTCAGAGTGAGACAGAGTGCAGATCATTAACAGACAACAGTCTCTGCAACTGTGTGTGCACTGTGGCCTAGAGGAAGAGTGGAAGTCTACTGACCATGAGGTTGTGGGTTCGATTCCGACCTTGGTCAAACATTTGTATGGTGATCACTGCTTGCTCTATTTGCTAATTCTGCAACAGCGTTCAGCTGCTTTCAGCAGTCACACCATTTCCATTCTTGGAAATGCTTTTTCTAGTTAGTGTGAATGCTGGAAGCATTCACACTATTGTTATTCACTCAGTTTTTGTTCTCTTTTTTTATTAGTGTGAATGCTGAAGGCATTCACACTATTGTTATTCACTCAAATTTTATTCTCTTTTTTTATTAGTGTGACTGCTGAGCAGTCACACTATTGTTCTTCTGTTTGGCCATTTTCTTCCGCCTTTTTACGGTCTTCTTCTAGTCCTTCATACTTTGTGCTATTTCAACAATTCATATATCAAAACGTGCAGCTTTTTCTGGACTTTATTGGCATTACTTTTCTCTTTTTAACTCTTTATACTTTTTAAAATATTTAACTTTTTCTGATTTTTTTCAGCTTTATAATGGGTGTGTATTGCGTCTAACGAGCAGAGCCAGAGTGGTGTCAGAGTGGAGAGAGGCAAAAAAACATTCTAGAGTTTTTCTGGCTAAACTGTCAGCACGGCCACAAATTAAACTCTAGACAAATTATTTTCTCCAGTTTTGTAGCCACACTTGTCTTCTGGCTAAAATTCTGGTCAAAAATGCAAAGAGACTTAGATAATAATTTTAAATATTTTTTAAATGCAGCCAGGGAGCTCTCTGCTCTCATTCAGCTCAATGTATTTTTTTCACGTCAGCAGGAGAAGGAGCTCAACTTTGTAACTTGCTGTTAAGTGCTTTTTAATTCATTTTAATTCACCAAAAAATAGTCACAGGTCACAAAAAAGTCCTCTTCTTGCTTGGTGTGGCTAATTTATACTAATTTCTCTTTATTTTAAGAATCATTGAAAAATCTCACATTCATCAAAGTCTCAACCTCTCCTCACCACAACTCCACTGTAGTGTAGGGGGTAGGGTGGCTGCTTCCCAACCCCAAGGTCACTGGTTCGAATCCAAGGGAAGAACTCTTGTTATGTTATGTTGAATTCTGCTCTCCTCCACCGCCTTCAATTGGTTAAAGGTGTTTGTTATCTCCTTGATTACTCATACCAGTTTGCAGCACATCATCACATTACAATGAATGACAACAGTCTTGAAAGCAGTGTGCTCTCTGTAGCCGAGTGGCAGAGTAAAGGTTTAGTGATCATATGGTCATGGGTTCGATTCCTGCCTCAGTCATTTCACATCATTGCTTGACTTTTGATTCCAATTATTCAGCTGTCATTGGACAGTCTTTGATTCCTCATAGTATAAAGCTCATTGTAACTCAGGTTCTCTGTGGCCATATGGTTAGTGTGTTAGGTGTTGTGCTATTTCAACAATTCATATATCAAAACGTGCAGCTTTTTTTTAACTTTATCGGCATTACTTTTCTCTTTTTAACTATTTATACTTTTTAAAATATTTAACTTTTTCTGCCACGATTCCTTACTTTTTTTTTTAAGCAGAAGCCAGTGATCCTCTTATCAAAGGTTTTCTTTACCCCTCACATACTGTCTCTGTCTGTAGCCTAGTGGTTAGCTTGCTGGTCTGGAAACCTGAAGGTTGCTGGTTCAAATCTTGCCTCATCAACAATTATAGTGCATTATTTTCCCAGTTGTCCTCTGTTGACTTCTGATAACTTGCTTCATGTTGAAACTGCTGCTCTCAGTCATTCAAGCTTGACTCTCAAGCTTTCTTGGTGTTAACAGTGTGTGCACCGTGGCCTAGAGGCAGAGTGGAAGTCTAATCACCATGAGGTTGTGGGTTCGATTCCGACCTTGGTAAAAAATTTGTATGGTGATCACTGCTTGCACTATTTGCTAATTCTGCAACAGCGTTCAGTTGCTATCAGCAGTCACACCATTTCCATTCTTGGAAATGCTTTTTCTAGTTTATTCTATTGTTATTCACTCAAATCTTTATTCTTTTTCTTATTATTCTGAGTTCTTCTTCCCTTTTTTGGACTTAAACTAGTCCTTCATACTTTGTGCTATTTCAACAATTCATATATCAAAACGTGCAGCTTTTTTTGGACTTTATCGGCATTACTTTTCTTTTTTTAACTATTTATACTTTTTAAAATATTTAACTTTTTCTGCAATTTTTTTCCCCATAGGAATGCATTGAAAACGTCTTCAAACTTTTAAAATCTTCTTACTACTTTGAACCTCTAAAACTTCAGCATACTTTCTCCCACAGACTCCATTTGTCTTTTAAATTGTAGACAAACTTTTAACCTATTCACATATTACTCAGCTTATTAATATCTTCAACAGTTTCTGATATGTGGCCGTTTTAAAATCATTAAAATTTTCGACAAAATCCAACTTTATAATGGTTGTGTATTGCGCTTAACGAGCAGGGCTTAGAGTGAGTGACATCATCGTTAGAGTGAGAGGGATCGAAAAAACATCCTGGATTTTTTCTGGATAAATTGCCAGCACGGCCACAAATTAAACTCTAGACACATGATTTCCTCACCGGTTTGTACCACACTTGTCGTCTCTCATTTGATGTGCTCAAAACAGCAGACAGACTTACAGAATTGTCTCTATGAGCCTAATTGTGCAGCTAGACCCGCTCCAGTGGCTCATCCACTTCAATATAAAAGTAGGAGCTGATTTTTTTAGAAAAGCAGAAATGCCCCCCTTTTCTACCTTGCGACCCTGAGAAAAGTTTTTGCCCTATGTTGAGATCCGCTCGTGTGGATCTCACCCAGGTCGGGAGGCAAGACACAAAGTGGAGGAGGCGAAGGTTGAAACAGATAAGTATTTAATCGCAGTCTGCAGAGAGCGGAGATCATACAGCACACAAAGACAGTGTTACCAGGAAGAGCTGAGAACGATCTGATCTGTGTATGTTTCTGTTCCGTCTTACACACTGGGGGTTTGGTCCCTCCCAGCATGCAAGGCGTGGACTACTGTGATGGTCTATGTGAGCTCTGACGTGTGCTGATGTGCAGGCCTATGGTCACATGATCTATGTGTAGTGAATAACATAGCTATTATTATTTACAATCCCCCTTTTGATCTCTGAACAGAGATCACACAAATGAAAAGAAAAACATCTCAAACAACCTCAAAACCAACACCACATATAAGGCACTCTGTGAAACTGAGCTGTAAGCAAAAAATCAACACTCATTCACTTTATTATTCCATTCAGATATATCACAGACCTATCAATGTGACTATAACAAGAGATATGACACTGAGTCCCAACAGAGGTTTCCATTTCCCATATTGTAACATTTTAGCAAGCAGTAAAAACCTTCAGTGACGAGAATTTTCCAACAAGTAGTCCAGGGCAGGGTTACTCCCAAGACAGATTCAAACTCTCTATGTATCTCAGTCACACAACTCTTTTAGCAATATGCGCAGTACTTTTAAAACATAATAAGGTAAAATATGACAAGAAGATAAAATGTACCCATCAAGATGTAATGCTATAGGTATTATAATGTAGTTGTTCCTGTATTACCACAAACCAACAGATGATGAGGAAGGTGAGCGGCATGTTCTTCTGGGCGCCTCGACGATCCTGGTTGGTGGTTTGGCACACCACTTGTTGGAGAGGAACGCTATTTCACTTCCTCCCTAGGGGTATTGGTTAGACTACCTCACCCTTTTGCCACCAGGGGATTATTCTGCCCCTTGTTGATCGGTGGACTTTGCTCCTTTGTTCTGCTCACGCAGTGTTTCTCGGATTTCCCCCAGGGTTCTGGCGGGGGCTTCAGCTGCTGCACATTGGCTCCAGTGGAACCACGTGTCTCCTTTGCCGTTCAGCCGAACGGCGTGTGAGGTGCGCTCCTTTACCTGGAACGGACCTGTCCAGCGTGGCTCTGTCCACTTTCTCTTGGTCACTTTCAGCAGTACCCACTCGGAGTCGGGAGTTGTTGTTGTTTCTCCTCCAGTGTTTTCACCAACCTGCTTTGCGTATTCTGAAACAAGAGTCTGCAGAGCATGAAAGTACTGTTTTGGGGTTAGAGACTGATCATTCAAAGTTAACCCCACGAGCTTTGTTTGTGGCCCTGGAAACATTCTTCCAGTAGATAACTCGAATGGGGTGAACCTTGTACTCTGATTCACTGAGCTACGTACCGACATAAGTGCCAGTGGGAGTGCATCCAGCCAGTTCATCTTGGTCTGGGCACAGATTTTAGCTATTTTACTTTTAAGGGTCTGATTCATCCTTTCAACCTTTCCCTGTGACTGGGGATGATATACAGACCCAAATTTGTGTTTGAGTCCCAGTACCTCCTCCACCTTCTGCAGATCATGGTTTTTAAAGTGTGTGCCATTGTCAGACCTAATTCGTTCCGGAAAACCATGTCTTGGAATGTACTGATTAATGAGGAACTTTATCACCGTCTTACTGTCTTCCCTCCTTGTGGGAAGAACCTCTGGCCAACCTGTATATGCATCAACACATACCAACATATATCTACAACCTTGAACCGAGTTTACCATATCTGTGTAGTCTATGATAATTTCTCTTCCTGCTTTTGTTTCCAGAGGGTAACGTCCAGGGTGGGGTCTGACCGTTGGTCTGGCGTTGTACATCGTACATTCAGGACAAGTATTTACATGATATTTACACATTTGTTTCATAAAAGGGTGCCACCAATTTTCCAAATTTCTCACCATCTGTGCTGCTCCGACATGCCCCACCCCATGTGCTTCTTTTAGTGCTATTTCTCTGATTCCTGGCGGTAAAATGATCCTTCCATCAGGACCATGTTCATTTATATCTGTGTCAATGTCTTTCTCTGGACAGATCATCATCATACTATGTACATTAATACTTTCCTCTCTCCCCCTTTTTTCTGGAACAACACCCCGTTAACACAGTGTGGTGTTCCAGAAACATCAAGGTAGAAAGTGCTGAGAGCAACGTAGGGGTTTGGGACCGGTGTCGTAGCGGTACGTAATGCACTATTAATGGAACGCAGGTCGTGAACCATCCGATATATGCCGGTACCTTTCTTTTCCGTAGGTAAGATGGGTGTGTTCCATTGAGAGTGTGAGTCAATCAACACCCCCTTTTTGTACAACCCCTCAATGGTGTCTGCAATACCGAGTTCGGCCTGTAGTTTATGCGGATATTGAGGAAGCCAGATTGGATCCGTGGTGTTCAAAGAAAATGTGACAGGTGGGCAGTCTACCAAACCCACATCAGTGGGACCAGTGGCCCACAGAGAGTTTGGGAGAGAGTCCAACATGGCGGCGGAATCTGGGTGATCTGTCTTTTCACGGCCGTGGTGACGGGAGATCTGAACATGTTCCATGAGTGCCTGATCTGTGCAAGAAACCTGTATTTTATATGTTTTAGCAGTAGAGGAATACATTATTTGTGGCGTCAGCTGTTTCCAATCTGTCTGTTGTTTTGCAGTTTTTACAATAGAACCTAATTCTTTAGCTTGGTGGTCAGGATGGAGAGCGAGGGAGACATGTGGTGCTGCCTCATCCTCCATCATGTACCATTGTAACTGTGCAGGTAGTAGGTTAACAGTGGCTACTACACCTATGGGAGCAACATAGATGCTGTCTGTGGCTATACTCCAATCAGTACCTTCTATCTGACTGCTGAACTGTTCTTCATACCACTCTGTGTTTTGTCTATCATAAAACAATGTAACATGCGGAGGATCAGGAGGGGCCACGTAGGGGTGTAGCTGGGCTATCCAGGGCTTCCACTGTAGGTAGGCCGACAGGATCCCGCCATGCTCTCGTGTTTCACTATGTAGTAAGCCCCAGTAGATGTCTGCCGACATGTCCACTACAGGAGACATGAGGTATTGTCCAGAGCGTGCTGTGTTGGTGCTGTTACAGTTCATCTGGGTACCATCAGGGAACGAGACAGTTAGACCATCAGGGGAGCATAGAATGTTAGCTCCCAGTCTGGTCAACAAATCTCGGCCCAGTAGGTTTGAAGGGACATCAGGAGAGACCACGAAGGGGTGCAGCACAGTCTGGTTCCCCAGCTGCGTGGTGAGAGGCTTGGTATATGGCAGAGTAGTAGGAACCCCAGAGAAACCCATGACTGTGATGACTTTAGATGAGAGCAAGTTCTTTTGTACAGTCTGTATAGTGGAGATAGTAGCACCTGTATCCACTAAAAATGGCAGCGTGTCGTGGTTGACCGCCACTGGCAACACTGGTTCTGCCGTTAAGTGTTGCTCAGGACTTCTCTGTGGGGTGTGTCACTCTTCGAACAGCTGGGGGAACTGCCCAGTAGCTCCCCCTGTGGTGGGTTGGGGATCTTGTCTACCCCTGCCTCCTCTGTTTTGAAAGCCTCCCCTCTGCTGACGGCCGCCCCTTTGCTGGTTGTCATTGTTTTGTGGACATTCCCTCGCCCAGTGGGACGGATCTCCACATAGGAAACAAGCAAGGCTTCTTCTCTGTGACCTCCCCCTGTAAGCTCCTCTCAGGCCCCCACCCCGTGAGCCTCCCCTTCCCCTACGCATGTTATTACCTCCCCTATGGTGCGGCTGTGACTCCCACGGGGGAATAGGATTCATGTCAGGAAAAACAAGATGATCATCCCATTCCGGTCCCTGTGCTGACTGCATCATTATTTTAACTTGCTCTTTTCTTATCATTGACGTCATCCCTGGCCTTAGCTAGTTGCAGTTTAAGTAGCTGAGCTTGGAGGTCAGAATGTTCTTCTTCCTCTTTCTGTGTCTTATCTTGAAAGATAGTGAGGTGGTGCACGAGGTGCTTCTCCCACGTGGAGGAGTCACATCCTAACATGTCAGGGTTATTTTTCATTGTGTCTTGCACAGACTCAGGGAGGCCGTTCAATACAGCCTGTCGGTACCACTCAGTTTGGGAGCCCGAATTCTTAGGACAATGTCCTGTCTGGTTCGTCCACATATCTTTAGCGGCGTTCAGGAATTGACGTGGATTTTGTTTAGGATCCCAACGAATTTTGGGCATAGCTGTAGAGTTAGGCAGAGGGAATTGCGCGCGCATAGCTGTGCCTATGCTATTTATGTGGTTGGTGAGTGGGGAGTCGTCTGGGAGCCTGATGGTTTGAGCGTCCATTTCTATGTCTCGTTTGTTACTTAAGGTCATGCATCTACCGGCAACCGCGCGGAAATCACCTAAGGCCAATGTTTGTCCTGCTGTCAGGGAGTCCAATTTGCTGAGCCACAAACTGCCTCCATCTGTGACAGGGGGCAGTTTATCGACCAGAGCCTGAAGGTCACCGAACGAGAACGACTTGTATTTTGGTTGTTGACTCCCCGGGACCGTGGTTAAAGGAAGAATGGTATGAGGAGGAGGGGGTAGGGTATAGAGCATGCCTGAACGCGTAGCGCCGCGCTGGGCATCGGGAACATATTGCAATATTCTATCTCTGGCGGGGGACAGGGACTTCATTAATTTCTCTCTTTCTAACAGCTCTGGAGTCGTAGCCTGTAGCTTAGCTGCGTGTTCCATCAGCATTTCATAGTGTTCTGTCTGTTCTGCCTCCAATAGCACTTTCTGCTCTCGTTCTACTCCTGCTCTGTCTACCCTATCTTGAAACGGTGGGGGCTGTGAACCGGCTGATGACGCCTGGGAGGGTGCAATCAATGCTGGGCAGACGGTGGTGGGTGCAGCCGACGCGGTGATGGACGGTGGAGACGAGTTAAAGGCGGGGGTAAAGACGGAGGGCGGAGCCGACGGTGTGTGTAATGGCGCAGCCGGTGAATGGGCGGACGTGAAAGGGTTAGTGTGTACGGCCTGGTGTGCATGCAACTCAGCAGTGGGGTATAACTGGGCCGTCCCCGTGCGTTGTTGGTCGGCGTCATCTAACTCATCTTCTGATGTGGGCCCACCTACGGGCATAATATGCATGGTACCTTTACCAATCCTATATGTGGGAAACATGCCAGGTGGGTTTAGTGCATATGGAGGTGGGCATGTGGGCGAGCATGAGAGGATGTCAGGTGCAGTTACCATTTTGGAGGGAGTTGGACTCCTGTGTTTGTGTTTCATCCCTTGCCAGCAGATAGCCAACTCAGACCAACCTCGACACTCCTCCTCCCACTCGTCCTCCTCCTTTTTCCACCCATTCCTGTGAAACCAATTTGCTGTCTTTCCCTGCTCTACAGCCGCTTTCTTTTTTTCTGTTGCTGCTTTTACTTTAGCTACTAAGAGAGTATGTAAAGGCTCTTGGTGTTTCAATGTTTTCCCCATATCAGTGATTAATGTATGCATCTTTTGTTTGGCTTTTTCAACCTTCTTTTCTCTACTGCCCTGTTTTGTGAGGGCGCCTAGGGCGTCTGCAGTGGTGTCTACTTGGACTAAGAGGGTTTGCCAGGGACCCCAACCACTGTCATTCATTTCTGTATCAAATTCTCCATCCATATTTTATCTAGACTCTGAGCTCCACAGCTGGTACGTTTGCAGGGAATGAAGTGATAGCTGCGTTAGCCCCTTGCAAATCCTCAGGAGACAAGCTTCTAGATCACTCTATAGTGACCCGGTCTCACTCTGGGTGTTCTAATCACAAGGATTTTGCAAAGTTTACACTCATACCCCACACCGTTTATCAACTGGGTGTTTTAGCCTCCAAAGCACACAGCTGGGCTGCAGAGTGGCTTTTACGCACTCGCTGCCCTAAACAACAGTGAACTGGTGGCGTTTGTTAACACCGCAAGGTTACCCCGCCACTGAGACCATACACTGCTGACGCTGAGCGAAATGGATATTCACACAACGAGTTTTCTCAGAGTTTTATTCTTCCCCACCCATATATTGCTCACAATAACTCCAACAACACAGACAAGTTAGAACTTTTTCATAGAAAAAATAAATTTCAGCGCTTTCACAAAGGTATATCAAACTGTGCATGCTTCAGAAGTATTTGTAAGAAATTATTTTGTTTTTCCTACGGGCCTCGCACCCTTTAATTTTAGACAGACAGACGTGCTTGGTTTGGAAGCCTGTTCTTCCTCCCCGGGCCTTTCACCCTTACCGCAATAATTTAACCAATAGATACTTTAAATATCTCCAAGATATTAGGGCCTTCAACCTGCTTTTAAATGTTGATAATTCTCCAAGAATGATATCAACAAGTAGAATTAGGGGACCTCACCCCCGGGAATCCAACCCAGCCGCGGTATCAACCGCTCCTGGACCCCGTCGGGTCGTCAGGTGGAGTTACGCCACTCTCAAGGTTTTATCGTCTGCTGTTTTATGTCTCTATTTTCTTTACCTTTGTCTTTAAGTTTTTTTTAAAATACTTTTCTGATTCTTTTGCTACTTTACTTACATGTACATTGGACAGGACACAGTTCTAGTGATAGTCAATATGCAGAATTCGTTATAACAGGTTTTCTGCGTACCTTTTATGTGCCGGCTTGTGTCCTTATCCTCTGTCCATGAAGAAAAGCTTTTAGGTCGAATGGTCCATCCACTGTCCTTGTACCCCCTTTAACGCGGACGAGCCCCCATTTGTTGAGATCCGCTCGTGTGGATCTCACCCAGGTCGGGAGGCAAGACACAAAGTGGAGGAGGCGAAGGTTGAAACAGATAAGTATTTAATCGCAGTCTGCAGAGAGCGGAGATCATACAGCACACAAAGACAGTGTTACCAGGAAGAGCTGAGAACGATCTGATCTGTGTATGTTTCTGTTCCGTCTTACACACTGGGGGTTTGGTCCCTCCCAGCATGCAAGGCGTGGACTACTGTGATGGTCTATGTGAGCTCTGACGTGTGCTGATGTGCAGGCCTATGGTCACATGATCTATGTGTAGTGAATAACATAGCTATTATTATTTACACCTACAAACATTTAATGCACATCAATGTGCTCAGGAAGGTCTCCTTGCCCCAGTAGTCATGGCCACATTCTGATAATAGGTACGGTTCTCTTTTACTGGGCTGTTTTGGGAAGCTGCACAGAGGTCAAATCTCTCTGCTCTGCTCTGCTCTGTGTGCAGTTGGTCCAGCTGTAGCGGCCAGCTCGTTATCAAAGTCTTTATAGAACGGTGCAGGTGCAGCCTGGCCGCTCGTTAAGATGTTTTTAAACACAGGCCCACACACACACATGATAAACCAGACTGACAGAGGATGTCCACTCACAAACACAGGCATCACACTCACACAGACAGACACACACAGACACTCACACAAAGTCACACATGCACGCATACACAAACAGACACAACACACAAACACAACACTGTTCCACACAGTAAAATGTAAGCAGTTAAAAGTCACCATGGTAACTTCTGAGGGCAGGCTGCCACGCAGGTGTAATCAATCAGATCGTTAGGGAGAGAGGAGTTCTGTGGCGCTTATCAACAGTTTTACTTTCTGCACATGTACACACAGACAGAGACCGTCAGACTCACACACCCAGACACACACACACTCACACAGGTTTTCAGCTCAAATTCATCAGCCTCTCAATGATTTTATACTTTTGATGTAAACATCTCCAACAATTTATTTTTTTCTCATGAATTTCAGTTCAGACATTTAACCTTTCCACCTCTATGAATAGTAGTGTAATTACAGGTGGAGCCTAGGATATAGGACGCAGCTTTTAACATGTGTCAAATCTATCTATCTATCTATCTATGAAAACAAGTAAATTTTATCACATAACACCGGTTTTAGCATCACTACATTGGCTGCCCATTCAGGCTAGAGCGGATTTTAAAGTTCTTCTTTTAACTTATAAAGCCTTGAATGGTCTTGCACCTCTGTACCTGTCTCAACTGCTCACTCCCTACACTCCGTCACGTCCTCTTCGTTCCCTTGGTTCAAACCTCCTGGTCATTCCATCCATCAATAAAAAAACAGCTGGTGGCAGGGCCTTCTCCTACAGCGCTCCTTTTTTATGGAACGGCCTCCCACAAGATATTAGAAACGCCACATCCAATCGCAATTTTTAAATCCCGTCTTAAAACGTACCTTTTTACCCAATACTTTGATTAACTAACTTATTTTAGCATTTTTCTCTGGTTTTACAATTGTTTTATTGACTGTCATTATTGTAAACAAACTTTTAACTATTTTATCCTTTTCCTCTGTTGTTTTTTCGAATGTTTTTTTATTTATCTGTTGTTATTATTGTACTTGTTTTTATTGTAAAGTGTATTGAGACCATGTACCATGGTGATTTGGCACTTTAAATAATAAATTGATATCTATCTATCTATCTATCTATCTATCTATCTATCTATCTATCTATCTATCTATCTATCTATCTATCTATCTATCTATCTATCTATCTATCTATCTATCTATCTATCTATCTATACCCCTCCCTATTTTTTAACCCCTCTGTCTCCTTTCTTTCTTTCTTTCTTTCTTTCTTTCTTTCTTTCTTTCTTTCTTTCTTTCTTTCTTTCTTTCTTTCTTTCTATACCCCTCCCAGTTTTTTAACCCCTCTGTCTCCTTTCTTTCTTTTCTTTCTTTCTTTCTTTCTTTCTTTCTTTCTTTCTTTCTTTCTTTCTTTCTTTCTTTCTTTCTTTCTTCTACTCCTTCCTTTGTATTTTATGTAACTTTTTCTATCCTTCCCTCTCCATCCATCCATCCATCCATCCATCTACCTCTTTCTATCTATCATCCCCCTCTCTCTTTTTCTTTCTTTCTTTCTTTCTTTCTTTCTTTCTTTCTTTCTTTCTTTCTTTCTTTCTTTCTTTCTTTCTTTCTTTCACTCCATTTCTGTCTTTTTACTTCTTTGTTTGTTTGATTGTTTCTTTCTTTCTTTCTACTCCTTTTCTCTTCCTTTGTTTTTCTTTCTTTCTTTCTTTCTTTCTTTCTTTCTTTCACTCCATTTCTGTCTTTTTACTTCTTTGTTTGTCTGATTCTTTCTTTCTTTCTTTCTTTCTTTCTTTCTTTCTTTCTGTCCTTTACTTTTTTCTCTCTTGTTTCAATCTTTCTTTCTTTCTTTCAACAATTTCTTCAGCTCATTCAGCATTGCTTTCAGCATTCACACCATTTCCATTCTTGGAAATGTTTTTTCTAGTTCTTACTACTTTCCTCCTTTTTACGGTCTTTAACTAGTCCTTCATACTTTGTGCGATTTCAACAATTCATATATCAAAACGTGCAGCTTTTTTTGAACTTTATCGGCATTACTTTTCTCTTTTTAACTATTTATACTTTTTAAAATATTTAACTTTTTCTGCAAATTTTTTCCCATAGGAATGCATTGAAAACGTCTTCAAACTTTTAAAATCTTCTTACTACTTTGAACCTCTAAAACTTCAGCATACTTTCTCCCACAGACTCCATTTGTCTTTTTAATTGTAGACAAACTTTTAATCTATTCACATATTACTCAGCTTATTAATATCTTCAACAGTTTCTGATATGTGGCCGTTTTAAAATCATTAAAATTTTCGACAAAATCCAACTTTATAATGGTTGTGTATTGCGCTTAACGAGCAGGGCTTAGAGTGAGTGACATCATCGTTAGAGTGAGAGGGATCGAAAAAACATTCAGGATTTTTTCTGGATAAATTGCCAGCACGGCCACAAATTAAACTCTAGACACATGATTTCCTCACCGGTTTGTACCACACTTGTCGTCTCTCATTTGATGTGCTGAAAACAGCAGACAGACTTACAGAATTGTCTCTGTGAGCCTAATTGTGCAGCTAGACCCGCTCCAGTGGCTCATCCACTTCAATATAAAAGTAGGAGCTGATTTTTTTAGAAAAGCAGAAATGCCCCCCTTTTCTACCTTGCGACCCTGAGAAAAGTTTTTGCCCTACAAACATTTAATGCACATCAATGTGCTCAGGAAGGTCTCCTTGCCCCAGTAGTCATGGCCACATTCTGATAAAAGGTACGGTTCTCTTTTACTGGGCTGTTTTCAGAAGCTGCACAGAGGTCAAATCTCTCTGCTCTGCTCTGCTCTGTGTGCAGTCGGTCCAGCTGTACTGGCCAGCTCGTTATCAACGTCTATAAATAGAACAGTGCAGGTGCAGCCTGGCCGCTCGTTAAGATGTTTTTAAACACAGCCCCACACAGACACATGATAAACCAGACTGACAGAGGATGTCCACGCACAAACACAGGCATCACACTCACACAGACAGACACACACAGACACTCACACACAGTCACACATGCACGCATACACAAACAGACACAACACACAAACACAACACTGTTCCACACAGTAAAATGTAAGCATGGTAGTCACCATGGTAACTTCTGAGGGCAGGCTGCCACGCAGGTGTAATCAATCAGATCATTAGGGAGGGAGGAGTTCTGTGGCGCTTATCAACAGTTTTACTTTCTGCACATGTACACACAAACATGTGTCAGACTCACACACCCAGACACACACACACTCACACATAGGTTTTCAGCTCAAATTGATGTAAACATCTCAAACAATTTATTTTTTTCTCATGAATTTCAGTTCAGACATTTAACCTTTCCACCTCTATAAATAGTAGTGTAATTACAGGTGGAGCCTAGGATATAGGACGCAGCTTTTAACATGTGTCAAATCTATCTATCTATGAAAACAAGTAAATTTTATCACATAACACCGGTTTTAGCATCACTACATTGGCTGCCCATTCAGGCTAGAGCGGATTTTAAAGTTCTTCTTTTAACTTATAAAGCCTTGAATGGTCTTGCACCTCTGTACCTGTCTCAACTGCTCACTCCCTACACTCCGTCACGTCCTCTTCGTTCCCTTGGTTCAAACCTCCTGGTCATTCCATCCATCAATAAAAAAACAGCTGGTGGCAGGGCCTTCTCCTACAGCGCTCCTTTTTTATGGAACGGCCTCCCACAAGATATTAGAAACGTCACATCCAATCGCAATTTTTAAATCCCGTCTTAAAACGTACCTTTTTACCCAATACTTTGATTAACTAACTTATTTTAGCATTTTTCTCTGGTTTTATAATTGTTTTATTGACTGTCATTATTGTAAACAAACTTTTAACTCTTTTATCCTTTTCCTCTGGTGTTTTTTCGAATGGTTTTTTATTTATCTGTTGTTATTATTGTACTTGTTTTTATTGTAAAGTGTATTGAGACCATGTACCATGGTGATTTTGCACTTTAAATAATAAATTGATATCTATCTATCGATCTATCGATCTATCTATCTATCGATCTATCTATCTATCTATCTATCTATCTATCTATCTATCTATCTA
Organism: Trachurus trachurus; assembly: GCF_905171665.1. Lineage (NCBI taxonomy): Eukaryota > Metazoa > Chordata > Actinopteri > Carangiformes > Carangidae > Trachurus > Trachurus trachurus. The sequence continues at coordinate 40,360,001 of NC_139892.1, forward strand.
TCTATCTATCTATCTATCTATCTATCTATCTATCTATCTATCTATCTATACCCCTCCCTATTTTTTAACCCCTCTGTCTCCTTTCTTTCTTTCTTTCTTTCTTTCTTTCTTTCTTTCTTTCTTTCTTTCTTTCTTTCTTTCTTTCTTTCTTTCTATACCCCTCCCTATTTTTTAACCCCTCTGTCTCCTTTCTTTCTTTCTTTCTTTCTTTCTTTCTTTCTTTCTTTCTTTCTTTCTTTCTTTCTTTCTTTCTTCTACTCCTTCATTTGTATTTTACGTAACTTTTTCTATCCTTCCCTCTCTATCCATCCATCCATCCATCGATCTACCTCTTTCTATCTATCATCCCCCTCTCTCTTTTTCTTTCTTTCTTTCTTTCTTTCTTTCTTTCTTTCTTTCTTTCTTTCTTTCTTTCTTTCTTTCTTTCACTCCATTTCTGTCTTTTTACTTCTTTGTTTGTTTGATTGTTTCTTTCTTTCTATTCCTTTTCTCTTCCTTTGTTTTTACTCCATTTCTTTCTTTCTTTCTTTCTTCCTTTCTTTCTTTCTTTCTTTCACTCCATTTCTGTCTTTTTACTTCTTTGTTTGTTTGATTGTTTCTTTCTTTCTTTCTACTCCTTTTCTTTTCCTTTGTTTTTACTCCATTTCTTTCTTTCTTTCTTTCTTACACTCCATTTCTGTCTTTTTACTTCTTTGTTTGATTTTTTCTTTCTTTCTTTCTTTCTTTCTTTCTTTCTTTCTTTCTTTCTTTCTTTCTTTCTTTCTGTCCTTTTCTTTTTTCTCTCTTGTTTCAATCTTTCTTTCTTTCTTTCAACAATTTCTTCAGCTCATTCAGCATTGCTTTCAGCATTCACACCATTTCCATTCTTGGAAATGTTTTTTCTAGTTAGTGTGAATGCTGAAGGCATTCACACTATTGTTATTCACTCAATTTTTATTCTCTTTTTTTATTTTTATTAGTGTGACTGCTGAGCAGTCACACTATTGTTCTTCTGTTTGGCCATTTTCTTCCGCCTTTTTACGGTCTTCTTCTAGTCCTTCATACTTTGTGCTATTTCAACAATTCATATATCAAAACGTGCAGCTTTTTCTGGACTTTATTGGCATTACTTTTCTCTTTTTAACTCTTTATACTTTTTAAAATATTTAACTTTTTCTGATTTTTTTCAGCTTTATAATGGGTGTGTATTGCGTCTAACGAGCAGAGCCAGAGTGGTGTCAGAGTGGATAGAGGCAAAAAAACATTCTAGAGTTTTTCTGGCTAAACTGTCAGCACGGCCACAAATTAAACTCTAGACAAATTATTTTCCCCAGTTTTGTAGCCACACTTGTCATCTGGCTAAAATTCTGGTCAAAAATGCAAAGAGACTTAGATAATAATTTTAAATATTTTTTAAATGCAGCCAGGGAGCTCTCTGCTCTCATTCAGCTCAATGTATTTTTTTCACATCAGCAGGAGAAGGAGCTCAACTTTGTAACTTGCTGTTAAGTGCTTTTTAATTCATTTTAATTCACCAAAAAATAGTCACAGGTCACAAAAAAGTCCTCTTCTTGCTTGGTGTGGCTAATTTATACTAATTTCTCTTTATTTTAAGAATCATTGAAAAATCTCACATTCATCAAAGTCTCAACCTCTCTTCACCACAACTCCACTGTAGTGTAGGGGGTAGGGTGGCTGCTTCCCAACCCCAAGGTCACTGGTTCGAATCCAAGGGAAGAACTCTTGTTATGTTATGTTGAATTCTGCTCTCCTCCACCGCCTTCAATTGGTTACAGGTGTTTGTTATCTCCTTGATTACTCATACCAGTTTGCAGCACATCATCACATTACAATGAATGACAACAGTCTTGAAAGCAGTGTGCTCTCTGTAGCCGAGTGGCAGAGTAAAGGTTTAGTGATCATTTGGTCATGGGTTCGATTCCTGCCTCAGTCATTTCACATCATTGCTTGACTTTTGATTCCAATTATTCAGCTGTCATTGGACAGTCTTTGATTCCTCATAGTATAAAGCTCATTGTAACTCAGGTTCTCTGTGGCCATATGGTTAGTGTGTTAGGTGTTGTGCTATTTCAACAATTCATATATCAAAACGTGCAGCTTTTTTTTTTAACTTTATCGGCATTACTTTTCTCTTTTTAACTATTTATACTTTTTAAAATATTTAACTTTTTCTGCCACGATTCCTTACTTTTTTTTTTAAGCAGAAGCCAGTGATCCTCTTATCAAAGGTTTTCTTTACCCCTCACATACTGTCTCTGTCTGTAGCCTAGTGGTTAGCTTGCTGGTCTGGAGACCTGAAGGTTGCTGGTTCAAATCTTGCCTCAACAACAATTATAGTGAATTATTTTCCCAGTTGTCCTCTGTTGACTTCTGATAACTTGCTTCATGTTGAAACTGCTGCTCTCAGCCTGAAATTCACAGAAATTTTCATTCTAAGTCATTCAAGCTTGACTCTCAAGCTTTCTTGGTGTTAACTGTGTGTGCACCGTGGCCTAGAGGCAGAGTGGAAGTCTAATGACCATGAGGTTATGGGTTCGATTCCGACCTTGGTAAAAAATTTGTATGGTGATCACTGCTTGCACTATTTGCTAATTCTGCAACAGCGTTCAGTTGCTATCAGCAGTCACACCATTTCCATTCTTGGAAATGCTTTTTCTAGTTAGTGTGACTGCTGAAGCAGTCACACTATTGTTCTTCTGTTTGGCCATTTTCTTCCGCCTTTTTACGGTCTTCTTCTAGTCCTTCATACTTTGTGCTATTTCAACAATTCATATATCAAAACGTGCAGCTTTTTTTGAACTTTATTGGCATTACTTTTCTCTTTTTAACTATTTATACTTTTTCAAATATTTAACTTTTTAGATGTTGACAGTGTGCAGATCATTAACAGACAACAGTCTTCTTGACAACTCCACTGTAGTGTAGAGGTTATGGTGGCCGCTTCCCAACCCTAAGGTCACTGGTTCGAATCCAAGGGAAGAACTCTTGTTATGTTATGTTGAATTCTGCTCTCCTCCCCCGCCTTCAATTGGTCACAGGTGTTTGTTATCTCCTTGATTACTCATACCAGTTTGCAGCACATCATCACATTAGAATGAATGACAACAGTCTTGAAAGCAGTGTGCTCTCTGTAGCTGAGTGGCAGAGTAAAGGTTTGGTGATCATATGGTCATGGGTTCGATTCCTGCCTCAGTCATTTCACATCATTGCTTGACTTTTGATTCCAATTATTCAGCTGTCATTGGACAGTCTTTGATTCCTCATAGTATAAAGCTCATTGTAACTCAGGTTCTCTGTGGCCATATGGTTAGTGTGTTAGGTGTTGTGCTATTTCAACAATTCATATATCAAAACGTGCAGCTTTTTTTTTTAACTTTATCGGCATTACTTTTCTCTTTTTAACTATTTATACTTTTTAAAATATTTAACTTTTTCTGCCACGATTCCTTACTTTTTTCTTTAAGCAGAAGCCAGTGATCCTCTTATCAAAGGTTTTCTTTACCCTTCACATACTGTCTCTGTCTGTAGCCTAGTGGTTAGCTTGCTGGTCTGGAGACCTGAAGGTTGCTGGTTCAAATCTTGCCTCAACAACAATTATAGTGAATTATTTTCCCAGTTGTCCTCTGTTGACTTCTGATAACTTGCTTCATGTTGAAACTGCTGCTCTCAGCCTGAAATTCACAGAAATTTTCATTCTAAGTCATTCAAGCTTGACTCTCAAGCTTTCTTGGTGTTAACTGTGTGTGCACCGTGGCCTAGAGGCAGAGTGGAAGTCTAATGACCATGAGGTTGTGGGTTCGATTCACTATGGTAAAAAATTTGTATGGTGATCACTGCTTGCACTATTTGCTAATTCTGCAACAGCGTTCAGTTGCTATCAGCAGTCACACCATTTCCATTCTTGGAAATGCTTTTTCTAGTTAGTGTGAATGCTGAAGGCATTCACACTATTGTTATTCACTCAAATCTTTATTCTCTTTTTTTATTCTTACTTCTTCCTCCTTTTTACGGTCTTTAACTAGTCCTTCATACTTTGTGCGATTTCAACAATTCATATATCAAAACGTGCAGCTTTTTTTGAACTTTATCGGCATTACTTTTCTCTTTTTAACTATTTATACTTTTTAAAATATTTAACTTTTTCTGCTAATTTTTTCCCATAGGAATGCATTGAAAACATCTTCAAACTTTTAAAATTTTCTTACTACTTTGAACCTCTAAAACGTCAGCATACTTTCTCCCACAGACTCCATTTGACTTTTAAACTGTAGACAAACTTTTAATCTATTCACATATTACTCAGCTTATTGATATCTTCAACAGTTTTTAGGTATTTGGCTGTTTTAAAATCATTAAAATTTTCGACAAAATCCAACTTTATAATGGTTGTGTATTGCGCTTAACGAGCAGGGCTTAGAGTGAGTGACATCATCGTTAGAGTGAGAGGGATCGAAAAAACATTCAGGATTTTTTCTGGATAAATTGCCAGCACGGCCACAAATTAAATTCTAGACACATGATTTCCTCACCGGTTTGTACCACACTTGTCGTCTCTCATTTGATGTGCTCAAAACAGCAGACAGACTTACAGAATTGTCTCTATGAGCCTAATTGTGCAGCTAGACCCGCTCCAGTGGCTCATCCACTTCAATATAAAAGTAGGAGCTGATTTTTTTAGAAAAGCAGAAATGCCCCCCTTTTCTACCTTGCGACCCTGAGAAAAGTTTTTGCCCTACAAACATTTAATGCACATCAATGTGCTCAGGAAGGTCTCCTTGCCCCAGTAGTCATGGCCACATTCTGGTAAGAGGTACGGTTCTCTTTTACTGGGCTGTTTTGGGAAGCTGCACAGACCTCAAATCTCTCTGCTCTGCTCTGCTCTGTGTAGTGCAGTGGCAGCTGTACTGGCCAGCTCGTTATCAAAGTCTATAAATAGAACAGTGCAGGTGCAGCCTGGCTGCTCGTTAAGATGTTTTTAAACACAGCCCCACACAGACACATGATAAACCAGACTGACAGAGGATGTCCACGCACAAACACAGGCATCACACTCACACAGACAGACACACACAGACACTCACACACAGTCACACATGCACGCATACACAAACAGACACAACACACAAACACAACACTGTTCCACACAGTAAAATGTAAGCATGGTAGTCACCATGGTAACTTCAGAGGGCAGGCTGCCACGCAGGTGTAATCAATCAGATCATTAGGGAGAGAGGAGTTCTGTGGCGCTTATCAACAGTTTTACTTTCTGCACATGTACACGCAGACAGAGAGACCGTCAGACTCACACACCCAGACACACACACACTCAAACATAGGTTTTCAGCTCAAATTGATGTAAACATCTCCAACAATTTATTTTTTTCTCATGAATTTCAGTTCAGACATTTAACCTTTCCACCTCTATAAATAGTAGTGTAATTACAGGTGGAGCCTAGGATATAGGACGCAGCTTTTAACATGTGTCAAATCTATCTATCTATGAAAACAAGTAAATTTTATCACATAACACCGGTTTTAGCATCACTACATTGGCTGCCCATTCAGGCTAGAGCGGATTTTAAAGTTCTTCTTTTAACTTATAAAGCCTTGAATGGTCTTGCACCTCTGTACCTGTCTCAACTGCTCACTCCCTACACTCCGTCACGTCCTCTTCGTTCCCTTGGTTCAAACCTCCTGGTCATTCCATCCATCAATAAAAAAACAGCTGGTGGCAGGGCCTTCTCCTACAGCGCTCCTTTTTTATGGAACGGCCTCCCACAAGATATTAGAAACGCCACATCCAATCGCAATTTTTAAATCCCGTCTTAAAACGTACCTTTTTACCCAATACTTTGATTAACTAACTTATTTTAGCATTTTTCTCTGGTTTTACAATTGTTTTATTGACTGTCATTATTGTAAACAAACTTTGAACTATTTTATCCTTTTCCTCTGGTGTTTTTTCGAATGTTTTTTTATTTATCTGTTGTTATTATTGTACTTATTTTTATTGTAAAGTGTATTGAGACCATGTACCATGGTGATTTTGCACTTTAAATAATAAATTGATATCTATCTATCTATCTATCTATCTATCTATCTATCTATCTATCTATCTATCTATCTATCTATCTATCTATCTATCTATCTATCTATCTATCTATCTATCTATCTATCTATCTATCTATCCCCCTCCCTATTTTTTAACCCCTCTGTCTCCTTTCTTTCTTTCTTTCTTTCTTTCTTTCTTTCTTTCTTTCTTTCTTTCTTTCTTTCTTTCTTTCTTTCTATACCCCTCCCTATTTTTTAACCCCTCTGTCTCCTTTCTTTCTTTCTTTCTTTCTTTCTTTCTTTCTTTCTTTCTTCTACTCCTTCATTTGTATTTTACGTAACTTTTTCTATCCTTCCCTCTCTATCCATCCATCCATCCATCCATCTACCTCTTTCTATCTATCATCCCCCTCTCTCTTTTTCTTCTTTCTTTCTTTCTTTCTTTCTTTCTTTCTTTCTTTCTTTCTTTCTTTCTTTCTTTCTTTCTTTCTTTCTTTCTTTCTTTCTTTCTTTCACTCCATTTCTGTCTTTTTACTTCTTTGTTTGTTTGTTTGATTGTTTCTTTCTTTCTTTCTATTCCTTTTCTCTTCCTTTGTTTTTACTCCATTTCTTTCTTTCTTTCTTTCACTCCATTTCTGTCTTTTTACTTCTTTGTTTGTTTGATTGTTTCTTTCTTTCTTTCTACTCCTTTTCTTTTCTTTTGTTTTTACTCCATTTCTTTCTTTCTTTCTTTCACTCCATTTCTGTCTTTTTACTTCTTTGTTTGATTCTTTCTTTCTTTCTTTCTTTCTTTCTTTCTTTCTTTCTTTCTTTCTTTCTTTCTTTCTGTCCTTTTCTTTTTTCTCTCTTGTTTCAATCTTTCTTTCAACAATTTCTTCAGCTCATTCAGCATTGCTTTCAGCATTCACACCATTTCCATTCTTGGAAATGTTTTTTCTAGTTCTTACTACTTTCCGCCTTTCTACGGACTTAAACTAGTCGTTCATACTTTGTGCGATTTCAACAATTCATATATCAAAACGTGCAGCTTTTTTTGAACTTTATCGGCATTACTTTTCTCTTTTTAACTATTTATACTTTTTGAAATATTTAACTTTTATTGCAAATTTTTTCCCATAGGAATGCATTGAAAACGTCTTCAAACTTTTAAAATCTTCTTACTACTTTGAACCTCTAAAGCTTCAGCATACTTTCTCCCACAGACTCCATTTGTCTTTTAAATTGTAGACAAACTTGTAATCTATTCACATATTACTCAGCTTATTAATATCTTCAACAGTTTCTGATATGTGGCCTTTTTAAAATCATTAAAATATTCGACAAAATCCAACTTTATAATGGTTGTGTATTGCGCTTAACGAGCAGGGCTTAGAGTGAGTGACATCATCGTTAGAGTGAGAGGTATCGAAAAAACATTCAGGATTTTTTCTGGATAAATTGCCAGCACGGCCACAAATTAAACTCTAGACACATGATTTCCTCACCGGTTTGTACCACACTTGTCGTCTCTCATTTGATGTGCTCAAAACAGCAGACAGACTTACAGAATTGTCTCTATGAGCCTAATTGTGCAGCTAGACCCGCTCCAGTGGCTCATCCACTTCAATATAAAAGTAGGAGCTGATTTTTTTAGAAAAGCAGAAATGCCCCCCTTTTCTACCTTGCGACCCTGAGAAAAGTTTTTGCCCTACAAACATTTAATGCACATCAATGTGCTCAGGAAGGTCTCCTTGCCCCAGTAGTCATGGCCACATTCTGATAAAAGGTACGGTTCTCTTTTACTGGGCTGTTTTGGGAAGCTGCACAGAGGTCAAATCTCTCTGCTCTGCTCTGCTCTGTGTAGTGCAGTGGCAGCTGTACTGGCCAGCTCGTTATCAACGTCGATAAATAGAACAGTGCAGGTGCAGCCTGGCCGCTCGTTAAGATGTTTTTAAACACAGCCCCACACAGACACATGATAAACCAGACTGACAGAGGATGTCCACGCACAAACACAGGCATCACACTCACACAGACAGACACACACAGACACTCACACACAGTCACACATGCACGCATACACAAACAGACACAACACACAAACACAACACTGTTCCACACAGTAAAATGTAAGCAGTTAAAAGTCACCATGGTAACTTCTGAGGGCAGGCTGCCACGCAGGTGTAATCAATCAGATCATTAGGGAGAGAGGAGTTCTGTGGCGCTTATCAACAGTTTTACTTTCTGCACATGTACACGCAGACAGAGAGACCGTCAGACTCACACACCCAGACACACACACACTCACACATAGGTTTTCAGCTCAAATTCATCAGCCTCTCAATGATTTTATACTTTTGATGTAAACATCTCCAACAATTTATTTGTTTCTCATGAATTTCAGTTCAGACATTTAACCTTTCCACCTCTTAGTAGTGTAATTACAGGTGGAGCCTAGGATATAGGACGCAGCTTTTAACATGTGTCAAATCTATCTATCTATCTATGAAAACAAGTAAATTTTATCACATAACACCGGTTTTAGCATCACTACATTGGCTGCCCATTCACACGGGGAAACAAACTGCCACACAACCGCTGGGTCAAAGGTCAACTGTAGCACTCTGAACTGTGACTCACCTGTTGATCGTGATGCTTACCTGGAATAATTAACCCGCTCCGTTGGACTTTGCTCCATGAAATAAAATCCAAAGTGAACAGAGAACATTTATCACACACAATATTGACACAAAGGGAGGTTAGCTACAGTAACAAAAAACATGTTCCCAGGTGAACTGAACCATAGACTATGACAATGATCTGTCACTGACATCAAACACTCAGTGGAGAACTTTGAATGAATCAGCTGATAATTATTATTATAAACAGTTATTGGTAGTCTAACAGCTAGAATGGTGCTTTGATGGCACTTATTGTCCAGCAGGGGGTTTAATACAAGTAGATCCATCAGGAGGAAACCACTGGAGTGAAATAGAGAACCGAAGCGAAGTAGGAAGTAACGTCATCATGGGACCTCTACTCAGAAAAAGTCTCCATGTCAGTGAACGGGAGTCAAAGTTTTATTTCTAATGTGATTGAATAGTGTGATGATAAAACTCTCTGACCTTTGACCTCTACCTGTTTAAAACATCACGGTTCATGAAGGGAAACCAGCAGTTTGTTGTAAAACTGTTGTAAAATAAAACTCCTTAGAATCTGTAAGCAGAAAGACTCCAGGTGGCGTAGTGACGTCACCATGGCGACCACATGGCGCCCTTCCTTTCCCGTGTCAGTTGGTGAGGTATTTTTAGTGGGACAGCAGATCTGTAGTCACACTAAATACATTCTTCTGTTGCCGTGACAACAAACTGCTGGTTTCTCTTCATGAACCATGATGTTAGACTTTTATCATCACACTATTCAATCACATTAGAAATAAAAATTTGACTCTCGTTCACTCACATGGAGACTTTTTCCGAATTGAGATTTAGATTTTTTATTCCAGATATCTGAAATTCAGTTTTGCCTCTTGTCAAAAAGAACATTTCAGATCCACAACTACATTCTTCCTAGGACAAATGACGTCACTGTAACCATTCATATAGGCTTTGTCATTACAGATATCTACAATTCAGTTGCAGATATCCACTATGTGAATTACAGATATCTGTAACTGAATTACGACTACTACTAATTCCAGTTTGAGATATCTTCAACGTAATTTCGCCTAGTCAAAACTTAATTTAAGGTATCTGAAAAGGGACATGTAGATATCTTTAATTGAGGTGAATTAGTACTAGTCGTAATTCAGTTACAGATATCCGTGACTCACATATCTGTAACTGAATTATAGATATCTGTAATGACAAACCCCATACACATGAATGGCAAAAGTGACGTCATTTGTCCTATAGGAAGAACGTAGTTGTAGATATCTGAAATATTCTTTTTGATGAGGCAAAACTGAATTACAGATATCTGCAACACATATCCAGTCTAGCTTTTAAATGTTGAAATGGGTTGACATATGGAGAGTGTGTGAGCGATGGAAACTCCACATACACACAGCAAGAGATGAAGTGAAGACATAAAGCACAGAGTCAGATCTGAGCTCTCATAGAAGAACCTCAGAGAGGTGAGGAAGAATGAATCCACCTTTATTTTGAAAGGTGAAACTTCCTGTCACCTTCCAGTGACACAAGAAGACGAGTCCATGTGTGAGTCAGTGAGCACAGAAAGCTGCATCAGTGTTGGCCACAGCAGAGCCATAAACAAGCAATAAACTATTAATGAGTAACAATAAAGGCTCCAGCTTCATCAACTGCTCCACCAGCACCAAGGACAAAGTCCGTCTATGGGTCTGCTGATCAGATCCCTGATCAGTTCCAGCAGGTGGAATAAGTGCAGCTCAATCAATCAATCAATCAATCAATCAATCAATCAATCAATCAATCAATCAATCAATCAACCAATCAATCAATCAATCAATCAATCAATCAATCAATCAATCAATCAATCAATCAATCAATCAATCAATCAATCAATCAATCAATCAATCAATCAATCAATCAATCAATCAATCAAAGTATACTTGCTATACTTGTACTTATACTCAAGCATACTTAATATTTTCAAGTGAAAATTAGTTCTAAACAAGTGAAAATGATCTAAAAACAAGTTCATTTTTAGGTGATGAGTCTTATTTTAAGTGGAAAGAGTTTAGTTTTGACTAGAAATGAGACATTTTGACAAGAAATAAGACAAATGTTCTTGGAAAAATTTTGCAGTGTGCTGACCTCACCTGAAGTATCTGACAAACACACACACAGTGGTCTAATATAATCTTAAAGCAGAAGTCAGTGATATATTTGTGTTAATATAAGTCTTAAATAGTTATATCTTCCGACAGCAATCACTTCTATAGAGTGTTTGGTCTGAAACACGGGTCTGTCAGTCACTCTGCTCTGCTCTGAGCCCAGGAGAAAACTTTCCTTGTATCCTACAACCTTTATCCAATGAGGAGAGAGAACGGCATAAAGGGGCAGTCCTCTCTGTGTGTGCAGCCAAGGGATGCGCCTGAATGTGGCGACATAGGGACGAGGACTGTTATGGTGCGTTCAGGGCAACTCGTAACTCGTGTTTTTCCGACCTGTGAAGTCGTACCAGTTCGATCTGGTACGAGTTCACGGGTCAGAAGTTACGAGTGGCCGTTATAGTGACTTTCACAGGTAAAACAGGTCGGAGAAACACGAGTGGGTTGCCTGGAACGCTACAAAGTCGTAAGTTGTGACTTGAAGCTGTAATTTACGGTTTCAAAAGCCTGCCTGGAACGCAGCATTAGCCAAAACCACCGGATCACTTCCTTCTGCTTTAATGTGACACTCATGTGTTTGTGTGTGTCTGTTGTGTAACTGTGATAATCAACAGGTGACAGTGACAAACAGCTGGCGGCCATTTTGAGCGTTTGTGAGCTGCTACAGAGCGACGTCCAGTGGTGGACAGTAACAGAGTACATTTACTTGAGTACTGTACTTATAGCTACATATCCAGAGGATTTGTACTTTACTTGAGTAATAGATTACTTTGGTACTTATTACTCTACTTGAATACATTTCCAAGACAAATATTAGTACTTTTACTGGAGTTAATTAGTAGTACGGCTGAAAAGTACTGGTTACTTTCAGCTCTTTTTCTAAAATCCTATTGGACACAAGCTGTGTTTGTCAGAGAAGGAAACCCTAACCCCTAAAAGCAGCACATCAGTGCAGCTGCTTTCAAAGAGTTCATTCTCACTAACAAGAGTTCAAAGCTCCTTACATTCATTTACAAACTATTAGAGTCATTCATTGATGTGGAGAATAAGACATTTACTCTGACTCCTAATGTGACGTCAGCGCCCCCTACTGTCATAAACCTGCACCTGCATCACAGAGCAAAGGATTCTGGGTAATGGTCCCATCAACAGAGGATTTGCTTTGAGGTGAAGAGTGAGAAGAACTCTGTAAAGAAGAAGAAAATGAGCTGATGATGAGTGTCATTCTTCAGAGACGTTTCACTGCTTCACTTCCACTAACACTGAGTCACAGCACATTTTTACAATCTTTAGTCAACAATATCCACTATTTCATGTTCTTCAGCTGCTGGGAGGAACATGGAGCTGGGCTTCCTATCAGTCATCACTGCAGTCCTCACATGGAAATGGATCGGGGAGTTTTTCTGCCACGTTTTCCTCCAACACTTACAAAACATTGATTAAAGCTGTGAACCATCATCCATGTTGTCCTTTTTAATGTTGCTGTAACCCAGTAGATGATTGGCTCTAATTATATGAATATAGAATATAATAATATTGTTTGTTGACCTCAACATTCATTTATTTCAGGCAGCAGAAAGCTCTTATCGTCCCCACAGAAACATGAACATGACCTACAGTTACTATTGTTTGTGCATTAAAGGAAGATTGAAGGCAGTGATAACCTGTTATGAGCTGTGATATATTGTGTAGATGCTGAACTCATTGTATTGTGTTGGTGTGTGTGTATTGCTTGCACTGATAATGTGCATTATAGACGGAGAACCTGCTAAATATGTTCATTACCAGCAAAAGCAATGTTCTGAATTTAAACATTGAAGTGTTTGATTTGTGTTTTTACTGTTTCACAGTTGATAACTTAAAGGATTCATGTAATGGTTAAAAAGAGATTCAACAAAATGAATCATATTTCATGGTTAAAACTAGTAAAACAAAAGTATTGTAATTCATGGAAAACAGCTCAAATCATCACATTTCATGGCAAGAAAAAGCTAGAATGATTTATGGTTGTTTTAAAATGTGTAAAAATAAATATTCCATTTGATAGGCTATAGATCTAAAACCTGTAGTTAAAACAATGTTTTCCTTTAGTCACTATTGTATTACAGTACGGTACATTGTGTTGAGCCATTTTTGATAATAACATTTTATATATCCCATATTCCTTTAGTGTTGTTTTTGGTGTTATTATTGTCCTATAGTTTTCTTTTCTACAGAGCTTTATAATATTGGTTCACTTATTCTGATACTTACATTTATTTTCTGCCTCTTTTGTTCTTTGTTGAATAAATTCTCTGTAGAGTGTATTTGTCTTCTGACAGGCGTTTCCTAATCCCTTCATGATCCATGGTCCATCTATAGACTTTAGTTTGCTGCTTTGTTGTTTCACTGGACACTTTTTGTTTAATAATGATGTGAATATTCTTCAAATGTTCCATGTAAATATGGTTTCCATTATAAAGTGTTTCCAAGTCATTCCTAAACACATTGATGCTTTCCTCTGTCCTCACTCTGCTGTAATGTGTTTTATTTATTTGTCTTGTACTTGCTGCTGTAACAGAGTTAAGGAGTTAGTAATTCTACTAACTGTAATTCTGTTATTATGGAAGCTGCACTACACTTAGTTTATTATTATTATTTATCTGCCTGTTACAATATGAAGTCGTTCACTCCTTTATTTATTTTTTATGTATTTATTATGATCTATGAGTTAGAAGCTCTTATTTTGAAAGGCCACACTAACGAGCCCCTGCAGACTTGGCGGGTTGACCCGTTTCTAGGCAACAGTCTGCTGTGGGAGTCTCGTGGTAGGTTGACTTGTACTGAGCTCCGTTAATCTAACTTTCTATTTGAGGGTTAAAGGTGACTTTATTGATCATACATGTGAAGATCTGCTCCAGACAACAACTGCTGATGTTCTGTGATGATGCTGAGTGAGATACATGACAAGTTCATTGATACGGAAAAGCTTTTCACTCACTTTGATAGCTTCATGTTAGCTTGTGGCTAATCCTAGCAGCGTGACTGTTGAACAGGCAGAGAGTGTTGTGAAGGTTATTCTGGGCTGTGGTTCTGCTGGCTCCACTGGTTTTTGGATATAGGCTCATGCTGAACATTGTATTGATAAACTCATCAGTCATTCTGTGCTGATTGGGATGTAGCAGATCAGTGTTTAATAGCTAACGTTTAGCTTCATTGTTGCTGTGGAGCCGTGGTTCTGCTGGACTTCTTCCTGTCTCTGCCCAATCACAGATGAGAGGTTTCATCAGCAAAACTTCACACTCTTTTAACCCTCCTCTTGTCCTTCTCTGTTCCCTTCCTCCTTCCTTCCTTCTTTCTTTCCTTTCTCTCTTCCTTCTTTCCACAATCATTTTTTCCTTCCTTCCTTCCTTCCCTTCGTCCTTACTTCTTCTTCCTTCCTCTTTTGGTCCAAATGACCCTCCGTCTTTCTTTCCTTCCCTTTTCCATCCTTCTTTTCTCCCTTCCTTCTTCCTTCCTAGAACAAATCTGTTCTCTCCCTCCATCTATCTTTCCTTCACTTTTCCCTACCGTCTTTCCTCCCATATTCCCTGTGTTCTTCCTTCCTTCCTTCTTTCCCTTTGTCCTTCCTCCCTGTCTTCCTTCCTTCCTTCTTGACCCAATCTGTTCCCTCCCTCCATCTACTGTATCTTTCCTTCCCCTTTCCCTTCCTTCTTTCCTCCCATATTCCCTTTGTTCTTCCTTCCTTCTTTCCCTTTGTCCTTCCGTCCATCCTTCCTTCCTTCCTTTTTGGTCCAATCTGTTCCCTCCCTCCATCTATATTTCTTTCCCCTTTCCCTTCCTTCGTTCCCTTTGTCCTTCCTTCCTTCCTTCTTTCTTTCCCCAGGCCCTTCCTTCCTTCCTTCCTTCCTTCCTTCCTTCCTTCCTTCCTTGACCCAGGTGAACAGCAGGAGGGTTAAGAGACAAAAAACACATTGATCACATCATTTTGTCTGAATAAAAAACCAGATACATCTACATGAATTTGGTTTCTAGTTTCAAAATAAAATAACAATAACAGGAATTTTTCTTTTTTTAAATAGTTTTTTCATTTCTTGATTGTGACACCAATGATGTCATATTTTCTTTTAGTGTTAAAATAAATCCCAGACTTGTGTTTTTAAATGATAATAAATGATGGATGATGTGATGAGACTCAGACCTGAAACAGTGAACATTTAACACTCACCTGTTCATATTCTTCTCAATGTAACGCAGTGCCACCTAACAACCACAAGGGGTCAGGGCATGAACTTCTCTGTCCTGTAGCTTTGACAGTGTTTAAAGAAAAGTCCAGTAAATAGCTGTTAAAAGCAGGAGGTCAGCTTGTGGAAACATCAGTGTGCTTCACCATGGTCTGACTGGAGTTTTCTTCACTAACAGCTTCTCCTTCATGGATGCTGACGACCTGTGAGCTCCATGAAGGCTCATGACAGAGGCTCATCACAGCTGCTGCTGCTACATCACATGCTGTCCACCTGGATTCATCAGCCAGCACATCTTCCCATGTGTCACAGCTGATCTACAGGGATGACTGTTGCTGCCCTACGGAAGCGCTCCTCTGTGTATCAGTCAGTTTTCATATTCAAATAATGTCGTTTATTTTGTCTCCAGCTAGGCTTATATACATACAGTGGACATGGTCGAAACATATAGCTTCTCTCTTTCGTTGTGCACTGTCTGATATGTTCTTGACACTTTTCTGTACGTGATAGCTACTTACTGCTGTGTACATTCAGCACAGTCATTTGAGTTTGAGTTTAATGAAATGTGCTACATTAAGACTCTGTTTAAAATGCTTGAAAATTCAACTGTTAAGTGTTATTGCAGGATATATTGAGACTTTTATTTGTTTACATTAAAAAATAAATGTCATTATGAAAACTCAGATGTAAATTTAGCATTTTGCATTATGCAATCTTTTCTTTACATTTTATCAACCTTGACCACATGTATTGTTCATTACAGATGTGGAAGTTGTGAAAATCATTGTTAATCATTAATAAATGCATAACATAAGATTTATTAGACTTAAAGGGATAGTTCGGGTTTTTTGATATGAATCTATATGGCATCCCCATCATCAGTTACGTGCTGTGACGGTGACTTTCCCCGGACTGCGTCCCGTCAGCAGAGTTCCGGTCTGGTTTCGGTGCTGACGAATGTAGTCCGGCTAGTTGGCTGGGGTCACGAAAATAAAGCGTTTTTCTTCTCAAAACAATATGCATTCAAAAGAGTGATACATTTGCATCACAAAACCGTTGTCCACGAAAAAGTCTGACCTCGCAATCGCTTGGTGCTATTTTCTCTCCCTCCGTATCACTGCGCGCTGCCACCTGTAGACGGCTGTGTGTTTCTATCAGCTGTTTCACGGAGTTTACTGCTCGGATAGTTCACATAAACATTTCTGACTATGACACAAGTGATGAAGCCATCCCTTGTTTTAGCACAGAGCCAAAGGGAGAGCTTTATGAACCTGATGTGATGCTGAACTTCGTCAGATGGAGTTAAAACGAGCAGACAGAGAGAGGAGGGACAGGGAAGTGACAAGCTGAAGTTAGACCACAGCTGTAGCTGTGACGGACAGGGTGATGATCAGTAATGCAGCGCAGTCCGTTATGGAAGATCTGAGGCTCCTCTGACAGCTGCAGGTGAGCCACAGGTGAGCTGCACGTCAGCTGGCTGGAGAGTAGTGCCGTTCTTTTTTTTTTCTTTCTTTTTTTTCCAGCAGCACCGTCCGGTGCAGGTGATGCACGCTGTCTGTCTGTGTATGTTTGTAGGTCTGATCTTCCACCATGAACTGCGCTGCAACGATCACCCACCTCTTTACCTAACTCCATCTGACGAGGTTCAGCATCACATCAGGTTCATAAAGCTCTCCCTTTAGCTCTGTGCTAAAACAAGGGATGGCTTCATCACTTGTGTCATAATCAGAAATGTTTATGTGAACTATCCGAGCAGTAAACTCAGTGAAACAGCTGATAGAAACACACAGCCGTCTACAGGCGGCAGCGCGCAGTGATACGGAGGGAGAGAAAATAGCGCCAAGCGATTGCGAGGTCAGACTTTTTCGTGGACAACGGTTTTGTGATGCAAATGTATCACTCTTTTGAATGCATATTGTTTTGAGAAGAAAAACGCTTTATTTTCGTGACCCCAGCCAACTAGCCGGACTACATTCGTCAGCACCGAAACCAGACCGGAACTCCGCTCACGGGACACAGTCAGGGGAAAGTCACTGTCACAGCACGTAACTGATGATGGGGATGCCATATAGATTCATATCAAAAAACCCGAACTATCCCTTTAAAGCAGAAGTGAGTGGTCCGGTCGTTTTCGCTAATGCTGCGTTCCAGGCAGGCTTTTGAAATAGTAAATTACAGCTTCAAGTCACAACTTACGACTTTGTAGCGTTCCAGGCAACCCACTCGTGTTTTTCCGACCTGTTTTACCGGTGAAAGTCACTATAACGGCCACTCGTAACTTCTGACCGGTGAACTCGTACCAGATCGAACTGGTACCACTTCACGGTCGGAAAAATACGAGTTTCCTTGAACGCACCATAACAGTCCTCGTCCCTACGTCACCACATTCACGGCGTTCCTTGGCTGCACACACAGCCCTGCATGCCGTTCCCTCTCCTCATTGGATAAAAACTGTAGGATACGATAAATGTTTTCTCCTGGGCTCAGAGCAGAGCAGAGGGACTGAGAGACCCGTGTTTCAGTCCAAACACTCTATGTAAGTGATTGCTGTCGGAAGATATAACTATTTAAGACTTATATTAACACAAATATATCACTCACTTCTGCTTTAATAAGGCATTGTTCTCGCTTTAGATCCAGTACCTGCAAAAAGCATAGTTAACTGTTAACAAGTGCATAGTTAACTGATAATAAGGGCCTAATAATGCACAATAAAAGATTTATCAGCCTTAATAAGACATTGTTCTCGCTTTAGATCCAGTACCTGCAAAAGACCTGGATTCATCAGCCAGCACATCTTCCCATGTGTCACAGCTGATCTACAGGGATTCAGGCAGCGTTCACACAGACTCTACACAAAGGTCAGAGACAGTCACATCCACCAGCACTGATACACAACTCTGAGGATTCATCTATTAGTATTAAGTTTATTAAGTTACCAAGATGGTCGGCTACACAGCTGATGAGTTTCTAAGACTGAAATGGTCTGGGTATCATCACATAATCCATATTTGTTCTTTTTCTAAAGGAAAAAACCTGTAAATCTGCTGTTTCAAAATGAAAATGGAAAAAAACCTTTTGGCATCAGAATAGAAAAAACAAAAACTGTCAAAATGGTGCATCTTTGGTGTTTGACAGTTTCTTTTAATTAGATTTATTCACTCTTGATGTCCTCTTCCTGTCTGTGCACTGAGCTACTGTCTCTGTCACATGAGAATGACAATGAGACACCATGTCTTAATGAGAGTACCTGTATAAATAAAGGTTAAATAAAAAGGATTAATTAGGAAAACTCAGAATTTGAATACATTTTTGTCAACTCAAGATTTTCTTTCTTTCTGTTAAGAAACAAAAACCAAATTGACCAAATGATTTTGTTTCTAGTCTTTTGTTTAGAATAAAAATCAGATACATCCATATGAATATGGTTTCTGGTTTCAGATTAAATAATGATAAAAAGGAATTAAAAAATAAAGAAGAAGAAGAATTTCATGTCTTGATTGTGACACCAAAAATCTCATTCTCTTTTGGTTTGAAAGTAAATCACAGACTGATGTTTATTAGAGATACGTTTTTCATTTAGTTAAGAAACAAAAAACAAATTGATCACGTGATTTCATTTCTAGTCTTTGGTTTATAATGATGTTTTTAAATGATAATAAATGATGGATGATGTGATGAGACTCAGACCTGAAACAGTGAACATTTAACACTCACCTGTTGATATTCTTATCAATGTAACGCAGTGCCACCTAACAACCACAAGGGGTCAGGGCATGAACATGAATGAACACTCATATGAAAGTGGTGTGTTCAGGTAGAAGGTCACATGACCAGGCTGGACTGCAGGCTCACTTCACTGTGTTTCAGAGTGGACTGGTTTCTGGCTCTAGTCTGAGCACCATGACTGGGAACAGTCAGTCCACTGTTGAAGAACCATAACAACTGGAACCTACAGACTACATGAGTATAGTAGTTACAGGAGAAGCTTATGCACTGCAAAAACCCCAAATCTTTCAGAGAATATTTGTCTTATTTCTTGTCAAAATGTCTCATTTCTAGTCAAAACTAATCTCTTTCCACTGAAAATAAGACTCGTCACCTAAAAATGAACTTGTTTTAAGATCATTTTCACTTGTTTCAAACTAATTTTCACTTGAAATAAGTAGAAAAATCTGCCAGTGAAAGCAAGTTTTTTGTGCTTGTAATAAGAAAGAAAAACTTGCTCCACTATCAGATTTTTCTACTTATTTCAAGTGAAAATCTGCTTGAAAGAAGTAAAAAGTGTCTAAAAACAAGCTGCTTTTAATGTGATGATTCTTATTTTAAGTGTAATGAGATTAGTTTCGACTGGAAAAAAGACAAATGTTCTTGGTAAGAGTTTGAGCTTTTGCAGTGTGGGTTAAGGTAGGAGCCAGCCAATCATCTTCAATCAAACACTATGACAACTAGTCAGACAGGAACGCAGTGCATGGAGTGCTTCTTGGGTGTTGTAGAAAAGTGTATCCCTCAGGTGCTCTTCAGTTGGGGAGATCCATAAAGGGTTGCAGACAGAAAACCAAGGCACTCGTGAGGGTACGACCAATTAAAAAGCCTTTATTGGTACATGGCTAATCTATTTAAAAGCGAGTCAACGCGTTTCAGCCAAACTGGCCTTCGTCAGGACAAAAGTGAAAATGTTTGTCAGTCTCAGTTCACAATTAAGTAGGTAATTGCAGACAGCTGCTCAGTGTGAGCAGGTAGGAGGTCACATGACCTGAACAGCAGGACCTGCCAATGACAAGCAGACTCTGTACAAAAAGAAAGAAATAATAAAATCACAGAGTCAATAAATCGGCATTGCACATTACATAATCAATTAAACAAATCAGAAATGCATACAATATAAGTTTTGAGCCTAATAAGAGACTGAGGAACCGTCATCAGAGTCAATCTTAAAGGACAACAACACACACCAATAGTCACAAAATACACTCACAGAAAAGGAGAAAAATCGAGTTCTCCATTCAACCCTGGATACTGAGTGGCCTTTAATGTATAAATCCAGAATGACTCTCTTTGCAGGAGTGTTTTGAGTCTATCTCCTCCCCTGATAGAGTCTTTAATATGTTCTATACCTGATATCTTTAAAGAGTCGCAACTACCATGACTTACATCTTTGTAATGGACAGCCATGGGGTACTATGGGTTACTAGTTCTAATGGCATGCTTATGTTCTGCCAATCTTGCCTTCAATTTACGCTTTGTTCTCCCAATGTAGAAGCGTCCACAGGGGCACTCAAGTCTGTAAACAACATAAGAGGTATTGCAATTAATAAATGCATTTATGTCAAATGTATGACCAGATGTCACATCAGTAAAATAATTGGCATTTATCATATTGCTACAGTGAGGAGGTGTGGACATTGCAATCACTGTAGCAATATGATAAATGCCAATTATTGTACTGATGTGACATCTGGTCATACATTTGACATAAATGCATTTATTAATTGCAATACCTCTTATGTTGTTTACAGACTTGAGTGCCCCTGTGGACGCTTCTACATTGGGAGAACAAAGCGTAAATTGAAGGCAAGATTGGCAGAACATAAGCATGCCATTAGAACTAGTAACCCATAGTACCCCATGGCTGTCCATTACAAAGATGTAAGTCATGGTAGTTGCGACTCTTTAAAGATATCAGGTATAGAACATATTAAAGACTCTATCAGGGGAGGAGATAGACTCAAAACACTCCTGCAAAGAGAGTCATTCTGGATTTATACATTAAAGGCCACTCAGTATCCAGGGTTGAATGGAGAACTCGATTTTTCTCCTTTTCTGTGAGTGTATTTTGTGACTATTGGTGTGTGTTGTTGTCCTTTAAGATTGACTCTGATGACGGTTCCTCAGTCTCTTATTAGGCTCAATACTTATATTGTATGCATTTCTGATTTGTTTAATTGATTATGTAATGTGCAATGCCGATTTATTGACTCTGTGATTTTATTATTTCTTTCTTTTTGTACAGAGTCTGCTTGTCATTGGCAGGTCTTGCTGTTCAGGTCATGTGACCTCCTACCTGCTCACACTGAGCAGCTGTCTGCAATTACCTACTTAATTGTGAACTGAGACTGACAAACATTTTCACTTTTGTCCTGACGAAGGCCAGTTTGGCTGAAACGCGTTGACTCGCTTTTAAATAGATTAGCCATGTACCAATAAAGGCTTTTTAATTGGTCGTACCCTCACGAGTGCCTTGGTTTTCTGTCTGCAACCCACTATGACAACTAGTATCATGTATCGCCGTGACGACAGACAGGACGTGGATGTGACGTCAGAGAAGTGACATTGTCAGCGAGCCACACGGCTGCAACAAAGGATGTAAGGAGCCACCAGAGCAGCAGAGAGAGGTGAGTTCACTATTCACTACTATTAATGATGCACAGTAGAGTCTGTTGCAGAGCAGCGTCCATGTCAGAGATTACAAGAGTTTTTATTACAACAACTGTCACATTCACTGAAAAAGCTCGGGACTTTCGGGGTGACCTCCGTGTTATGTGGCCCACTGAATATGGCAGTAGTGGAACTCCCATCATGCCTCTGGGCCGAGCCGACGGCGTTGTGGATGTGATGCTGCGTGTTCATGAATGCTATGCTAGTGGATTAAATGGATGAGTAATGAGACTTTGACAGGAACCACATGGGGCTTTGAACCATGGATTTTCATCAACGACAACACTGACTAACAACAAAGATAATGTTCAGTAAAGTCAGATGTGTTAAACCTACAGTCACTGATGTTGTGCTTCATTTGTTTGAATCATCATCAGGAATCAGTGTTTAGTTGAAACTGTTTCCATTGTTACTAACAGGTGAATATTGTATGTAACGGACTACAACTGGTCAGATGAAATGAGTACGAGAGCCTTTACTTTCTGACCTCTTTATGTTGACATGTATATTCACACAGTTGGTCTGCTGACACTTCTATACTTCTATATTTCCTGTATCATTGTGTAGACTTCAGTCTGTTTTTCACTCTTCTCCACAGTTCTATGCTACAGTCAGGATTAGAGGTGAGTATTATAAACTCTTTCATATTGATTCAGTCATTGTCATTGTAGAGTAGACAAGTAGAATTAGTGTAAAAAAAATCCTTCAGTGTGTCCAGATGTACATCTCAGAAATACAAGTCAGTAAAAACCAGTTTCTAAGAAGTGATTTTTTACAACAGCCCAGGTGCATGATGGGAAACACTGAAGGAGGAGGCGGAGCTACAATCCTCAGGTTGTAGGAGATGAGTTTGATTGACAGGTTTGGTTTTTTTTATGTGATGGTCAAAAGTGATTTCACATGTAGACGGATAAATGACTGCGTTTACATGATTTCAATCGGGTTTTTTAAGTACCCCGATTATTGATCAAATTGGGGGTATGGTGTTTACATGAAGTTAGAGAAACCCGGTTATTCAGTATCCCTGTATACATGATAAATACAGTATCCCGGCTTCTGATTACTGCGTCTTACGTGTGTATGTGTGTTTCATTCATGTTTATTATTTACAACAGGAAGCGCAACTACTAGGAAATATGTAGGTCCGAAAATTTACAAATTAAAATGCTGCCATGTTATATAACTTAATAAAAGAAAGGTAAATTCAATGCAGACTGATCAGTTCATTGTAAAACATGCTTTTATTGATGTAAAAGTGGTGATTTCTGTAAACACGTTAGGCGACAGAGCCTCCAGGCAGCGCTGCTCCTCCAATACACACATGAAGCTTCACTTTTCATTCAAACAAACTAAGGCAACTGCCACAATTGTTAGATTTCATCAATGAAACCAGCATTCATATCCTAAAAAGAATGTAACCTGTCGGCAGTAAACATCTAAAAACCTACGGGTAAGTTAATTAACGACCGTCTTCTCTCCCGAGGTGACGGAGTAGGCTGGCCGGCCGAGCACGTCAGGAGACGGGGTTGCTGCCTCTGTGATGTCCCGGTCACAGCTCACACACACAGAGCTTCACTCCTCCGGAAAACGTCGTAGCCAACTTGTAAACAGCCTCATCTGGATAAACCGACCGCACATTGGGGGACTAAACAGTTACTTTCTCGCATGAAAAAAACTAACAAAAAAACTTAATAGTCTCCTCGTCGCTCTAGAATGCGCTCTTGTTGTCGCCGCCATTTTGTACGTAACGTATCTATGGTAACGGTTACGTCAGCTGGCTGAGCAGCTTTCAGATATCGGGGTACTGTGTTTACATGCTCCAGTATCCTGATTTCTTTCGGAGTTCTCCAGGCAGCAAAATCGGGTTTCTCAAAATCGGGATATGAGCTTATCCCGATTTCTGGAATCGGGAAATGGTGTTTACATGCGCAAACACAAATTCGGGGTACTTAAAAAACCCGATTGAAATCGGGGTACTGAAGTGCATGTAAACGCAGTCAATGTAATTTATGATCAATAAGCATCAATGACAGTGAGGAGCTGCCAGTGCCGTCACCATGGTGATCCAGATGATGAGTTCTAAACCTGGGCCCGTATTCCTAAAGATTCTAAGAATCCTCTCAGAGAGCTCCTAACTTAACCTAAAAATTCCTAGCAAGGAGTCTTAGCTTAGGAGTGATTCCAGAACACTCTCAGAGAACTCTGAGCAAGGAGTGGACAGAAACTCCTATCTTAGTGAGGAGGTGTGGTTGACCCCCGTTGCTAGGTATGAGTCATCATTTCAAACGCTGTGATTGGTTGATCCATAAAGTTAGATAAAGGGGCGGTGTTTAGCTCAGTTGGTAGAGCAGCCGCCCCATGTGTTGAGGCTATAGTCCTCGCTGCAGGTGACCCGGTTTGAATCCTGTGTCGAGCAGTCCTATCATGTCATTCCCTCTCTTTCTGCTTCCTCTCTCTCTCTCAATTGTTCTGTCAATTAAAGACCAAAAAGCCCAAAAAACCTACTTTAAAAAAAGCTAGATTAAAAAATATACTTTTGGTGATAATGTGCAAAGATGGACCCTCAAATCGATAAATTTAACCATAGAATCCAATGTTATGAAGACTGTGTAATTGTAAAAAATATTTCACATAAAACAAAATATCTGTTAAATGAATTGTAAGCTATAAATTATCCTACAAAATGTGTGAAAACTTGCACAGTATTCACATAGTGAAATTTATATTTATTTGCTTATATTAATTACCATGCTAGTAATTTTTGCACTTTCAACTTTCAACATTTCAACTCAATTTGGTATTAACAAGGGTAAAATGGCTCAGCTTTCATCAGTGTCTGTGTTTGCTGACCGGCCTATAAGAAGCAGTGTTGGTTGGCTTTGAAATCTACCACAAACCAGTGAACAGCTATGGAGAAGAAAAGAACAAGGAAACCCAACTGGAACAGGAACAATCTGTAGCGTTTCATTAATTCACTGTCATCCAGTGTTTGGAGAATATCTCTCCTGCCTCTTCTGTCCACCATTTTGTCCTCTGCTTAGGGAACTCCTAAGCCACTTAAAAGTCCTCTTCCCTACTCTTAACAGATCCCACCTTAGGAGCTCTCTTAAGAGCTAGGATTCTTTAGGAATAGGCTTTTATCTTTACTAGGATCTACTCTTAACTTTTAGGAGAAATTCTAAGAAAACATCATGATTCTAAGAATTTTCTTAGAATTTGGCCACTAGGAGCAACTCTTTGCACTAAGAATCTTTAGGAATACGGCCCCTGGTCTCTGTTTTCCAGGGCCCGTATTCCTAAAGATTCTAAGAATCCTCTCAGAGAGCTCCTAACTTAACCTAAAAATTCCTAGCAAGGAGTCTTAGCTTAGGAGTGATTCCAGAACACTCTCAGAGAACTCTGAGCAAGGAGTGGACAGAAACTCCTATCTTAGTGAGGAGGTGTGGTTGACCCCCATTGCTAGGTATGAGTCATAATTTCAAACGCTGTGATTGGTTGATCCTAAAAGTTAGATAAAGAGCACCCGCCCCATGTGTTGAGGCTATAGTCCTCACTGCAGGTGGCCACGGTTCGAATCCCTAGTGGAGCAGTCCTATCCTGCATGTCTTTCTGCCTCCCATTTCCTGTCTCTCTCTCAACTGTTCTGTCAATTAAAGGCCAAAATGCCCAAAAAATATACTTTAAAAAAAAGCTAGATAAAAAATATACTTTTGGTGATAATGGGCAAAGGATGGACCCTCAAATCGATGAATTTAACCATAAAATCCAATCTTATGAAGACTGTGTAATTGTAAAAATTATTTCACATAAAAGAAAATATCTGTTAAATGAATAGTAAGCTATACTTTAAAATTATCCTACAAAATGTGTGAAAACTTGCACAGTATTCACATAGTGAAACTTAGATTTATTTGCTTATATTAATTACCATGCTGGTAATTTTTGCACTTTCAACTTTCCAACTCAATTTGGTATTAACAAGGGTAAAATGGCTCAGCTTTAATCAGTGTCCGTGATTGCTGACCGGCCTATAAGAAGCAGTGTTGGTTGGCTTTGAAATCTACCACAAACCAGTGAACAGCAATGGAGAAGAAAAGAACAAGGAAATCCAACTGGACAGAGGAACAGGAACAATCTGTAGCGTTTCATTAATTCACTGTCATCCAGTGTTTGGAGAATATCTCTCCTGCCTCTTCTGTCCACCATTTTGTCCTCTGCTTAGGGAACTCCTAAGCCACTTAAAAGTCCTCTTCCCTACTCTTAACAGATCCCACCTTAGGAGCTCTCTTAAGAGCTAGGATTCTTTAGGAATAGCTTTTATCTTTACTAGGATCTACTCTTAAGTTTTAGGAGAAATTCTAAGAAAACATCATGATTCTAAGAATTTTCTTAGAATTTGGCCACTAGGAGCAACTCTTTGCACTAAGAATCTTTAGGAATACGGCCGGTGAATTTCAGCTCCTGGTTTTCCTAAAAGAACAATCACAGGTACAGTAACTCTCCTGCCTCTTTCTGAGCTTCTTCTCCTTTTCACATTCAGCTTCTCAGTTATTTAGTTCAGTTTTTTAGTCGAAACCATCTCAAAAAGTATACTTTATTAATCCCTGTATGCATTAATGATCATGTAGACCAGCACATCAGAAGATTAGGTTCACTACAGGAGAACAGAGAAGCAGCAATAAGCAACGAGTAGCAGAGGTAGAAGACACAGGAACAACAGGGAAGTTTGACTGTGTGTGTGTGTGTGTGTGTGTCCTTACATCCATAGAAAACTTGTAAGGAGAAATAAACCAGGAAGTGGAGAGTCAGAAATGGGGACTGTTCGCCTTCAAAGTAAAAGTCACACATTGGCAGCAGTGAATAATTTCAGAATAAGATGACACCTATGGAGAGACATTTTAGTCAAAACTTGATGGATAAATAAATAAATTTGCCAGGAAATGTTTCTCAAAAAAATAAATCCATTAATATATGTAAACATACATGGCACCAAATGTTTGTTTATTCATTTTATTTATTTACTGATTCTTTTTCACATTACAGTTTTTATTTATTTGACATCAGATTATTTACAGGACAGAGATGAACTCAGCGTCATGGTAACAGAAACATCATTGTCTGGTAGGATTAGTAGCTGATGGTTTTTATTCTGCTCTACATCAGCAGGAAATGCACATCACATATAAAACTGATTCACATTGTTTTATTTGATTCAGTGAAAACACAAAGAAAAAGAAATCACATGTAATTCATTCTATTCAGCGTCGTACAACATGATGTTTGTTTCCAGTTGTGTTTCTTGTTGTGTGTGTTTAGCTGTGAGCAGCTCACAAACAGCCTGTAAAGTTGAACATGAACAGTGAATGTGTTTAAAATGTGTTTTTCTCCTCAGTGACGCTGGCGGCTCAGAGACTTTTAGCTTGGTGATATTAGGCCTCGTCCTTCATCAGCAGCTGAGTAAAAGTCACCGTGGTTTTTGTCCTGTAATAATCGACGCTTCCATCTTTAAAGGAAGAGGAAGAAGTTTACAAGAATCACTGAGAAGAGTTTAAAACATCAACTGATTTAATCCATGAATGTGAAAACGTGAGTGAGAGACAGAGACAGGGACAGACATGTAGAGACTGAACTGTCTGTTCAACAGTGAGAAGGTTTCTGTGACAGGAGGAGACTCTGCTTCACTCAACACAGACTCAACCAGGAACCAGACCTGAAGAGTCCAAACCCAGGATACAGAGGTTGAGTGAAGGTGGTGTTGAAGGTGTAGAGGTGGATCAGTGAGTCAGAGGAGACTCTGTAGAAGGACAGAGAGCCAGCAGGACAGTCCACATACACTGCTACTCTGTTAGAGACAGAGGAGGAGGAGGAGGAGGAGGAGGAGGAGGAGGAGGAGGAGGAGGAGGAGGAGGAGGAGGAGGAGGAGGAGGAGGAGGAGGAGGAGGAGGTGATACGTGTCTCTGTTATTGTGCCTGACACTGTAACCACCATCAGAGCAGCTCAGTCTCCAGGACTGATCGTTCATTCCAAACCTACAGTCTCTACTGTTTCCTTTCCTTCTGATTCCTCTGTAACTCACTGATATAACAACGTCTCCTCTCCTCTCGACCTCCCAGTAGCAGCGACCAGTCAGACCAGTTGAACACAGCAGCTGAGGCCTGTAGTCAAATCTGTCTGGATGATCAGGATATGACTGATCCTCCTCCACACGTGTTGCCTTCCTGTTGTTGTCAGACAGTTTGATCTTTGTGTTCACTGTGTTTGTGTCGATTGTGAGTGGACAGGAATCTGATGGAGAGAACAAGACACAGCTGCAGTTATTGATCATGTGATCAGTTATTGACAGTTTGATGAAGACTCATGAGGTCAGTGATGTGACAGTGTGAAGATGGTTGAATGTGCTGCTTTGTTTCCATGAATCAAAGTAAAAACAGACTTACACTTCCTCAGACCTGGTGTCAACCATGGGACTCCAGCAGGCTCCACCCTGAAAGGAGGAGGGGGGTCAGAGCAGCACCTTCTCTGTCAGCATGTGTAGCTGGGTCAATCTTTACTTTGTTTTATTCATCTGATCATTCATTATAGTCATTATTTCTTTATTTTTATCATTCATTATGGTGAACATTCTCAAAACCTGCTCGATGCTAACACTATCTAAAACAAGTTAGAATTTCCTGCTTTGTTTTATATCACTTCTATTTCTAAGTTCCATCTTCACCTGTAGCAAGGGGGAGCGATATTGGGGTAACACACTAAGGGGGACGTGGGCGACGTCGGACCAAACTCCCGGCAAAACTCTGGCTGCTCTTGTTGTGGTAAGACGTGTTGTGAAGCTCTCACGTTGCTCTGTAAAATATGCACTTAAACTGTCATGTAATGCGGTTGAAACTGTGCGCTAAAGTAACGACAGCTTTTATTAATGTGTTGCCGTGTTTTTAATTGTGTTTTACGGTGAAAAAGCGGCTGTAGTTTGGGTTTAACGTGACGTCTGCCGTGTGTGTGTTTTGTGGCCTGTCGTAGGAGGCAGACTGTTTCTACCTGCAGCTGTGTGTTTCCTGACTCTGCCCCTGTGCTGCCTTTGCAGGTGCCTTTTGTCTGAAAAATGCTTTGAAATGTGATTTCTGAGATGTGTTTGTGGTAAATATATGAGAGTTGAGTCTGGTCAGAGCTGTAAAAACGTCACTAGAGCACACATTATTTCACTTTTTATTATTGTCCTTGTGTGGAGGAAAAGTATGGAATATTTTTATTTGATAATTTCATGGTGATTTTTATTCTGTTTTTCTAATGATTATTATTTACAAGTGGGTTATAGACATATTAATTTCATGTGATTATTTTTGTTTCTATTCAGGAGAGTATCTTTTCTCTCAAATTATTATTACTATTTATTTATCCATTTATTTATTCATTCCTTTATTTTTTATTGTGACATACAATACAGTAAAGAGCAGCAAAAGAGGAACAAACTGTGGCTGCTCTTGTTGTGGAGGCAGACTGTTTCTACCTGCAGCTGTGTGTTTCCTGACTCTGCCCCTGTGCTGCCTTTGCAGAATAAATGAACCAACTCAGATCCATGGTGTTGTCATCCTTCAGCCTATAAGCAACCATTTCACAACTGCTACACATGCACACATGGACATTACATGGCTCTCACACACACACTGTTTTATCACTGTGTTCACATGGAGGCTGGTATGTCTGGATGAACACTGAGCACAGAGAAGAAGGAGCTGGAGTCTTTATCTAGTGATGATACAGAGCAGGAGGAGACCAGGAGGAAACACTTCATCATGTCTTTTCTCCATGTCATGTCACTGCAGTGTGAGACACACACTTTCACTCTCTGACTCTCAAGCTGCACAAACACACGTCACAGCAAAGAAGATGAAGACACAACAGGTGGAGCTGACCAGCCCAGATATCCCACAATGCACCAGGAAAGAAGAAGAAGAGGAGAACATGTGTTTAGAAAATGCTCTATTTCTTCACCCACGTTCAATTTGACTGTAGATGAACTGTCATTCAACTACTGTTCTACTCTCTGTGCTTTGCTAGGGATGTCATAATATCATAATATGACATTAGGCTGCCTTAATAACAAGCCATGACATTTACTGCAGTATTGTAAACATGTCATGATATCAACATTTCAGGGTATTATAATAGCACAGGACAATAATTATTTCATTATCCACAAGTCAACAACAACAACATTTGGTCAAAAATAAAATACTGTAGCTTATCTGCCCCCCCCCCCCCCTCACCAGCCTCTCTCCCCTTCTCCCCCCCCCCCCCCCCTCACCTGCCTGTCTGCCCCCCCCCCCCCCCCCCACCTGCCTGTCTGCGCCCACCCCCACCTCCTCCTTCTCCCTCTCTAACTTTAAACCTGCTTCTGTATCTGCCGTCACACAACACAACGATAGTTTTTTTTCATTAGTGTGAAAAGTTCAACGATGTCTGCGACATCTGCGTGGTCGGTCCGTGTGTGTGTCTCAGGTGCGTTACGTCTGACCAGCTCTCAGTAGAAGCTGGTCGGTCCGTGTGTGTGTCTCAGGTGTGTTACGTCTGACCAGCTCTCAGTAGAAGCTGCAGCGACTGTTGTTGTTGCTGCAGGTAGCGCTACACATCAACAACAACAGCTGCTTGTTAGTCAGCAGTGACAACGCAGCCACACACGCACCAAACAGTCGCTGACACGGTGACACGGACGTTCGCAAGCGCCAGAGGTGACAAGTAACGAAGTACAAATACTTCGTTACTGTACTTAAGTAGATTTTTCAGGTATCTGTACTTTACTTGAGTATTTATTTTTCTGACAACTTTTTACTTTTACTCCCTACATTTATACGCAAAAATATGTACTTTCTACTCCTCACATTGTAAAAACAGGCTTGTTACTTTTTTTTTTGACACGACGTAAAAGCACCGGTAAAAGACGTGACGAACTAGAGAGGGAAAGAGGGAGAAGAAGAGGGACGGAGGAGGGAGGGGGGGCGGTAGAGAGAGAACCGAGTTACCAACTTGTAGCAGCAACATGGAGGCAGCAGCATGGAGGAAGGAAGCGATGGTGGTCGGACTATCCGACGGGGGAGTTTGAACACCGTACAATCAGCGCAATATAGCGCATTTACCGTTTACGAGCGGCAAAGCGCAACCTGTCCATGCGCCCGTGTCTGTGTGTACGTGCGCGCACGTGTGTGTAACGGATGTGCACTCACTCCACCCATAAAAGACGTGCTAACCAACCTGCCAAGTGGTTGTCAACCTCTTGGCGAAGAGGTTAGCATCGTCGCCTCCGGTGCGGGAGGTCGTGGGATCGAACCCCACCTAGGGCAGGCCGTGAGAAACACAACGCAGAGGGCCAGATATGACATCGGCTACATGTGCGCGTGTGTGCGCGTACGTGTGGTGTGAGAGAGATGGCAGGTGGACTTACTGGCAGAGATGAGAGGTGGTGAAACGCTGTTTAAAATTTTTTATTATTATTATTATTTTGTGAGAGTCTGTGGCGGCTCAAACGTTGGGAAACACTGCCTCTGGTCAGTTCAATCTTGATTATTCTGTCTGAACTTTTTTTGTTTAACAAAATTATCAAATGATGTAGGTTTCATTAACGGCAGAAATTCATTTTTACTTTTTACTTTTACTTTGAAAGTACATTTCAGAGCCTGTACTTTCTTACTTTTACTTAAGTAAAGGAGTTGAATCAGTACTTCTACTTTTACCAGAGTAATTTTCTACACATGTATCTGTACTTCTACTTAAGTACAGAATATGAGTACTTTTGCCACCTCTGGCAAGCGCCGTCATTTATATGGTTAAATGTCGGCGTCGCGCGGTTCTGTCCTTTCACTCAAGCCTAAAGCCCGGAGGAGGGCGGGTGGTTGAGTGAAAATGAAGCGTTCTGATTGGCTGAAAGCACACCGCTTACGCACAGATCTGTGTGGCACCGGAGCATGACCTTCAGTGACAACGGGCGCATGACGTCTGTCCGACTACCCATTTCTCTGACCATACATTTCTTTATTTTTGCGTCCATTAGTCCGACCTCCCACTTCGCCGACTTAAGTAGCCCTAACCCTTAACCTTACCCTAAACCTAACCTTAACACTGTAGAATGGGTAGTCGGAGAAATGAGCCGTCGGACTTTTGGGCAGTCGGACTGACGTATGCTCCCCAGTGACAACAAGGCTGGTGACAACTTGATTGAAAATTGGCGAAATACGAGATCAAACAATATGCGTACTTTAGAACATAGAATCATACAAGCGTACTAGGAGGTCAAAATGTGTGACAAGTACGCAAAATGTGTACATGTTGGCCCCTGGCATAAACACTCTATGCGGTTGTTTAGGGCCTCAGCCGTCAGGTGGGGCCACATGATCAGAAAGGTACTGGGGTTCAATTAAAGTCATTTTAACACTGCGGTCGGCGCGCGCGTTTACGCGACGGTCTTGATATGCTTTTGTTTATATTTCGGTCATTTTACGCCGTTTTAACTGCTCCCGTGACCGAGGGACGGCTCTCCTCTTTCAAATACACCCGCCCTCGACAACCTATGTTATTCACAGCCAGGGTTTGAGAGCCAATAACAGAGCATAGTGCACGCAACGTCCCCTCTCACTGTGCGTAATTGGTTGAATCCGTTGTCCGTCAACTTGAGCATACGTGATTGGTTGAATCGCCTGTCAGTCAACTTCGGCCAACCAGTTGGCACTCTGGGATCACTAAGGTCCCTCCTATCACAGTGTTAGCTCCATGGTTTACCTACAGCGGCTGGCATGGAGAGAGACCGAACCTGTCAATTAAAACAACGGTGAAGCTTCAAACCCGCAGAATCGTTAGGAGAGAGAGAGAATCAGTGATGACGGTGCTTCAGACGCTGAAAGTTTTGACTCTCTGATGAGCATGATTATTTAAAAAAAAATATATATATGAGAAAGTTCAGACTTAATTTCTCATTTTAAAAAATCTGATGAAGCTTTGAAGTCAATATTCAGCTTCTTTTATCTCACATTCAAGACATTTGGTGAAAATAGAATGGCAGAATGACAACATTTATGCTCAAAAGGCGATTTTACTTTTCATTTTAGACTTGTTTTCTACACTTATCTATTACTGTATTCATATCCTATTTCAAGCACCAAAAGAGTTTGTTCTCATGACTGAAGGAGTGTTTTCACAAGGGATTTGAAATTTTTCAGAAAATTTGGCCTAAATTATTTCTTTATACAGTGTTCTAGGACAAATTGGCCTCAGTGTACTTAGAGCAGAAGATTAGATATAAAACACTTGAGTATTGTTACATCTGTCTATCAAACATGTCTGTATTCAGTTTTAAGCAGTCTATGTGATTTGGTGTTTGCGCTTACAGTGGGCCACAAACAAAAATCTTGTTTAGGGCCACCAAAATGCTAGGGCCGGCCCTGTTGGCCGGTCTCTCAGGCAGCAGCTTCTCCTGCTCTCTCTCTCCGCGCCGTTAAAACATCGACCCGTCTGTAGGCTACTCGGTTTTCCACACACACAGGTCTGTCTCTACCGCTGTATGTATGTGTGTCTTGAATGCAGACGCAACTGACAAATATTTATAGATGGACAAGCAAACTTAATCATCATTTATTTTATTTTGAAAATTGACCGGATTCTCTCGCCTTTTCTGTGCCCGACTTCCTGTCTGGTACGATCTGGTTCTATCCAGCTTGACGGCACTCATATTTTTTTCATTCAGCGCACTCAGCTGTTGTTTCAAGCCGCTACTGTCACATGATCAGCGACTAGTCGACGTCCAGCTCAAAACGTCATTGTGGAGCAGTAAAGTCGACTAGTCGACTAGTCTGTGCAAACCCTAGTGTGAACACAACTTGTGTTTGTTTGAAGAAAACTCCACAGGAAGCTGAAGAATGAGGCTGTGAGCAGGTTTCCACAGGAGCCACAGCAGCAGTGAGTGGATGAAGGAGCTCTAATAGAAACCATCTGATCACAGTGACAGGACGGATCAGGATCTCATGATCAATGACTCTGTTCTTCTCTGCTCTTCACACAGATCAGCTGCAACACACTGACTCACTGTGATCAGTCACATCATGTGGAATAAAGCAGCCGTCCTCAGGACCAGTCCTGAGCTCCATCAAACCTGTCCACACATTTTGACTCAGAGCACATGGACTCAGACAGGAAGTGAAGCTCCAGCTGCTGGAGACTTTCATTAAGGAGCCACTTTGTGGCTTCATCTGATCTGGAGTCAGCACACACACAGTCTGAAAACAGCTGTTTGACCACACACACATTCAGCCACAAACACTGATTATTACACTGTTCACTACACTCACTGTCTTCTGATTGACAGCTCCAGGCCTCTGGACAGTGAGGACATCTGGATGTCACACTGTGATTGACTGTCTCCTCAACACAACAACACATCTCATCAGGACAAGACCAGGATCTCAGAGAGACTGAGCTGATTATTGATCATCAATATCTGACCAGACAGAGACCTGATGGTGCCGCCTGGTTTCTGTCTCTTATTTCCTCCTTGGTTGGAGACGCTGGGAGACGAATGTCTCTGAGCAGTGGACATGCTTTGATTCTTGTTGCTGTGTTGTTGTTAGTGTGTCCACACTCAACAGGTGTCTACAGTCTCTGGGACTGTTCAGGTCAAACACTCTGTTGGTTCAGGAGCAGTTCAACCAGCTGCAGCTGAAATGTTTCCTGATACACTCTGAAATAAAGTCTGATCCAAACATCTGGAGAGACTCAGAGCACAGCTGCCAACAGCTGCTTTCATCACTGACATCTCTTCTCCTGAATATGACACAGTGAGTCATGATGAGACACTGAAGTCATCATGAGGAGAAACTCCTGATCCCAGTAGTTCATCACTGTGACTGATGAAAGCTGCACAGCTCATGTTTGAAACACTCTGAGACTTTGGCTTCAGTATAAACTGTGTTGGGACGAGTCAGACTTAGACAGAGGACGTCAGTGGCAGGGGTGGAAAGTAACGAGTTACATTTACTCTCGTTACTGTAATTAAGTAGCTTTTTTGTGTACTTGTACTTTTTTGAGTAATTTTTAAAATCAGTACTTTTACTTGAGTACATATTTTTTGAAGAAATTTACTTAGTTACTAACTAACTTACTAAGTTACATTTTAAATAGCTTCTGTTACAAAGTAAAAAATATATGAACTTGCACTGTGTCTGTGTGGGTTGTCAAAAGTAGCTACGCCGCTGCCGCCGCCTCTCTCTCTCTCTCTCTCTCTCTCCCTCCCTTTAGACGCACACAGCAGCAGCAGCAGGTAGCTAGGCACACGTACCCCCCCCCCCCCCTCACCGCTACGTGAGTTAGTGCATAACGGGCTCGTCGCTATGTTGTCGTCTTAATATTAGCCATTAGCCGCAGCTAGCGGTTAAAAGCTGACGTTGATGATTAAAGACAACGTTATCAGGCATGTCCATCTATTCGGCTACGTTTACAGTGACCAAATGTCCTCTTTTGACCAGACATGTCCACTATTCACGTCCTGTCCGTGGCGTCCGTTTTTTTTATTTTTTTTTATGAACTCATGAACATGTCCGGCTGTGTTCGGTAATGGGACCGCTGACCCTGCCAGATTAAATGACTAGACAGTAGACACACCGGGGCTGAAGGCCGGACCGGTCCTACTCCTACCGGCTGGTTGAGTTAAATGTAGGAGCCCAGTCAGATCCATGGCCATGCTCAGAGGAACAGACAATGTGTGTGTGTGTGTGTGTGTGTGTGTGTGTGTGTGTGTGTGTGTGTGTGTGTGTGTGTGTGTGTGTGTGTGTGTGTGTGTGTGTGTGTGTGTGTGTGTGTGTGTGTGTGTGTGAGAGAGAGATATTGAGTTGAAAATTTTAGTATCATGATCGTGACAACATTAGGGCCAGTAGTGGCTCTGGACAACTGCAGTGTCTGAAGGTCAGAATCAAGTTGGCGCCACAGGAGCTAAAAGATGACCAGTGTATGGATGGAGAAGGGACAAATTTGGAACACAGAGACATGCACGCAGAATGTTAGGCCAATCTCTGGCCATTATAGCCCCCCCCCCCCCCCTCCAAAAAAAAAAAAAAAAAGGAACTAAGTAACTAAATTGTAAATAAGAACTTAATTGATTCTGCCTGGTTAAATAAAGGTTAAAAAAAAAACTTTTACTCTGAGTAAATTTTAAATGAGCTACTTTTTACTTTTACTTGAGTAGATTTTGACACCAGTACTTTTACTTTTACTTGAGTAAAATTTCATCAAGGTAATTATGTATTATGTTAGTTGAGACAGACAGGAAACGGGGAGGCAGAGAGAGAGGGAATGACATGCAGTAAATGGCGCCCGACGCGGGACTCGAACCAGGGCCGACTGCAGTGAGGACTGTGCCTCTATACATGGGGTGCCCGCTCTAACCACTACGCCACGCGACGCTCCAACAGTACTTTTACTTGAGTAGATTTTTTTGGTACTCTTTCCACCCCTGGTCAGTGGAGTGGGCGGAGCTTCACTGTGGCCTACACCACCTCTGGATATGGTCTGAGTGATGGGATCTGATGTCATCAATGCATGGATAGGGATGGGAATTGATAACATTTTACGATTCCAATTCCATTTTCGATTCTGCTTAACGATTCGGTTCTTTATCAATTCTCATTTGGAAAGAAAAGGACAACAAACTTTGTTCACGTTTGTACTAGGGCTGCCCCCAAATAGTCGACCAAGCATTATCGACCAAAAAGTCATTTGTCGACCTAAATTTCAACATTTGGAGGCATGGCTTGTCAAAATTAAGTCAAAATCAATATGACTGAACCATGTGAAAGGTTGAAGGGCTTTTAATTTGAAGGGCCACATACAGGAAGTCGTGACACTCACTTGCTGTCAGTTTTTTTTTTTTTCTCTACACGGCAGGTCCCTGCGGCTGCGATATCGCTGTTTTGAGCAACTTGCCAACTTTTCCGATGTTGTTACAGACGTGTCTGGTTTGGAGACTCAGTCGTGAAAGCATGAGGCGATCACTGCTGTTTTCAACGAGCAGCGGGTGTTACCGTGAGCCCCGTCCCAAAGCACTCACTGGCAGTCAGTCGGAGCTGCAGTCAGAGACCCGCACTGCTCCACGCCGCTGACCACCCACCACCAGCCTCAGCTCAGTCACTCACCTCATCAGTGTGCCTGTTTATGGTGATAAACAGGCACACTGCCTGTAATTAAACCCGACCGCCGTGTTGGACTCACCAGCATTAATTCACAGAGCGACCGCGGCAAGAAAAAAAAAAAGGACTGGAATTGATAAGGGAATCGTTTGCAAAATTGGCAAACGATTCCAAGGAATTGAAACACTGCGAATGGATCACCTGATACAGATGTTAATACCAGGTGTGACCAGGTGTGAACGGGGCCATAGAAAATGTTCCAGCTCCTCCTCCTCTATCAGACAGTGTGTGTGGCTGCAGCAGCCTCTCCATACCTGAGAGAGTCCAGTCTCCAGTCTGGATCCTCCAGTCCGGCAGACAGCAGCTTCACTCCTGAGGCTCCTGGATGGTTGTAGCTCAGGTCCAGCTCTCTCAGATGGGAGGGGTTGGAGCTCAGAGCTGAGGCCAGAGAAGCACAGCCTTCCTCTGTGACCAGACATCCTGACAGACTGAACACACACAACAACACACAGGAACCCTCTGTCAACACCTGCTGCTTTGTTCAAGTGGCATCAGATAAACAGCTGGATGGATCCTCACCTGAGAGTCTCCAGTCTACAGTGTGGACTCTCCAGTCCACCAGACAGCAGCTTCACTCCTGAGTCCTGCAGGTTGTTGTTACTCAGGTCCAGGTGTCTCAGATTAGAGGACTGGGAGTTGAGGACTGAGGACAGAGCTTCACAGCTTCTCTCTGAGAGGTTACAGCTGCTCAGTCTGAAGAGGAATTCAAAGAAAAACACTCACATACTCAATATGAAGGAAATAACAGGTTAGAATCATAAATACACAACATTTCAACACAAACCTGAGAGTTTACAGTGTTTCTTACTCAACATGTTCTAGTTTGTATAAATAGATTTATAGATAGATTTGATTATAAACTGTGACTGTGATAGTACCATTCCAATATTCTCCGGTCCGCGATTTCATTTGTAATGACGGACGGCTGTTTTTTCAGTCAATGATTCAAAATGATCATCTGGCGACTGCGGTACTGACTGCTCCTCCCGCACCGCTTTATGTGAAATGACGGACAGGATAAGGAAGAGGATAAGGAAGTACCGGGACGTGGAATCACGTGAGTTCAGTGCTTCGTGACGTCAAGCTGCACAGCACTTCCAATTCCCCCGTTTGGAGACACTATCTCAAAAAAGTGTAGCAGTCAATTTAGGGAGTGAACAGACTTTTTTTCACCTCCAGGCGTCATAGAAAGGCCACGGGAACACATGGGACCTACAAAACCAGTAGAAAGTGGATTTTCCATAATATGGGTCCTTTAAATAAATAATCAGCTGTTGTTTTTAAGTAGAACCTCCTTCTACCTCCATCACCAGCCTCTAATCACTGCCACTAACAAACTATATGAATTAATGAACTAAAAAACAAAAACAATGTTTAGACTGAGAAAATATTACCACTTAAACAATGAGTCATATTCTGCTGAAAGTGAAAACCCAGGTAAAACTGTCATAAAACCTGAGCAGTGTTCACTCTGGTGACAGTGAACGCTGCTCAGGTTCATCATTTATAAACTGATTCATTCAGTTCAACGTTCACTAAAAACATGAACATGTCCAATGAAGCACAGCCTTCCTCTATGACCAGACATCCTGACAGACTGAACACACACGACAACACACAGGAACCCTCTGTCAACACCTGCTGCTGTGTTCAAGTGGCATCAGATAAACAGCTGGATGGATCCTCACCTGAGAGTCTCCAGTCTACAGTGTGGACTCTCCAGTCCACCAGACAGCAGCTTCACTCCTGAGTCCTGCAGGTTGTTGCTACTCAGGTCCAGGTGTCTCAGACTAGAGGACTGGGAGCTGAGGACTGAGGACAGAGCTTCACAGCTTCTCACTGAGAGGTTACAGCCGCTCAGTCTGAAGAGATGATCATTGGGAATTAAAGAAGAAAGGAATTAAA
Organism: Trachurus trachurus; assembly: GCF_905171665.1. Taxonomy (NCBI): domain Eukaryota; kingdom Metazoa; phylum Chordata; class Actinopteri; order Carangiformes; family Carangidae; genus Trachurus; species Trachurus trachurus. Next base: position 40,398,628 of record NC_139892.1, read on the forward strand.
TATCTGTCCTGTTGAAAGACAGAAGTGTTTTTATATAATGATGAATAAATCCAACTATCTCTACACTTACAGAGCTTTGTTGGAGGCTTTGACCACTGGCAGCAGCCTCAGAAGAGCCTCCTCTGAAGCAGAGTATTTCTTCAGGTCAAACTCGTCCAGATCTTCTTCTGATGACAGTAAGATGAAGACCAGAGCCGACCATTGAGCAGGAGACAGTTCATCTGTGGAGAGACGTCCTGATCTCAGGGACTGTTGGATCTTCTCCACTAGAGAATGATCATTCAGTTCATTCAGACAGTGGAACAGGTTGATGCTTTTCTCTGCAGAGGGAGTCTCTTCAATCTTCTTCTTGATGTACTGGACTGTTTCCTGATTGGACCGTGAGTCACTTCCTGTCTGTGTCAGCAGACCTCGTAGGAGATTCTGATTTGTCTCCAGTGAAAGACCCAGGAGGAAGCGGAGGAACAAGTCTAGGTGTCCATTTGGACTCTGTAAGGCCTCGTCCACAGCGCTCTGGTAGAAGTTTGTCTCTGCAGGTTTGACTCCTGTTGTTTCAGTCTTCTTGGAGGTTGTTTGTTGTTGTAACATCAGGTTGAGTCCAGAGTTGATGAAGGTCAGATGGGCATGAAGAGCAGCCAGAAACTCCTGAACACTCAGATGGACGAAGCAGAACACCTTGTCCTGGTACAGGCCTCTCTCCTCTTTAAAGATCTGTGTGAACACTCCTGAGTACACTGAGGCTGCTCTGATATCGATGCCACACTCTGTCAGGTCTGATTCATAGAAGATCAGGTTTCCTTTCTGTAGCTGCTCAAAAGCCAGTTTTCCCAGAGTCTCAATCATCTTCCTGCTCTCTGGACTCCAGTGTGAATCTGTCTCAGCTCCTCCATCATACTTGACCTTCTTCAGTTTCAGATGAACCACCAGGAAGTGGATGTACATCTCAGTCAGGGTCTTGGGCAGCTCTCCTCCCTCTCTGGTCTTCAACAGCTCCTCCAGAACTGTAGCAGTGATCCAGCAGAAGACTGGGATGTGGCACATGATGTGGAGGCTTCGTGAGGTCTTGATGTGGGAGATGATCTCTCTGGCTTGCTCCTCATCTCTGAACCTCTTCCTGAAGTACTCCTCCTTATGTGGGTCAGTGAACCCTCTGACCTCTGTCACCATGTCAACACAGTAAGGAGGGATCTGATTGGCTGCTGCAGGTCGTGTGGTTATCCAGAGGCGAGCAGAGGGAAGCAGGTTCCCCCTGATGAGGTTGGTCAGCAGCACGTTGACTGAGGTGGACTCTGTCACATCAGTCAGGATCTCAGTGTTGTGGAAGTCCAGAGGAAGTCGACACTCGTCCAGACCGTCAAAGATGAAGACGATCTGGAACTGATCAAACCTGCAGATTCCTGCTTCTTTGGTTTCAGAGAAGAAGTGATGAACAAGTTCCACCAAGCTGAACTTTTTCTCTTTCAGCACATTCAGCTCTCTGAAGGTGAAGGGAAATGTGAAGTGTATGTCCTGGTTGTCTGTGTCTTCAGCCCAGTCCAGCGTGAACTTCTGTGTTAAGACTGTTTTTCCAATGCCAGCCACTCCCTTTGTCATCACTCTTCTGATTGGTCGGTCTCTTCCAGTAGAGGCTTTAAAGATGTCTTCTTGTCTGATGGTTGTTTCTGGTCTGTCTGGTTTCCTGGACGCTGTTTCAATCTGTCTGACCTCATGTTCATCATTGACCCCTCCAGTCCCTCCCTCTGTGATGTAGAGCTCTGTGTAGATCTGGTTCAGAAGGGTTGGGTTTCCTGCTTTAGAGATCCCCTCAAACACACACTGGAACTTCTTCTTCAGGACAGATTTGAGTTTACGTCCACAAACTGCACGAGGAGTTCCTGAATAAACAAAAACACAGTAAAATTCATAAAGAAAATATAACATTTTAATTCCTCTAAATAACAACTATATGAACATGTTTCCCTCCATGTGTTGATGTCAGTGAACGTCCCATTTGTCCATCATGTTGAATCTTTAAGGCCCCCCAGCCACAGTTGGGAGAAAGGAAACAGTGAAACACACGCCCCAACTACAGCCGACCAGAGCAATTGAGTGGCGCGGACTCCCATAGAAATACTGACCAATTGTAAGTCATAAAAGTGATAATAATCTTTGCAATGTACAGTAACCATGTTGACTTTACAAAAATAACATTTATTAGACTGATCGGTTCATTGTAAAACATTTATTTATTTATGTAAATGTGGTGATTTCAGTACGTAGCCCAGAGGCAGCCCTGCTCACTTTTCATTCAAACAAACTAATGCCACTGCCACAGTCGTTAAATTTCACCAATGAGACCAACATTAATCTGCTAAAAACAATTTAACCAGCCAGCGGTAAACCTCTAAAAGCGTGCAGGATCCCCCAGGATGAGGACGGAGTTCGGCCCTGGCAGATCAGCTCAGTAGAGCGGCTGCTGCTGCTGTGACAGCCGCTGCCACAGTCCCCGGGCGCAGCTTCCACAGACTCTGCACTTCTCCCAAAACAACAATCGGAGCAAATTTCCTAGCAAGCATTTTAAACTGACCACAGACTCTGGATTAAACTGTGACGTGTTAACAGCGCTAAAGCCAGAATTTAAACAGTTTTTAGCAGCTTTACTGCTATGGCTCGGTTGCCGCGAAATAGCAATAGCGATGCTAATTTCTGTTAGCCCGTCTATGGTGTTTTACATCATATGTTTGTGTAACCCAGGCCGTGCGAGCTCACGCCACTCCACACCCGGACTCTGCGTTGTGTTTGTGTTGGTGTTGGGGGGGTGCGGAAGGAGGGACGAGTCGGACACACGGATGGTTTTCTTGATTTATGGCTCGGACCACGCCGCCGTTTATTTCTCTCATTCACAGCCCAAACGTTCAACCTTACGGTGGGGAAACAAACATTTTTCATAAGTAAAAAAAAGAAAGAAGAGAAGGATTCACCTACGGCTAGCATTCTAACACAAAACATACGGATAAAACATAAGTATTTTACATTTACACAGAGCACCGTTTATGCAGCTTACCTTACGGTGGGGAAACAAACATTTGATCAAAATGGCGTTCTTGCAGGCGAATCCCTGCAAAAAACGGTGGCCTGTAAGGCCAAAAGGCCACAATTGCCAAACCGCTGAGGGCCAAAAACAACACAACAGCACCATCCATGGTCGCGAAAAGGAATTGATTGATTGATCAAAGGATTGAATGAGCTTTACTTTACTTTGATGTGCCATTCACCTGCATGTCTTTGGTCTGTGGGAGGAAGCTGGAGAGAACCCACACATGCACGGGGAGAACATGCAAACTCTACGTCAGATTCATGAACGTGTTGTTAAATCAAGAATGCCAGAGAAGGTGAGTAGAGAAAGAAAGTTAAAATGCCCAAACAAAAATCTAAAGGGAGAGTCGGACTCTTTTTACTGTAGGACAGGCTATGACACCGTTTGTTTACTGTGGTCACTTCCGCCCCTCCCACACACCGCGCTGATTCGCTTAGCGCACCGCCAATCAGAATCGCCATAGCTAGCACACAGCCAATCAGAGTACCTGACGAGTCTACAACCCCGACGCCCGACGAACCCCGACAGCTTCCGATGCAGATGGACACACCAAACAGACGCGGACCCGACGCCGTCCGACTCTCCCTGACGAGACGCCAGACTGTCGGGCCGGGGTGACCGATGTTGTTTGGTTCGGACTTGCCCTAGGTGAGGATCGAACCCGTGGCCTCCAGCACCGCAGGCGACGATGCTAACCATTTCGCCAAGAGGTTGACAACCGCTTGCCAAATTGGTTAGCACGTCTTTTATGGGTGAGTGAGTTTACTTCAAGTGGGGAGTTGTGGGTTTTGCAAGTGAAGACCACTTCCGCATTCAAAAAGCTGCAGTTCCCCGGCGGCCTCTGGGGGCTGGGACCAGAATGGAACAACTCTCCATTGACCTCCATGTAAAAACAGCCGACTTTACAGCTTAAAAAATCATATTTACAGCCTGGTGCATTTTATTGTTTTGGTCTCTACCGATAGTTTCCACCTCCGTCAACACTGTGGGGGGGTGAATTTTTTTGTACCACAACCGTTTTAGTGTTGTTTAGGATTCATGAATGGGGGGGTGGTTACGTTGAGTGACAAGTTCACAGACAGTTTACTGGCCGTTAATTGGTTGCTTCGAGTTCAGTGGGCGGGTTCTCAGCCGGCTAACCGCCGCACCTCTCCAAATATGGCAAGTAGACTCTACCTAAAATCGGCACGATGACGCGTCTTTGCGATAACGCATCATCGCGTTTGGTGGGAACACGCCATTACACTGGCTTTAGAGAAATCCTCTTACTGCTCTGCAGACGCTCAGCCAGCTCCTCCTGCTTCATCCTCCTCAGGAAGTTGACTGTGATCTTCACTAATGCCTCTCTGATGCTCCTCCTCTGCTCTTCATCCTCCTCATCCTCCCTCTGACTCCCTGAGCATTCTGGATAATCTGGACTCAGAGCCTTGTGGATCTTCTTCAGCTCGTTCTTGACAAAAGTGACCATGTTCTCCTCCAGCAGCTGGAACAGAAACTCTATGAGTGACAGCATCAAACTAAAACCATGGAGCCAAACATCAGATCCATGTTGGACAGACTGACAATCCACTGGTGTCAAAGTGCAGCATGGAGATGATGGTGAACACAACAGATGTAACAGCAGCTGTTGGACATGTCCTCACCATAAATATGGAGTCCAGGTGTGTTTGATGCTGCTGGGCAGACTGACCACTGGGAACCTCTGAGCTCTCCTGGTCCACTCTGTGGAGGAATCAGTGTCAAGTCAACATCAGGACAGAGAGATAATACAAGATGGACTTTATATGTCCCCTGAGGACGTTCACAACAGACAGAGACACTTTGGTTTCAGACCTGGTCCAACAACACGTCGTACAAACTGGTTCTTTTCTACAATAACCCGAGTCTGACTGTCAGTTACAGCTTACATCTGATCAGCTGATCCACGTCCTCCTTTAAAGTTAATGATCCACTCCTTTGAGTCGTTGCTCTTTAAAGACAGACAGCTGGGTTCAGGAGAGTCTGGTCTCTGCTGCTGGATCCTGAAACAACACAACTCATGTTTGACAGTTTTAGGTTTTCAAAAGAATTCTCTGCAAAGTTATTTTAAGGGTTACAAATGTGAATGAGTTCCTTTTCCTACATGTTGTAACAATGGGCCTCATTCACCAATACCTCTTTAAGTTCATTCATCTTCTATACAGCTCATCCTCACTAGGGTGGAGGGTGAGCTGGAGCCTTTCTCAGCTGACTTTGGTCACCCTGGACAGGTCACAATCAGCATTTGGCTCCTTTCCCATTGACCAAAAGACAGAGCATCCAGTTGCTCCGCTTTCATCCGCGGTGCGAGAAACACTGCCACAGCCGCCCGCCGCGAGCGTGAGGTCCGTCCGCCGAGGCAGACGAGGCGTCTGGCTGACCTGCAGAGCACCTGAACCGCAGAGGACAGCGAGTCTGCCGCGGCCGTATGACGGATGACCGTGGCACAACACGTCAGTTAAACAGGCTGTCGCTTCTTTTTTTTCAATCGTTTTGGTCAGTGTTCTTTGATCTTTTGATCCTAGTCTCGTATGAGAGCAGAGCTTTGTTTTGGTGATATGAGACGCGACCGGCGATGACGTGACATTCACACCTATGGGCTATTTAGAGTCACCAGTTCACCTGCATGTCTTTGGTCTGTGGGAGGAAGCTGGAGAGAACCCACACATGCACGGGGAGAACATGCAAACTCTACGTCAGATTCATGAACGTGTTGTTCAATCAAGAATGCCAGAGAAGGTGAGTAGAGAAAGAAAGTTAAAATGCCCAAACAAAAATCTAAAGGGAGCGTCGGACTCCAAACATAAAAAGAACTTTAGTGCTGAAGTGGAGCGACTGCTGCAGGAAGTGAACAAAAAGCAGCGGTTATATTTAGTAGCGTCAGCAGTGGATGCAATAACAAAAAAAAGATGCATGGGATGCTGTCAGTCATTCACTGAACGTGTGTCTGAGTTAGAACTCAGTTTTTAATGAGAATCATTGAAATGTGACTCCACAGGAAGAACGTTCAACAGAAACTCAAAAACTTTAAAATGTATTTTTGTCTCTTACATCTGATCAGCTGATCCACGTCCTCCTTTAAAGGTATCCATCCAGCCCATTGACCGGTCGCTCTTTAAAGACAGACAGCTGGGTTCAGGAGAGTCTGGTCTCTGCTGCTGGATCCTGAAACAACAACACAACTGATAAATGTGCATGTTGGAGAAAAACTGATGAAAAATATCTGCAACCTTTTAAAAGGACAATGAGAAGTTTTGGAAAGCGTTTGGAAAGTGTTTTCATACTACATTTACCATGAGCCTCCGCGCGCACGGTGAAATTCTTGGACCGGCGCAAGACGGCCATCTTGCCAAGAATGTTTTCATTCATCAACAACGAAATCGTAGTTCCGACCATTAACGGCGATTCGGCGGCGTTATTCTCATGACTCGCCGGGCAGCGTCCGCAAAACCGAAAGTAAAGAAACGCTGGTCGGCTCGCCCAGCATTTCCACCATTAATTAAAATAACAAAATAACGATAGAGACAAAACGATATATTTATCGAAAATGGGCCCATTAACAAGTGGTAACGTTGATTCATCCACATTAATATGAGACTTTTTTATAACCAAATAGAAACTCCTGGTTGTCCCTTTAATAAACACAACAACTGATTTTTAGAGAGAAAACTCTTTCTGACTGTTTTACATTCTGACCTTTCAAATAAAGCTCGCCTCTTGTTAAACTGATGACGACCAATGGACTCATCACTGGATCCAGGTCCAGGTCCAGGTCCAGGTCCAGGTCCAGGTCCAGGTCCAGGTCCAGGTCCAGGTCCAGGTCCAGGTCCAGCAGACTGTGGCTTGTGCTGCTGCTCTGGCCTTGAACACAACACACTGAGCTTTGAGTGTGAATAATGATGGAGCAGTGATCTGAGTCATGGACAGTTAGAGATGCTCATCTGACCTTTGACCTGTGGTCTGGCTCTTGGTTTTAGAGGGAGGGGCTCCCTCCTCTCTGTCCTCACACTGATCCATGCTGCTGAGCTCACATCCACATCAGCTCACACACACTTTGTAGCTTCACCTGCAGAGGAAACACACATCATTCATCTGCACAGCAGCTCACATGTCCATCATGTCTCCAGCTGCTCCTCCACTGATTGGCTCTTCTCCTCTGCTTCATATCAGTGTCAGTTGAATGCAGTCACACAGCAGTGAGGAAGAGGAAGCTGCCATCAGCTGCTGTACTTCTACTATCAGTCCACTAGATGGCGTCATGAAGCTGCAGCCCAGCAACATGATCCATGGACCACTGTTTCCATCCACTGACACACACAAGGACTGAGATCCACTGAGTTGATGTGACACAGTCTCTGTGTGGACAGCGTCCCTGTAGAAAACCACTGGATCAAACAAGCTACAGCTGATTATTACACACACAACAACTGGGCCAAGACTTATTTCACCTCACAGCTCCACTATCACAACATTCACTCATTTCACTCACACTGGAAATTCAAAGAGAGAAAAACACTCTCCAGCTGCCACTGACACTTATTGTCTCTGTCCATCCATTCATCGTCTGCTCCATCAAATGTCACAAAATACAGACAAATGATGCGTTCAAGTTCCTCTCAGTCTGAGGCCACGTCTTCAAATGTCTCGTTTTGTCACAGCAACAATCAAAGAGACAAAAATATTCAGTTTACAGTCAAATCAAACAGAGAAAACAAGGAAATCTTCAGTTTTTGAGGCTGAAAACTGAACATTTCTGCTTGGAAAAACATTGATTGAACAACTGTTGCAGCTCTGAAAGATTCTCCACAACAATATTGATGATTTGTGTCCAATAACCATCTTTAATCATGTGTTTCTGAGCTCATCAGGTGTTTTTAATCTACAACCTGCAGCTGCAAAGTGACCAGTAGCTTCACCTGTCAGGTACATGAGCTGCAGTACAAGCAGGAAGTAGCACAACAAGGAACACACAACACACAACATGGAAGACACGGTTCTACCCACAACATCCACACAACATGGAGGACACGGTTCTACCCACAACATCCACACAACATGGAGGACACGGTTCTGTCGGTCCAGACTTTACAGCTGCAGCTCTGACTCAGCTACAGTAACATTATAATAACACAACAACAACACAACCACAAGTTGAAGGGCAGAGAACTCAGGTAACGACAGGTGTTAACGAGGAAAACATTCAGACTGTTCACCTTACCTTCACACGGGGAAACAAACTGCCACACAACCGCTGGGTCAAAGGTCACCTGTAGCACTCTGAACTGTGACTCACCTGTTGGTGGTGGTGTTATCTTATCTGGATTAATCACCTGCTGCTGCTCTGCACTTTGCTCCAAGAAATAAACTCCAAAGTGAACAAAGAACATTTATCACACACACAACATTCACATGAAGGTGAACTGAACCATCGACTATGACAATGACCTTTAGAGTTGTTGCAGTGTGCTGACCTCACCTGGAGTATCTGACACACACACACACACACACACACACACACACACACACACACACACACACACACACACACACACACACACACACACACACACACACACACACACACACAGTGGTTTAATATAATCTTAACGTGTCTGTTGTGTAACTGTGATAATCAACAGGTGACAGTGACAAACAGCTGGCGGCCATTTTGAGTGTTTGTGAGCTGCTACAGAGCGACGTCCAGTGGTGGACAGTAACAGAGTACATTTACTTGAGTACTGTACTTATAGCTACATATCCAGAGGATTTGTACTTTACTTGAGTAATAGATTACTTTGGTACTTATTACTCTACTTGAATACATTTCCAAGACAAATATTAGTACTTTTACTGGAGTTAATTAGTAGTACGGCTGAAAAGTACTGGTTACTTTCAGGTCTTTTTCTAAAATCCTATTGGACACAAGCTGTGTTTGTCAGAGAAGGAAACCCTAACCCCTAAAAGCAGCACATCAGTGCAGCTGAGCAGCAAAGAGTTCATTCTCACTAACAAGAGTTAAAAGCTCCTTACATTCATTTACAAACTATTAGAGGAATAAGACATTTACTCTGACTCTACTTTGACTTGCAGTACATTTAAAATATGTACTTTTGGATACTTAAGTACCTTTAAAAGCAAGTACTTTTTTACTCTTACTGCAGTAACATGTGGACTGAGCTACTTTTACTTGTAACAGAGTACATGTTGACCAGTAGTATGTGTATTTGTATTAGAGTACTCTGTCTATGTCAGAGCTTTGTGTGGTGCAGTTCAACAGGTGCAGGTGAGATTCTGCCTAATGTGACGTCAGCGCCCCCTACTGTCATAAACCTGCACCTGCATCACAGAGCAAAGGATTCTGGGTAATGGTCCCATCAACAGAGTGTTATGACTATGTAGTAACAGTCCTGTCTCTGTTTCACAAAGTCTTCATTAAAACTCATTTCTGTTAGGCAATTTTATTTGTATAGCCCGTTTTTACAAACAGTTTGTCTCAAAGGGCTTCACATGGCATCGTAGCAACATCCTCTGTCCTTAGACCCTCACATCCACTGAGGAAAAACTCTGTCTGTTATTATTATTTTCTCATGTGGACATTTCCCATATGTGATAGAGAACAATTTGATTTGTCATTTTTGAAGAACAAAAAGAAAGAAACTGTGGAACATGAAGTCAGTTATTGTGCTGAATTTTCATTTTATCTTTATTTTTCATAAAGCATATAGTGTGTGTGTGTGTGTGTGTGTGTGTGTGTGTGTGTGTGTGTGTGTATATATATATATATATATAGAGAGAGAGAGAGAGAGAGAGAGAGAGAGAGAGAGAGAGAGAGAGTTTGTAGCATAGAAGCCTCTCCCTGAAAAGAATAAAAGGTTGGGCTCCAGACAGCAGAATAGTTCATTCAAACTGTCACTTTTATATAATGATTTCTATTTTAAAGGATGAATTCATAAGGGAGAGAAAACCCAGCAGCTGGCTTCCCTGCTACACAAGTCACATCACATCATTAACCAAAATCACACACATCAAACTCAAGGAGGTTTAGGCTGGTAAAGATTCTTATTTTCAATCAGACAGCCATCAATATCGTCAGATAAACGTGGGATTCTTTTCTCACTTCCATTCCATTCTGAATAAACCTTGCGCCAGAACATATTTATTTTTGGACAAATGGTAGTGATTGGCTTCCTGAGAACCACACAACCTCCAACAGCTAGAAGATCCTGTGTGGTAGCCATGGTGACCAGGTGTAGTGAAATACCTAATGAGACACTTCCAGCTGAAAGATCTCCATGAGTTTGAGCCATAGACTGTATAAAAAGATAGAAGGTTTGAGCTTGATATCCTCCACTGAGGTATCTTCTGAAAGGCAGCTGTTGGTTTCACGTTGGTTTTTATTTCCTGCAGGCCTCTATAAAGTCTAGAGATGACTTTAAGCATGGAATCTGTCCAGATCATAGCAGCACCATTTCAGAATCTTTGATTTTGGTGTTACTAAATATTCTCCTGTAGTTTTCTTTTCTACAGAGATTTATAATATCGGTTCATTCATTTATTTTCTGCCTCTTTAGTTCTTTGTTGAATAAATTCTCTGTAGAGTGTATTTGTCTTTTGACAGGCGTTTCCTAATTGTCCATCTATCAATCAGCCAATCAGTGATGAGCTCAGGCAAACAGGGCTGAAAACCAGCAGCCAATCAGTGATGAGTAAAGGAAGATCCTGTACTTACAGCTGTCAGACACCAGGGGGCGGCCACGTTTCACCAGCAGCTTCACACACACACACACACACACACACACACACACACACACACACACACACACACACACACACACACACACACACACACACACACACACACACACACACACCCTGTGGTTTCCGTGGAGACAGAAGAATCTGCTCCAGATTCCTGTGGTCTCCGACTTCCACTCAGCATCTGGTCCACATCAGCTCAGACTCCTCTCCACGGAGACCTCGCCCCCTTCTGAGAGGCCACGCCCCCTTCTGGTGATGCCACGCCCCCTTATGACGAGGCCACGCCCCCACAAGGAGAGGCCACGGTATTATTGATTAGTATTGATATTCTATATTGTAGCAGCTTGAGATGGAGCAGTCGTGATGCTGCAGGACGAAGGTCTGATCAGTCGATCACTAATCAACTCTAACTGTAACGCGCGCACACACACACACACACACACACACACACACACACACACACACACACACACACACACACAGAGGATCATTAATCATTTCCATCTTTTCCAAACTTTATTCATTTATTTATTTCTAATTAAAAACTGAAAACAATTCAGACTCTGATCAATGAGATTAAAACATAACGATCGATCGGCTCGAACGACAGAACCTCCTTCTCCTGTTGGTTCTTTAACGACCCGCTGGACCTGAGAGAACCGGGTCAGAACCGGACCAGAACCAGAAGAACCAGAACCAGAAGAACTCCAGTCTCACTTGTTGTGTTTTTGTTCTGTTTTGTTTTTATGAGACTGAAATAAACTCACTAAACTAAACAAGTCCAGATGTTTTTAATAGAACGTGTTCTGTCTCTGGTCCTGGACCAAACGGATCAGTCCTGGTCCTGGTTCTGGTTCTGGTCCTGGTCCTGGTTCTGGTCCTGGTTCTGTGCTTATGCTAAGCTAGGCTAACGAGCTTCACACAGGGGCTGACTGCTGATTGGTTGTTGCTCGGTGAAGTGGTCGATCAGTTGATTGATAAGTTGCCTCCGCCGGTACACGAGGGGCTGTGATTGGCCAAGGCCTCCGTTAGCCCCGCCCACAGGAGAGAGGGGCTGTGATTGGCCGAGGCCTCGGTTAGCCCCGCCCACAGGAGAGAGGGGCTGTGATTGGCCAAGGCGTCCGTTAGCCCCGCCCACAGGAGAGCGTGTCGTGACGGCGTGTGTGTCTGTCCCAACACTCCATCACACTCACACACTTGGGCTCTTGGCGTGTGCGTTCATGTTCTTAGTGTCAGTTCAGTGTGTCCCGTGCAGCCGCTTGATTTGCACTTTACCCACAAATAAATCCCACAATGCACCACAGTGAAGTCCGCCGTCACCGGGAGCAACAGGCCACCTTTAGGAAATGCTGATTGAAATAATCTCAATAAAATAAAATTAACTTTCTATCTCATAATTAATTAATAATAAATTATCACTTTTTAATGTCATATTTTATCTTCATCATGCTCTGTTCATGGTTTTATTTGATGTTGTTTCGTTTTTCTTGTTTGTTTTATTTACCTACAGAGTTGAGCTTACATGTTTATGATCTGAATCTTGCGCATAGAGACACTTTAGGAGTAGATGAGACTGTGATCCAGCAGCACTGGTTATTACAACTGTAGCTGTGCTGTGTGTGTGTGTGTGTGTGTGTGTGTGTGTGTGTGTGTGTGTGTGTGTGTGTGTGTGTGTGTGTGTGTGTGTGTGTGTGTGTGTGTGTGTTGTAGTTGTGCGCAATGGCACAGGCTGCACTTGTCAAGTGTGTCTCGATTGCTTTTAAATCTCCCCCACACGCTTGACCACTTTATCCACGCTGCACACTATACGCAAATATACGTTCCGCCGGCAAAACGTCACCAAAGTGTGTGTGTAACCAAGCGCACTGAGCCACGTGTGGAGGAACGGGACGGTCGTTGTCTCTGAGGATCATCAGCAGCGACTCTCCCCGTCTGGACTAGAGCTGGAAAAGAGAGTAAGGACACCACCATTGACTCCCATGCCCCCTAGTGGCAGGATGTGGGTATTGCAACAGCGCCCAGAAAACTCATTCACTCCAATGTATGTGTGTTGCCCACTTGCTGGTAAATTGATGAAAACGGCCGTGTTTTTGTTTTTAGGTGTCTTGGTCATATCAGATTATACTTAGAATTTGTTTATTACAAAATGTAGATTGAAACATTCATGTAGAACGGTTTTGTTTTTACTAGCCTGAGTTTTTCCTCAGTGGATGTGAGGGTCTAAGGACAGAGGATGTTGTTGTGATGCCATGTAAAAGCCTTTTGAGACAAACTGGTGGTAAAAACGGGCTATAGTAATAAAATTGCCTTATGTGTTAATGTTTATCTGTAAAGGATCCTCAATGATGCTATTAACGTGGGTGATCTATAAATGTCCTTAAATGATTGAAAACACCACACTGCTCATTCACCAACAATGCAGAGATGTCAGTTCTTTTGCTAAACCCATATTCCTCCACCAGGAGGCGCTGCCATTGGACCAATGCTGTCCTTACTCTCTTTTATCCCGGCGCTCGGGTCAGGACACGCCCGTCCTGTCGTCTCTGTGTGTGTGAGTCAGCGGCGCTCCGTCTGAAGCACCGGGTCTGAGCCCCGGTCTGGGTCTGGTCCGGCGGCCCCCCCCGGGAGGAGGAGGGACGTTGCGCGCGGTGCGTTTGAGTCTGGCGGCGAGCTCGGGGAACTGGCGAGCGTACAGCCGCTCCGTGTACTGCAGCTCCGGGGTGATCAGCCTCTGGCACCGGCCTCTGGTCTCCGGGTCCAAGTCCCGGTTCAGGTTGTAGCCCTGGATCACCGCCGCTCCGTACTGGAACGGCTTCAGCCCGGCGTCCTCGATCCGCTGGGGGTCCACCGCCGCGCCGCCGTCCTTCAGGCAGGCGTCGGCCAGTCGGCGCCGCAGCTCCCGCAGCTCCGACACCTCCCGCCTCATCCGCTCGGCGCCGACCAGCCGCTCCGCGCGCCGCCAGAAGGAGGCGTTGAAGTGCAGGTAGATGCTCCAGTCCAGGGCGTTCCAGCGCCGGATCTTCTCCGGGGCGTCGGCCGACAGCGTGCGGCGCGTCTTCTCGCTGCGGCTGTTGAGCTTGAAGGAGACGACGTCCTCCAGCGGCCAGCAGAGCGCGTGTCGCAGCAGCACCATGGACTCGTCGAAGTACTCCGAGATCAGAACCAGCTGGAAGTCCCGCTCGATGGCCGCCACCGCTCGGCCGGCTCGCGCCTCCAGCTCGGCCTCATCGCCGCCGTCGGCCGCCGCCACGTCGTCGTTGTCGAGGCCGAAGTCGAAGGCCAGGATGTTGTGGGCGTAGTGGTTGTTGGCGGCCGAGGCGTTGTAGCCGCTGCGGCCGGCGGCCAGGAAGTGGTCCAGGCTGCGCGTCTTGTGGAACGCCGGGATGCTCTTGTAGTAGGTGAAGATGGACTCCATCATGGCCACGGGGTTCCTCAGGATGGAGAAGTAGAAGGTGTCGGCCGGCATCACCTTGGCCACCTGCCACACAGGAGAAGACATGCACTGTGTTTGTGAAACAAGTTGGCCGCTGTGGTTAAAGGGATAGTTCACCCAAAATTCAGATTTCACTCATTATTTTAACCTTTGTATTAAAAGTTCTAATGTCTTAGGTTAGTTTTATTTCGGTCGGTAGTGAATTCCACATCTGGGAACCCTTTATAGAGAAGGCTGTTTGGCCAAAGGAGGTCTTCTTACGGCGTGAGATTTTACAGTTGCCACTCGCCGTACCCCTGGTGATCCTTTCACTATTTTGTCTTCTAAAAATGACTACACAGCACATCTGTAACCAAGTTCTGCAAACACTTAAAAACCAGTTTGACAGACGAAAATTTTAAGAAATTGTCAAAACTAAGCAAATCATACTGCTTCAAGATGAGACAGTGATGCCACTTTATTGGTTTATTGGTTACAGCAAAGTGTAATTAACCAATCAAGTATAACTTGATATTTGATTGATTTGATTTGATTTGAAATGTTTTATTCAGTCACATCACACAATAGCAAACATTATCGACACAATTGTGACTGAAAAGGCACAGGCAGAAGCATAATGCTTATGTTAATGCCTGTCCTACATACCAAATTAAGCTACGCAGCATTCTTACAATATAAAAAACAAACAAACTCACAATAAGACAGAAGACAACAACTAACTAGCAAACAAGCAAACGAACAAACAAAACTAAACTACTATGATCTCCTCCCCCTCATGTGGACTAAGGGCTGGGAGAAGTTTCAGAGTCCTCCGTGGCTTCTCTGAGTTACAGGGGGTCTCGGCGTAGCAGTGCATGTCCATATGACGGTTGCAAATGGATAACAACTGTCTTCGTAACAAAAAGACACACCAAAAAACATCCAAATACCTCCATGCTGCTCGTATGTAATGACTGTCTTGTATTGAAGCCCTGACATGAGAAATTGTTCCGAAAAATGTTTAATAAATCTATGTTTTAAGCTTGTTTGTAGAGGAAGTTCCCAGTGTCTCAGTTCACTGCTCTGCCTGTGTGACCGGAGGAACAATTTCTCATGTCGGGGCTTCAATACAAGACGGACATTACATACGAGCAGCATGGAGGTAATTGGATGTTTTTTGGTGTGTCTTTTTGTTACGAAGACAGTTGGCAGAGGTGGGTAGTAACACGCTACATTTACTCCGTTACATTTACTTGAGTAACTTTTTGGATAAATTGTACTTCTAAGAGTAGTTTCAATGCAGCATACTTGTTCAAATTTGAGAAACTGTGGCTAGTAAATGATGAGGATGACGTCAGCCCTGGTATGTCGTGGATAATAGTGGATAATGTCCGTGAAGGTTCTCAGTCATCCAGGTCGTCTTATTCTTTTTCCTCCCTAGGAAGTTTAAACCCCATGCACACCTGGAGACATGACTCCTAATCACATGACCACCCCCCCAATCATAGGACACACACACACACACACACACACACACACACACACACACACACACACACACACACACACACACACACACACACACACACACACACACACACAGTTAGACACATCAGACACTACACCCACACAAAGAGCTTATGGACAGTTCATAGATCTTTCAGAGATAGGCCTATGTAAGTTATTGTGGCTGAATTTGTATTAATTTATGTTACTTTGTAAAAAATGTCATTTAGGCTTTTGTCTTAGTTGTTAAATGTTGTTCTTTGTCAATATCTGGATTTTTTCATTGCTATTATATGTTTGTGTATTTGATTAGGCCTACATTTACGCGCTGATCATTAAAGGAACAAATCAGAGGTTACTCAGCAGTTACTCAGTACTTGAGTAGCTTTTTCACCAAGTACTTTCTACTCTTTCTCAAGTAAATGTTTGAATGGCTACTTTTTACTTTTACTTGAGTAACATTATTCTAAAGTAACTCTACTCTTACTTGAGTAAAATTTTTGGCTACTCTACCCACCTCTGATGGACATGCAGTGCTGCACGGAGACCCGCTGTAACTCAGAGAAGCCACGGAGGACTCTGAAACTTCCCCCAGCCCTTAGTCCACATGAGGGGGAGTAGGAGATAATGAGTGGAATTTGAAATTTGGGTGAACTATCCCTTTAACATCAGAGGTCAACACATCGAGCTTCTTAAGCCCTAAAAACAGAGACGTTCAGTACGGAAGCGTAGCGCTGTCACACCGAGGGAAAAACAAGGGCTCAGTATCAGGTAATTCCATGAAAGGTTTGTTGTTATAACAATATCTTTTCACATGATTTTAACAATATCTTTTTCACGTTACCACATGAAATTATCACGTTATTTCGTGAAAATATGTTGAATACTGTGGTAGTACAGTGATTAGAGCAGTTAGCTGCCATGGTGACCGGGGATCGATTCCCAAGTGGGCTGCATATTGATTGGATGGCTACTTTTCTTACTTGAGTAAATGTTTTGGCTGCTCCACTCACCTCTGGACATGCAGAAGAACACTTGATAAATAAACTGTTTTGGTAAACAGTTCAGTGCAGTGACCTCTGACCCTGACCTTCTTGTTTCAGTCGCTCTCCTCCTGTGTTTACCGTTGCCTTGCCAACGCAGGCGGGAGGAAGAGGTGGAGTTGTTGAGGTTGACATTTTTCTAAGTGCTGTGTGAAATGCCAGAAAGCTAAGAGTTGATCTGTGGGACGGTGTCATGTGAGCTGTAGCTCCGCCCCCATCGACACCCCAGCAGCACTAAACAACTTTTTCTCCCTGAAGCTCCGCCCCCACACTGCAAAAACTCAAAATCTTACCAAGAATATTTGTCTTATTTCTAGTCAAAATGTCATTTCTAGTCAAAACAAATCTCATTCTACTTAAAATAAGACTCATCACATTAAAAGCAGCTTGTTTTTAGACACTTTTTACTTCTTTCAAGCAGATTTTCACTTGAAATAAGTAGAAAAATCTGATAGTGGAGCAAGTTTTTCTTTCTTATTACAAACACAAAAAACTTACTTTCACTGGCAGATTTTTCTACTTATTTCAAGTGAAAATTAGTTTGAAACAAATGAAAATGATCTAAAAACAAGTTAATTTTTAGGTGATGAGTCTTATATATACGGGCTTTGTTCAGCTGGATGCAGCCACCGCACCTCACACAGGCTGAGAAACAACCACAGACGCACTTTTACAGGAGAAAAAGTGTCTAAGGACAGAGGATGTTGTTACGATGCCATGTAAAGCCCTTTGAGACAAACTGTTTGTAAAAACGGGCTATAGACCGAATCTCCTTGTTACTTCCCGGTAGAAAACCAGCTGTAATGTGAATGAGATCAATAGTAACGAACAAGAGTTTAGCTATATATCATATTTTTCACGCCCTGTCACCGTTTAGACAAATCTGAAATGATTGAAGAAACATTACTATTTCTGTGTGTGTGTTTTGTGTTGCTATGTGTTGTATTTATTCAGTTTGGGGGAATCACAGTGTCTAGAAAGCATCAGTGGTTCAGCTGACAGGGACAGCTAACGGTAGCTAAGCTAATGGTGGTAGCTAAGCTAACAGTAGCTAAGCTAACATCAGGACGTCAGCTGTTAAAACCCTCCCGTTGTGGGACACGACATGAAACTACTCCAGTTAGCTCAGTCATGTTGGAACTCAGATATCCGCTGGAGAAAATATTTTTTCATGGAGCGTTTATTGAGTCACTGAGTTATCAAAGTTAAACAGGTAGCTAACCGTTAGCCCGGCTAATCTATGATATACATGACTAATTACAAAAATGTGCACACGTAAATAGTAATGTTTGTCCAATCATTGGTTTTATAGACTTTACAAACATCAGATTAGTCTAAACGGTGATATAGTGACATGAAAAATTAGATAGTGAAACTCTCGTCCGTCACTATTGTTCTCATGCTGGTTTTCTACCAGGAAGTAGTTGGGAACAACAAGGAGATTCGTTCTGTACTAATAAAATTGCCTTGCCTTACATCGTGTCGGCTCCTCACTCACCTCAGACTTCCTGAACCTCATGTGGTTGCACATGATGTCGAAGCGGGCCGCCGTCCGGCCGCCGACGCCCCCCCTCCGGCTGCCGACGCCCTCCACGAAGTGCGAGGTGAAGAAGAACGGGTAGAAGAGCTGGCTGTGCCGGTTGACCGGCAGGGCGAAGGTCAGGTTGCGGCTCTCGCCGTAGCGGTACAGGATGTTCAGGATGGTGCTGCTCGCCGTCTTGTGCGTCTTCAGGAAGACGATGTGGGACTTTGGCCGGCAGCTCGGTTCTGGTTCTGGTTCTGGACCTGCAGTCTCGGGGGTCCCGGTGCCGTGCAGGACCAGAGGATCTGGGTCCGGCCGCCCCCCCGGGTCAGAGTCCACCACATGGTTCAGGGTCTTATCCTTCACAACATCATCATGGTTCAGGATCTTATCCTTCACAGCATCATCTGATGGGTGTCGTTGGGCCCCCTCCGGAGGGTCTGGACCCGGCCGCCCCCCCGGGTCAGAGCCCGTCTCGTGTCGTTGGGCCCCCTCTAGAGGATCTGGACTCGTCGGTTCTGGTCTCGTGTTCTGACTGAAGTCCCAGACCACAGGACTCAGCTGCTGTTTGCTGATGGTGGATCTGAGATGTGGTGGTTCTGGTTCTGGTTCTGGCCCTGGTCCTGGTCCCGGTCCCGGTCCCGGTCCTGTCAGCTTGTCAGTCCTGGAAGACAGACAGTCACAGTCAGTGTGATGAAGTTTGTGGTGTTTAAAGGTTCAGTCTGGAGTTTTGAGCCCAAAAATCAACATTCGACTTGTACAAATGAAATCCGTCTTAATCGTCACCTCTGGGCTTTTAGTCCTGTGTGGTGGGGGCTGTGTCTGCAGTGTGTCTTTCGATAAATCTATGGTTTTGTCTCTATGGTTATTTTGTTATTATTAGTGGTGGTGGAAATGCTGGGCGAGCCGACCAGCGTTTCTTTACTTTCGGTTTCGTGGCGAGTCATGAGAATAACGCCGCCGAATCTCCGTTTATGGTGGGAACTACGACGGTATGTGATCGTCTTCCAACCTCTGACTTTAATTCTTGATGAATGAAAACATGAGTCTGTCTTGCGCCGGTCAAAGAATTTCACGGTGCGCGGAGGCTCATAAATGTAGTGTGGAAACACTTCGCTTTTCCTAAACTCCTCGTTGTCCCTTTAACTAGTCCTTCATACTTTGTGCTATTTCAACAATTCATACATCAAAATGTTCAGCTTTTCCGCAACATAGGTGACTTTTCTCTTTTCAACTATTCATACTTCATACATACGTCTTCAAACTCTGAAACTACTAGTCCTACTTTGAACCTCATTTACTTTCACTTACAGACTTCATTCAAATTCTGATCTGTAGACAAACTTCTAATGTATTCAACCTGTGTACAACTTTTTCATATCTTGTACCGTTTTTGAGATAAATCCTTTAAGACCGCATGTGCTTTTGTTAACAGTTTGTAGCCACACGTCAAAAATGCACAGACTTATTAATATAATAATAATTTTAAATATTTTTTAAATGCAGCTAGGGAGCTCTCTGCTCACATTAATTTTTTTTCCGAGCCGAGCAGATGGAGCTCCGGTTTGTAACGTGCTGTAAATGTCATTATACGAAGTTCCCTATTTCTACTTCTTGCTTGTATTCATACTATTCTGCTAAACTTTCAACTATCATTGAATAATCTCACATTCATGAAAGTCTCAACCTCCCGTTACCTCAAGTATTGCTATAGTCCAGTGGGTAAGGTGGCTGCTTGCCCACCCCAAGCTCATGGGTTTGAATCTCAGTCTTGTTAGTGAATCAGCCTCTTCTAACTGTGACTACGACCACTTGCCCTGGCTTGTTTTCAGATCTTGCATGAACAACCTTGATAATGTATATGCCCCCCCCCCCACCTTCTATCTTTACCTCTTTCTATCTTGGTTTGTCTCAACATGTTTCTTGTTTATACCGCTGCTCTAAGACGACTGTGTGCTCTCTGTGGCCTAGTGGCAGAGTGAAGGTCTACTGGCCTTGAGCTCGTGGGTTCGATTCCTCCCTTGGTCGTATTTGCATGTTGATCACTACTTGCACTATTTGCTAATTCAGCAATGGCGTTCAGCTGCTTTCAGCATTCACATGTATTTCCTTCAGGAAATGCAATTTTTATTTTTTTTAATTGTTTTATTTTTTCAATGAATAAAACAAACAAATAAACTAAACTAAACTGAACAGGTGAACATTTACCTGGCTGAGCGAGTGACAAAGGTCTGGAAGGCGATGCAGACCAGGACCAGGAGCAGCAGGATCCACAGAGAGTGACGCCGGCTGCACAGCCCCCTCCTCACACACCTGTAACACACACACACACACACACACACACACACATGAATTAAACTTATTGTGTAGTTTTAATGTGGCGGTGTATTTATTAAACAAATTATCCACCACTTTATTTTCCCATGATCCATTGCCACACGCCACAACGGAAGTGGGTTTTAGTAGCATTCTAGCGAGTGGCTAACTGGTAGCATTAGCCACCGGTTCTAGCGAGCAGCTAACTGGTAGCGTTAGCGGCTAACTGTTAGCGTTAGCCACCGGTGTAGGTACCACATGTGGGGGCTCCGGGCTGCCAAAACCGTTTTGACTAAATCTGATGTTTGTTAAGTCTTTAAAATGAATTATTGAACAAACATTACTATTTCTGTGTGCACGTTTTTGTAACTAGTCATGGTTATCGTAGTTGTTAGCTTTGCTGCTGCTGACAGCTAACAGCAGTAGCTAAGCTAACAGCAGGACGTCAGCTGTTAAAACCCTCCCGTTGTGGGACACGACATGAAACTACTCCAGTTAGCTCAGTCATGTTGGAACTAGGATATCCGCTGGAAAAAATTGTTTTTTCATTGACCGTTTATTGAGTTATTGTTTATTGACACTGCTAACGGCTAACAGCTAACGGTTAGCCCAGCTAATCTAAAATGTTTGTTCAACAATTGGTTTTATAGACTTCATAAACATCAGAGTAGTCACAACGGTGATATAGTGACGTGAAAATGTGACATAAAGCTAAAACCTCGTCCGTATTGTTCTCATTAAAACTAGGTACAGTTTTGCTTCCATGCATGTGTGAACGGCTTGTTGCTAGGCGCTTGACGTCATTGTATCATCACCAGCTCTGTTTAACATCGCTACACGGATCCACTCAATCGGATATTTTTTTATTTCTACACTTTTTTATCCGTTTAAAAATATCTCTGTTCATGTGGGTGAATTTGCAGTGTTGGTGTGGTTGAGAGGCCCGATGGACAGAAAAATGTGTGTTTAGGAATAAATCGTATTCGTGTCGTCCCGGCCTCAGTCTCCACAACACCGGCTACGTTTACATGGACAGTTTCAAACGGCTTCAGAAAGGTTTGGTTTGAATCAATGTCTTTGAAGATTTCAGCTTGAGCGTATACATGCGCCGATGAAACAAACGCTTCGAATGTGCCCGCAGCCGTGAGTGATTGCGTTACTATGCTTACAACAGTATTGATTACAGAAGTGCTACAGCTGTGTGGCCGAAATACATGGTTTGTTGAGCGCAGTCTTTGCTGTTATAATATTTCTCTGTATTAAACAGCAGCGTGGCATGTTCCTCTCTACAGAGCTGTTGTAATCCCAACCCTCCTTTATGGGTCAGAGAGCTGGACTCTCTACCGAAAGAACATCAGGACCCTGGAGAGGCTTCACCAGCAAAATCTTAGGAATCAGCTGGGAAGAACGCATCACAAACAACGAGGTTCTAACTCGCGCTGGCCTCCCAAGCGTGGAGGCTCTCATCGCCAAGAACCAGCTGCGTTTCCTCTGCCATTTACGTCGCAGGAAAGACTCATCCCTCCCCAAACAGACTCTGTACGGGGAACTGGCTCATGGTTCGAGGCCGATAGGTGGGCCAAAAAGACGGCTGAAGGACCAGCTCAAGCAGCTTCTTAAAAGGTTCAGAAACTTGAAGCAGACAGGACACAAGCTGCAGAAGCGAGGCGCAAACAAAGACATCTCTGCTCTCCTCCAACACTCTCATGTACAGACTGCCCCCGACTCTTTCATTCACACCTTGGTCTTTACAGCCATCAACAAGCACCTAGACGGAGAGCCCAGCAGGCTCAGAAGGAGAATGTCTAAAGCAGGGGTGTCAAACATGCGGCCCGCGTGCCAAAACCGGCCCCGGCAGAGGGTCCAATCCGGCCCTCAGGATGAATTTGTCAAGTGAGATAATTTGAAATTGCACATATTTTTATCAAGAAATTTCAGGTTGTTCATAAATGTTTTGTAAAAGGATAGTTTGTTAACTGTTAACATCTTAATAATGTATTAAAACAAAGTGAAAAATTCAAAGTTCTTTTTATTTATAGACTATCAAGCTATTATTTTACTGGTCCGGCCCACTTGAATTCAAATTGAGCTGTTTGTGGCCCCTGTACTAAAATGAGTTTGACACCCTTGGTCTAAAGGGAGGAGGAGAACAGATCCTTGATGCACGAGGTTGCCATGATGACCGCTTCCTCCTCCTCCTCCTCCTCCTCCTCCTCCTCCTCCTCCTCCTCCTCCTCCTCCTCCTCCTCTCTCTGCATGAAGTTTTGGACACCAAGTGGAAACAGCACTTCCGTATGACCCGCCAGTCCGTTATGAAATTTCTTGATCATTTCTTGATCAACCCGTTTCAAGTGTGTACATGACTGACAGATCTCTTGAGAAAAGGTTTAAAGGTTTAAACCACCCCCTTCAATCTGGTTGGAATTTCAACAGTAATTGAAACGGTTTGAGGTGTTTACATGAAGTATTTTCAATCGGTTTGGTCTCCCAAACTTTTCTGAAACCTTCTCGCAGCAGCGCTGACAACGCCATCATGACATCATCACCACTCCTCCTCCTCTCTGACTGACACATTCCCCAAGAATTCAGATGTTTCTAAATAGTTGGCCTCTGGTTCACCCCACACACACACACACACACACACACACACACACACACACACACACACACACACACACACACACACACACACACACACACACACACACACACACACACACACACACACACACACACACACACACAAACACACTCACACACTCATGTGAAGACACACTCTCTCTCAGGACTCCGCTACACTGTTGAAACTCTGAGACGCCAAAATAAAAGCTGTGAATCTCAGCACTTCCTGAATGTTTTCAAAATAAAAGCCTGCAAGACTATTTCCATGGAAGTAGTGTAGTAGTTTTACAGTAATATGAAAGTCTGTGTTAGAGTAAACAACTCTATCTACATCTTTCTATCTATCATCTCCCTCTCTCCGTCTCTTTTTTCTCTCTTTTTCTTCTTTCTTTCTTCCTTCTACCCCAGTTCTCTTTCTTTCTTTCTTTCTTTCTTTCTTTCTTTCTTTCTTTCTTTCTTTCTTTCTTTCTTTCTACCCATCTCTTTCTGTCTTTTTCTTTCTTTCTATCTCTCTCTCTCTTTTTACTTCTTCCTTTCTACCCCTTTCTCTGCCTTTTTACTTATTCATTTCTCTCTTTCTGTATTTCTTTCTATCTACCCCGTCTCTTTGTCTTATTACTTCTTTCTTTCTCTCTACCCCTCTGCCTCTCTCTCTCTCTCTCTCTCTGTCTCTTTCTATATCCATCCCCCTCTCTCTGTCTTTCGCCCATAGAAACACATTCATCTCTCAGCCTTCAAGTTTTATGTTTTAGCTTTAGCCTTTTTCAACATTGGCTTAGCAGTCTCTTCAGCAAACTCAGCATTGTTTCAACAATTTCTTCTGCTCATTCAGCAATAGAGTTCAGCTGCTTTCAGCATTCACACGCATTTCCTGCTGGAAATGCTTAATTTTTCTACTTAACTTTACTCTACTTTTTACTACAACTCCACAAGAATTTATTTTTTCTAGTTGTTTAATGTTCTTTATTATTTACACCTGTAGCTGTAAACCTGCTCCAACTTCTCCTTGTGCACTTGAACACATCACGGAGAAGTGGGCGGGGCTTAGACAGCTCCAGTTGGAACATTTAAAACACGAGTGAAATCTCCAGGTGTTTTACATGTGGCATGCAATGTGGTATGCAAATGAGGGGGCGGAGCCACAGGTGAATGCCACATGTTTCCTCAGGCGACGTGAACATCTGGAGCTCAGACTCACAAACACTCATGAACTCTTCACCTCTGAGACCTGAAACCTCTAAGACCTCTTTTCCACCAAACTGGTTCCAGTTCTAGTTCGGTGCTTAACTGGTTCAACTCTGGTTCCTCCAAAGAACCACTTTGCTTTTCCACTGGTGAGGAGCCGAGTCAGAGCCTCATCCCCATCCAGCTAGAGCCACTCCAGAGTATTCATCAACATGAGGGGAAGGCAATAATGACTGGAGGAATTTCATTTTTTGGTGAACTATTCCTTTAAACATGATCTCAGTGGTTCAGGTCTCAGTGGTCCAGGTCTCATACCTCTTTCCCACCGAACTGGTTCTGGTTCTGGTTCGGAGCTAGTTCCTGCTTAGCACCGGTTCTTGGTTCTTAGAACTGGTTCCAGACCAGCACCAACTTCTTGCTGGACCAGAGCTAAGAACTGGTTCTTCCAGGGGCTGGCAGCGGGGTTACCTTAGCAACAAGACCAGCAGGGTTACCTTAGCAACAAGACCAGCGCTAAGATATACAGACACGTTATCGCTACGTATTAAGTTTGTTTATCGATGTAAACACAGTTGAAGCTAACTAGCTGAGCTACAGGCAGTGGCTAACAGCAGCTAACGCTTATATCAAAACATATCGCCGTCAAACGTAGTTGCCGGTCGCGGCGATTACAGCGAAGATGGCTGCTTTTTCCTTCATTTTTTTCAGCCGGGTTTGGAGTTATGGCTAATTAAAAGCCTAGTCTGTGCTTCTACGTCGGGTCCGGTGTTCAACACCCGCAGGTCGGTCCGGGTTTTAATGTTCTGGTCCGTTTCTAACTGTAGCATCAGCGTTAGCCGCTGTTAGCTAGGCTGTTAGCGGCTAACAGGTCTGTTTCTAACTGTAGCAGCAGCAGAGACAGGACCAGCTCCTGGATGTGGAGTGTTTTTTATTCCTCAAAGTGCATCTGGAGACCCGGGAGGCCGGTTCCTAGTCCAACCAAAACTTTATATGAGAGTAATAGGGCCCGACACAAAAAACCTCCATAAAACTACACAACAACCATTTAATATTCCTCCACACTGCTCGTCCACTGCGATCAAAGTGTCCTGAAGGGAGACAGTCCAGAGTTTACTGGAAACTACCTCATTGAGGCAAGTCACCAGGTAAAGTCACTACAGGACTGTTGAGGCTGTAAAAATGTCCTCAATGAGGTAGTTTTGGAGGTTGGAAGACGATCAGATACCGTCGTAGTTCCGACCATAAACGGCGATCCGGCAGCAGCGTTATTCCCATGACCCGCCAGGCAGCGTCCGCGAAACTGAAACTATAGGAAATGCTGACAAAATAATGATAGAGACAAAACCATATATTGATCTAAAATGGGCCCATTAACAAGTGGTAACGTAGATTCATCCACATTAATATGAAACTCTTTTAGAACCAAATACAAACTGCTGGTTGTCCCTTTAACTCCTCCCTCTGAACAGCTCTGAAGGGCTGAGACGTTCATCTTCCTGCTCTTAACTCTGAAACTTAAAATTACATCACTAAGAGCTGCTTTTAGTCTTAGGAATCTTTGTGATCATAGAGACCAGAGACCAGATCTCAGAGTCCTAGACCAGCTGTGGAGGTTGTAGAGGAACAGTTAGAGATAAAAGTTCGTATTCAAATTCAAACGTCTCGCTCTAAATGCAAATTCACTTGTTCATCATCCTGTTTGTTTTAGCTGGTTCCACTACGGTCTCTGTGTGTCTGTGTGTGTCTGTGTGTGTGTGTGTCTGTGTGTGTGTGTGCGTCTGTGTGTGTCTCTCTCTGTGTGTGTGTGTCTCTGTGTGTGTGTGTTAGATTGTGCTGAACACACACTCTGTAACACAAACTGCTTTTAGCCACTTCATCATATTCAGATGTTTCACATTAAAAACCAGCAGCCTGGAGACTTCTAATGTGAAACATCTGTGTGTGTGTGTGTGTGTGTGTGTGTGTGTGTGTGTGTGTGTGTGTGTGTGTGTGTGTGTGTGTGTGTGTGTGACTGACAGCTGCTCTCCACCAATCACAGCCCAGAACAACAACAACGACAACAACAATCAGAGAGAAGACCAGCACCTGAAGAGGAACCTGAGCTACAACCGACACTCAGACAGATGTGTCCAGATGAGACGCTGTGTGTGTGTGTGTGTGTGTGTGTGTGTGTGTGTGTGTGTGTGTGTGTGTGTGTGTGTGTGTGTGTGTGTGTGTGTGTGTGTGTGTGTGTGTGTGTGTGTGACTGACAGCTGCTCTCCACCAATCACAGCCCAGAACAACGTCTACAACAACAACAATCAGAGAGAAGACCAGCACCTGAAGAGGAACCTGAGCTACAGCCGAAAGCTCCACAACCGACACCGAGACAGATGTGTGTGTGTGTGTGTGTGTGTGTGTGTGTGTGTGTGTGTGTGTGTGTGTGTGTGTGTGTGTGTGTGTGTGTCTGTGTGCGTGCGTGCGTGTGTGTGTGTGTGTGTGTGTGTGTGTGTGTGTGTGTGTGTGTGTGACCTTGGCCTGGACGTCCTCTCCACCTGGACGATAGTGTTACGTTATCAGGACCAATCAGCCGGCGGCGGCTGCTGATTGGCTCACGTTTCCGTCTCATGGAAACTGGGTCAGGATCCAGTATCAGGTCCAGTATCAGATCCTGAGCTGGTGACGTGACGCTGTACGCTGCTACGCTGCCCCCCCGTCCCCCCCGTCACCACGACGACGACACACTTCCTGTCTGTGTTGTTTCACAGGAATTAAACTAGGCCTAATTCATTTAATTGAGGTGAAATTCTCTCTCAGGAGAATAAAACCATTTAAAACCCAGAGTCAGTCAGGCCACACTGAGACCTGGTCCTGGTTCCACCCGGGACCTGGTCCACATCCTAGTCCTGTTCCTGGTTCAAAAATTAAACATCTTTCCAAGAATATTTGTCTTATTTCTTGTCAAAATGTCTCATTTCTAGTCAAAACTAAACTCTTTCCACTTAAAATAAGACTCATCACCTAAAAATCTACTTGTTTTTAGATCATTTTCATTTGTTTCAAACTAATTTTCACTTGAAATAAGTAGAAAAATCTGCCAGTGAAAGCAGGTTTTTTGTGCTTGTAATAAGAAAGAAAAACTTGCTCCACTATCAGATTTTTCTACTTATTTCAAGTGAAAATCTGCTTGAAAGAAGTAAAAAGTGTCTAAAAACAAGCTGCTTTTAATGTGATGAGTCTGGCTATCAAATAAAAGGCATAAAAGCCAAAAAATATACCTAAAAAAAAAAAAAAAAGATGGCGCCGTCCTCGTGGCTGCCTGTAGCCGCAGCTCCCGACGTCTTTTTTAAACTTTTGTTTATTTGTCGGTTCGTTCTTTTCGTTTGTTTTTCTGATACTTTGCTTCATACTTTTGTACATTACATTCTATTTTATTTGCTATTGCTATTTCATTATGTATAGTTTGTTCTTTATATTCTTATTCTTTATATTCTTATACTATATGTTGTTATCGTCACTGTGTGTCTGTGTAATGCTGCTGCTGCACTGTCATTTCCCAGCTTGGGATCAATAAAGTCTATCTATCTGTCTATCTGTCTGTCTGTCTGTCTGTCTGTCTGTCTGTCTATCTATCTATCTATCTATCTATCTATCTATCTATCTATCTATCTATCTATCTATCTATCTATCTATCTATCTGTCTATCTATCTATCTATCTGTCTATGTGGTCCAGATGTGGTCCAGCTGTGGGAATCGAACTTGCAGCAGGTCGTCGTGACAACGTTGTTAATTTCCCATCAGCATCAGTTACTTGACCTCACCTGCTCCTCTGAGTCCTAATCGACCAATCAGAGCGATGATCGCTGACACACATCGACCAATCAGAGCGATGAGCGCTGACACACATCGACCAATCGACCGGTATCGATTCTCTCTCTTCATCAGAGTCCAGAACAGCACCAACTTTCATTAGTGGCTGTTGTTGTTACCACTTCATTACACACTGCACAAACTCACATAACTCTTACCAAGAATATTTGTCTTATTTCTAGTCAAAACAAATCTCATTATACTAAAAATAAGACTCATCACCTAAAAATGAACTTGTTTTTAGATCATTTTCACTTGTTTCAAACAAATCTTCACTTGAAATACGGTAAGTAGAAAAATCTGATAGTGGAGCAAGTTTTTCTTCCTTATTATAAGCACAAAAAACTTCCTTTCACTGGCAGATTTTTCTACTTATTTCAGGTGAAGATTTGTTTCAAACAAGTGGAAATGATCTAAAAACAAGTTCATTTTTAGGCGATGAGTCTTATTTTAAGTGGAAAGTTTTGACTAGAAACGAGACACTTTGACAAGAAATAAGACAATTATTCTTGGAAAAAGTTTGAGTTTTTGCAGTGCATGGCGCATTACAGTAACTGTTATAACACGTCTATCTATCTATCTATCTATCTATCTATCTATCTATCTATCTATCTATCTATCTATCTAGTCTAGTCTAGTCTAGTCCAGTCTAGTCCAGTCTCTCCGTGTCTCGGCTCGGACCTGGACCTGTAGAGTGACCCACTCAGCTGTTCTGGGACTTGGACCGACTTAGCTCCGTAGTTCCGTGTTTACCGGGCGCAGCGGAGCCGCTTGGCCGCCGCTCGGCGCTCGGGAGGCGGCCAGCGGAGCAGCGACGCTCCGGCTGAAGCTCCGGAACCACGGAGTTAAAGCAACAAGAGAAGAGACTTACGAGGTGACGGAGCTGAGCGGCGGCTCTCGGCTCCATCTCCGCGGGGAAAACATCACCCGAACCCCGACACGAGTCCTGGTCTGTCCCGGTCCGGTCTGTCCTCTCCCTCTCTCTCTCCCTCTCTCTCTCTCTCCCTCCCTCCTCTACACTGAGACTGGAGCTCTCTCTCTCTCTCTCTCTCTCTCTCTCTCTCTCTCTGGACTCCTCCTGCTGAGCCGTCATCACTCAGAGAGACAGAGAGAGGGAGAGAGGGAGGGAGGGAAGGGAGGGAGAGGAGAAAAGAGAAAGAGGGAGGGGAGAAAAGAGAAAGGGGGGGAGGGAGAGAGAGGAGAAAAGAGAAAGAGGGAAGAGGGAGGGGAGGAGAAAAGAGAAAGAGGGGGGAGAGAGAAAGAGGGAGGGAGGAGAGAAAAGAGAAAGAGAGAGGGAGAGAGAAAGAGGGAGGGAGGGAGGGGAGAAAAGAGAAAAAAAACTGCAAAAACTCAAAATCTTTCCAAAAATATTTGTCTTACTATTTCTTGTAAAAAATGTCTCATTTCTAGTCCAAACTAAACTCTTTCCACTTAAAATAAGACTCATCACCTAAAAAATAACTTGTTTTTAGATCATCATCAGATCATTTTCACTTGTTTCAAACACATTTTCACTTGAAATAAGTAGAAAAATCTGCCAGTTAAAGCAAGTTTTTTGTGCTTGTAATAAGAAAGAAAAACTTGCTCCACTATCAGATTTTTCTACTTATTTCAAGTGAAAATCTGCTTGAAAGAAGTAAAAAGTGTCTAAAAACAAGCTGCTTTTTAATGTGATGAGTCTTATTTTAAGTAGAATGAGATTAGTTTTGACTAGAAATAAGACAAATATTCTTGGTAAGATTTTGAGTTTTTGCAGTGTACTAGCTCCTTATTAGTAATGATTAAGCACGTATTGACACCTCATTCTTCATTTTATTAATTTTTTTTATCCCTGTCTATATTCTGAAGGTTTTTACAGAGGGGATTGTTGATATATCATTCATACAACATTTTATTCCAAAAAAACAAAAACAAAAAAAGCGAAATTTGATATTTTAGGGCTGGTGACAGTATTTTCTCATTTACAGAGTGATAAAAAGAGATATCCAAATTCCTCATTGGAAAAAACTTCTGACTCTAATATAATATAATATATTCAACTAAATAAAACAAAGTAGCTTTATCCATTGTTCAGATTTATGTTCTGGAAATGTATGCAAATTAGTGCATATTTCATTAGATATTGCCCCATTTACACATTTACACATAAAATTTGACAAAACTTGTAATACAAAAAACATTTGTCTTAATGTGAGTGATAAACGTGGGAATTTCATGGTGATACGTGTTAATTTAAATTCTCAGAGTGACAAGTCAAAGTGACACTACTAAAATAATTCCATACTCACAAATAAAACAAATCGACAAAGACAATAAACAAAGATATTGCAAACAGTGGAAAACAGAAACTCAAACAATCAATAAAGTAGAATGTTATAATTTACTGGACAGAGAATTTCAATTGGCCCAATACAACATACAGACCATAAACTTTCCATTGAAACTGGTCGACTCGCCATGAAAGAGAACGGCTAGAAAGAGCAAAAAGAAGAGGGATTAATAAAGTAAACCAACCAACCAACCAACCATCCATCCAACCAACCAACCATCCATCCATCCAACCAACCAACCAACCATCCAACCATCCAACCAACCAACCAACCAACCATCCAACCAACCAACCAACCAACCAACCAACCAACCAACCAACCATCCAACCATCCAACCAACCAACCAACCAACCAACCATCCAACCATCCAACCAACCAACCATCCATCCATCCAACCAACCAACCAACCATCCAACCAACCAACCATCCAACCAACCAACCATCCAACCAACCAACCAACCAACCAACCAACCAACCATCCAACCAACCAACCAACCAACCAACCAACCAACCAACCAACCAACCATCCAACCAACCAACCAACCAACCAACCAACCAACCATCCAACTAACCATCCAACCATCCAACCAACCAACCAACCATCCAACTAACCAACCAACCAACCAACCATCCAACCAACCATCCAACCAACCATCCAACCATCCAACCAACCAACCATCCGACCGACCGACCGACCGACCGACCAACCAACCAACCAACCATCCAACCATCCGACCGACCGACCGACCGACCATCCAACCATCCAACCATCCAACCAACCAACCATCCAACCATCCAACCAACCAACCAACCAACCAACCAACCAACCATCCAACCAACCAACCAACCAACCAACCAACCAACCAACCAACCAACCAACCATCCAACCATCCAACCAACCAACCAACCAACCAACCAACCAACCAACCAACCAACCAACCATCCAACCAACCAAAGAATCTGTGTCCACTGTGAAACAGGACAATACAGTAGAGACACAAACTCACTTTGTCCCCAATACAAAGACATTAGAGAAAAATTATTTCCCAAATTTAAGGAAAAAATCCCTGACTTCCTCCAACAAGACAAAACCATCCAGATCCTTCTGGGAGAAGACAGACCCACACACACACACACACACACTTTATTTAGTATAGTTTTTTATTCTATACGTTGTAGTTTTTCATAACTCTGAAGTTGATTGTTGTGTTTCGTTGAGTCTTGTTGCTTTGACAACAACAAAGTCGACGTGACGTTCAAGACAATAAAGAGAATTTGAATTTGAATTTCAGAGAGAGGAGACCCTGAATCTGACTCAGTGTCTTACACTGTTGTGTAGTTATAGTTGTGTAGTTGTGTAGTAGTGGTGTGATACCAAGCCCAGAACCAGGTGGACCAGGTGAGTTTCCCCTCAGGTGACGACGTGTTTCAACAGATTCATCATCAGTCACAGGTCTCTGGTCTGTGTGAATGTGGTCTAGGTCTCTGGTCTAGGACTCTGTGTATCTGGTCTCTCTCTGGTCTAGGACTCTGTGTATCTAGTCTCTCTGTGGTCTAGGTCTCAGGTCTCTGGTCTGGGACTCTGTGTATCTGGTCTCTCTGTGGTCTAGGTCTCAGGTCTCTGGTCTGGGACTCTGTGTATCTGGTCTAAGACTCTGAGTGAATGTGGTCTAGGACTCTGTGTATCTGGTCTCTCTGTGGTCCGAGGCCTCAGGTCTTAAATCTGCTCTGATGTTATGATTTTACCCTGTTGACATTTATGAGCCAATAAAAGAGCAGTAGTTACTGGCTGCTGCTGCTGGACTGCTACTGCTACTACTACAGCTGCTGTAGCTGTAGCAGCAGTCTGCTAGGCAAGACAAGGCCGTTTTATTTGTACACTGCAAAAACTCAACATCTTTCCAAGAATATTTGTCTTATTTCAAAATGTCTCATTTCTAGTCAAAACTAATCTCTTTCCACTTAAAATAAGACTCATCACCTAAAAATTAACTTGTTTTTACATCATTTTCACTTGTTTCAAACTCATTTTCACTTGAAATAAGTAGAAAAATCTGCCAGTGAAAGCAAGTTTTTTGTGCTTTTAATAAGAAAGAAAAACTTGCTCCACTATCAGATTTTTCTACTTATTTCAAGTGAAAATCTGCTTGAAAGAAGTAAAAAGTGTCTAAAAACAAGTTAATTTGTAGGTGATGAGTCTTATTTTAAAGGGACAATGAGGAGTTTCTATTTGGTTATAAAAAAGTCTGATATTAATGTGGATGAATCTCCGTTACCACTTGTTAATGGTCCATTTTAGATAAATCTATGGTTTTGTCTCTATGGTTATTTTGTTATTATTAGTGGTGGTGGAAATGCTGGGCGAGCCGACCAGCGTTTCTTTACTTTCGGTTTCATGGCGAGTCATGAGAATAACGCCGCCGAATCTCCGTTTATGGTGGGAACTACGACGGTATGTGATCGTCTTCCAACCTCTGACTTTAATTCTTGATGAATGAAAACATGAGTCTGTCTTGCACCGGTCAAAGAATTTCACGGTGCGGAGGCTCATAAATGTAGTGTGGAAACTCCTCGTTGTCAAAACAAATAAGACTTGTCACATTAAAAAGTAGCTTGTTTTTGACACTTTTTCCTTCTTTCAAGCATATTTTCACTTAAAATAATCTGAAAGTGGAGCTATCTAAAACTAGAAGTTTTTCTTTCTTATTACAAGCACAAAAAACTTACTTTCACTGGCAGATTTTTCTATTTATTGTGAATTTAAGTGAAAATTATCTAAAAACAAGTTAATTTTTAGGTGATGAGTCTTATTTTAAGCGGAAAGAGATTAGTTTTGACTAGAAATTAGATATTTTGACAAGAAATAAGACAAATATTCTTGGAAAGATCTTGAGTTTTTGCAGGACGGTGGCCCTGAAGGCTCATTCTACGAGCGTCTCAGACCTCCTCCTCCTCCATAGCCATATTCAGCCCATGTCAACGATTAGATCAGATTATAATCTCATTAGATTATAATGCGATTAGCAGCAGTGAAGGTCGTTGAGGAGGCGGAGCTTGAACAGAGTCCATGGCGGTCTCTCTGAAAGTGGATCTTCTCCTCTCTTCTCTTCTCTTCTCAGACCAGAGCTGAGCTGGTCTGTGTCGGTATGTGAGTCCTCTTTGTCTGAGGGGGGGGTGAGGGCGAGGGGGTGGGGGGGAGGTTGACATGACAACGCCTCCTTTGTGTCCACCACCAACACGGAGGTAAACTGATCCGGCATCAGTCACAGTCACAGCCTCAACACGGCATTGTGCCGGTCTCGGTCCGGGTCCTCTGATTGGCCGCCCCGGCTGTCACCCCAACACATGATCCACATGCCCCCCACCCCCCCCCCCCATCAGAGGCTTTATCCAGCTGGTTTGTTTCTTTTCAAGAATTAAATCTGTTCCGAAACCCCCCCCACTCCGAATGGACAGACGGATGCAATCAGTCTGTTTGGTTATCAACTTGTGACTTGTATGAATATGAATTTGAGTAGTTTTTTAAACTGTAGCTTCTTGTGAATATTTCTGGTTTCTTAATCCATGATGACAATAAACTGAGTGTCTCTTTGGCTTGTGGACAAAACAAGAAAAAAAAGAAAATAATTGAATCTAGGAGGTTTTCTATCACAGTCGTATGTTGCCACTCCTGTGTTTTCTGTGTTTTCTTGTTGTCTAGTTCAGTGGTTCTCAACTGGTGGGTCGGGACCCAAAAGTGGGTCTAGACCCGTTCTGGATGGGTCACGGACAGCTGGTCAAAAAAGTAAATAATATTTAATGCACATCTGATGTTGGACATGTCTTTTATTTTGAAAAATAACTTATTTTGAAAGGCAGGAGACACGTGAACACATGCAGTTGTAATGCTCCTCCTCACTTTCTGATTATTTGCTCCATTTGCTCTGAATGCAAAGATATCAGTTTCTTATTAATGTGGCCTGAATGCAGTGAATCTGGTTTTGTTTTGTGGGTCTTTATTTTGTGTAATTTGATATTTATTCACTTTAGTGAACATGCTCTGAATGCAGAGATGCATTAGAAGTCAAATATATCGTTTTGTTGGTCTCCATTTTGTGCAGTTTGGTATTTTTTTTATTCACTTCCGTACATGCAGTTGTCATGGTAACTCCTCAGTTTCATTCATGTGCTCTGAAATGCACTTTGCTCAATAAAGAGCTAAATGAGTTTTTAAAGGCTTTAAAAAAAATTCTTGGTTTGAATTCTATAAAAGTGGGTCGTGACTTAATGACCATGGGACAATGTGGAGCCCAGAGTGAGACTAGTGGAGAACCGCTGGTCTCGTTGTTCTTGCAGAGTCAGTTGAAGTCGAGTGGGTTTTTCAGACCAGACTGGGTGTGGCTCGAGCACTGGAAACACGGCCATTTGTTTTCATCAATTTACCAGCCAGTGGGCAACACACATACATTGGAGTGAATGGGTTTTCTGGGCGCTTTTGCAATACCCATATCCTGCCACTAGGGGCGCATGAGGCTTACCACGGGAGTCAATGGTGGTGTCACTATGCTGTTTTTGTTTTTAGGTGTCTTGGTCATATCAATTTTTTTTTCATTTTTTCATTTATTAGTTTATTTCATAGGGACAGTGCACCACTAATCAACAGAGTTAAAAGAAAAACTGTAAGTGGGCCAGAGTTAGCCAACAAGGCTAGTTTTCGTCCGTTGTCCCTGGCCAGATGTTAAAGGCAACCTAAAAGCCAAAAAAAGGGGGCAACAATTAAGTACTTTAACGCTTATAATTTGTTTATTATAAAATGTAGATTGAAAAATTAATGTAGAAAACTGGATACACAACCGCCATTCCAACATCGGCCTTTAATCGTCTAAATGGCAACACTTAATTAGGCAACACTTTACTTGACGTCTATAACACATTATAACCATATTTATAATGAGTTAGAATGCAGTTATAGCACTGTATAACTATAATTATAAACACTCATAAATGATCATAATGCTTTATAACAATAATCATAACACACTATAAAGCATTTTATCACAACTTATAAGGTCAGGTATTATAATAGGTTATAATTGTTAGTAACTGGCTGACAATGCCCACATCGATAATGCATCATTAATATAGTTACAATGTGTTATAATTGGCTCATAAACGTGTATAACTCTCATTATAAACACTCATAAATTATCATAAGGCTTTATAACAATAAGCATAAGACATTATAGAGCATTATAACTCTATTATAATACTAAGACCTTATTAGCCATTATAAAATGCTCTATAATGTGTTATGCTTATTGTTAGAAAAGTCTTATGATAATTAATGAGTGTTTATAATGATAGTTATACACGTTTATAAGCCAATTATAACACATTATAACTATATTAATGATGCATTATAAATGTGGGCATTGTCAGCGAGTTACTAACAGTTATAACATTTTAATACCTGACCTTATACAGTGGGTACTAGTTTCATTTGGACGGTTTCACGCGAGATTCACGCGTGAGTCACGGGAGGCTCACGCGGATTTTTTGTGGAGGAGTAATTGTGTTTTCACCAGAAGCTGCAATGTGCCCAAACAACCGCCAGGTGGCATCTGTGAGCAGCAGATCGCCTCCATAAGACAGCAGCACGGAGCAGTGAACACGAATGGGGAATGCAATATAATAATAATACAGTAGCCTATAGTTTTTCCATGAGAAAAATGTAACGACGGCAGCTATACGTCTCACTCTCTTTTATCGATCCTCTTGTCAGCTCCAAACACACCCATCTGCACCGCGATTACGGACCACAGCGTGGTTTTCTACACAGCAGTTAATTAACTCAGTGGGTGATGCTGCCGGTGTGTTTTTAAAATGAGCCAACTACTGTAGGCTACAGTAGTGTTCATTCCCCACCTTGTTTGACTGAGAGTGTAGCTGGATGATTTCTCATGAATGAACGGGCAATAGCCTACCGTAAAACACCAAATAAAGGCCCGGGCGTTTATTTGCTTAAATCGCTCAAATCAACAGGCGTTTATTTGGGACCTGCGTTTATTAATTGTGTTCAACCTGGACCTCCTTCTGGGGAAAGAGGCTTCACTCTGTGGCGGCATGCGGCGGTGCCTACGTGCGTTCCTCAAGGCACTACAGCCGGGGCGGACTTGTTCTCTGTCTCGCTGACCTCCGCGGTCCTGGCCCGCACAGGTATCAGGAGACTGAGACCCCCCGTCATGTCGGTCCTCCGCCCTTACTGATCCGCAAGTTGCAAAAACCCTGCGGACGCCCAGTCTCTCCACTCCTCTCCCCACTTCAGCAGCTGTGTTGGCTCGCTCCACCGTCCTTTTTTTTTTTGATTGAATGAAGTAGGCCTATAACTAATAATAATGCAACGTATAGCCTAAATAAATATGCGTATGAGTAATCAGAGAACAGTAGGCTGTTTACGCTACTTTTAAAAGTCATTTAAAACGAGGAGCGAGCCGAGCCGACACTGTGCAGCCCAGGACAGGTGCTGAAGTGAGGATGAGAGGAGTGTACAGACCGGGCAGGAGCAACCAGCCCAGAGGCGATCACTGATATAGCCTATATGTGCGGCTATATATACCGTAGGCCTATGTGTGTGTTTGTGTAATGCAGGGGTGCTTTAAAAAAAACACAGTTGTCTGGACAGCAGGCATTTTTCTTACAACCAACCTCAAAAGCGAGGGCAGGTCCGCCGAAGCATCATTCCGCCCGTTGTCTTTGTTGTCACTTTGTTGTCGCTCCACAGAGAGCACATGGCTACTTAATTATGCACGTGCTGACCATATATGGTTGTGAGGCATTCTGGGGGTGGAATATGAGGTGTGTTCATGTCCGCACCATTCTTGGGTCCGGTGTGATGTATCAATGGAATATTGCGGAGAGTTGTGCGTACGCACAGCTTGATCAGTGTTTCCCACAGAAAAAATAAATAAATAAATAAATAAATGTGTCCACGGCACGTGTGTTTACGTGCGGGCACCGCACGCGAGAGAGGCGGCAGGTTGAGAGGCTGACTGGCGGAGATGAGAGATGGTGAAACGCTAGCATGGTTATTTAAAACACCATCTCTGATCTCTGCCCGCACATAGACAGACACAGGTTCACAGACAGGGGCGCACGGCAAATGCAGCTGCAGCGCTATTAAACTAGAGCAACAGCAACTCTCATATTTAAATTGTGTTTTATATTGATTTCATATATTTCACTGATTGCAATTAGGCTATAGAATGCTGTGTGTTTTATTGAAAGTGAGGCTATAGGTGAAAATCGCTACATGGGGTTTGCCGGTGCATATTCTCATTTGTCCAGGTCATAGTATTTCAAAGGAGGTTAAAATGTAAAGCAACTGGACTTAGTTATTTGTCTAGGAAGACGTTTCACCTCTCATCCAAGAGGCTTCATCAGTTCATGTAGCAGCTGACCAGGCTGGGACTGGTCCAACTATCTGGTGTGGAGACTCACTATTTAACCTCTTGTGTGGGCGTTTCACAAGGGTGATGATGTCACTGGTTCCCTTTTGTGCTCCAAGTGCCAACGACAGTCGTTGGAGTGACAGTCGTTGGAGTGACAGTCGTTGGAGTGACAGTCGTTGGTGGGAAGTTGGTTTCGAAACCAACTTCCCACCAACGACTGTCACTCCAACTACTGTCGTTGGCACTTGGAGCACTAAAGGGAACCAGTGACATCATCACCCTTGTGAACGCCCACACAAGAGGTTAAATAGTGAGTCTCCACACCAGATAGTTGGACCAGTCCCAGCCTGGTCAGCTGCGTACATGAACTGATGAAGCCTCTTGGATGAGAGGTGAAACGTCTTCCTAGACAAATAACTAAGTCCAGTTGCTTTCGATTTTAACCTCCTTTGAAATACATGGGGTTTATATGCAGCGGTCTGTAGGACCATAGACACATCAGCGACACATTAGCACCTTCATTTATCTCTGATCAATAGGTGTGCTTGTGGATACTTCACTCAAGTAGGCTACAGCCCTGCCCCCCACAGAACTTCACACAGCTGTTCAGTCAGCTTAGAAAAACCGGTTCTTACAATAGCTACCTCTCCTCACACTTTTCATAAGCCGGAGGACAAAACTGTAGGCTTCATTGTTTCGTTTCATTTCGTTAAGTGAAAATCATCTCTGAATTATGGAACTAAAAATAAAATAGGCCTATCTTTAAAAAAAAGATCCTATGATATTTAGCCTAATTGCATTATTTTTATTCAAATGTGACTGAGACCTTTATCTACCTAAACAGAGGGTAACATGAATAAATATCCTGTTTTGTATTTTTCTGGAAACTGTTAGCCTACGTGACCGCGGCACTCTCTCCCCCCTCTCTCCCTCCCGAATTGGGCATATTATGATAAATATAACTGTAGATGAAAACAATAATTGAAGAAAAAAATAAGCTATTGTCGGCCCGAGGTATAAATGCCCAGAAATCGAATGTTTCATTTGTGTAAGTTGTAAGCTTCAGAAACCATCACACATGGAAAAGTCACGGACTGAGAGACCTGTAGTTTTAATGTATAAACAAAGTCATTTACGTAAGAAAAACACAAACGCCTGTGTGAGACCATCTGGGTGGTTCTAGTGTTAACATTAGCCTAATGAAGAATGAAGAAAACACGTTACAAATGAACTATGACCGAATTGACAGCAGAAACAGTGTGCACTTATCTCAAGGAAATTTAAATCGAATGCAACTGTAACTTGTAATCCAAGATGCTTCAGCCTCATGGATGAGAGGTGAAACCTAGACAAATAACCAAGTCCAGTTGCATTCGATTTAAATTTCCTTGAGATAACTATGACCGGGAGTCCGGGACAAATGAGAATATTCACAGGCTTAGTGCATGTGCACACGCCGGCCGGAGTCACTCGCAACAATGTAGCTTTCCCTCGATTAAAGTAGTTCTGTCATCTCCCACTTTGTACCGGATAAGAGACAGCACCCGACAGATGCTAAATGTTTGGATGCAACAAAGTCACTGTTAACAAAATCAGCATCTAATCTGTCCCTTCAAGAGCAGCTGCTGACAGATGTGCATTATTGCTCTGCTCGTGAGTCCAGCAGCATCGGGTCCAGGCTGCTGGCACGGACGTAGCGATCGTGGGCTGTGAGTGGATTGTTACATTCACCAGAACTTGCAGAACTCAAACTACTCAAACTTGGAGCCACCCGGCCAGGCTACAGGAGAGATCAAAAATATGCAGGGGACCCCCAAAAGGCTGAGAACCACTGATCCTGTTGAACGTAGGCTACTGTAACCACTGTGAAACAATAAAAAAACAACATTAATCTGATTGACCGGCGTAGCGGTCCCTCTCTCCATCCACTCTCTAGCTCTCTCGACCACAGCTGCAAATGAAGTACCTATGGCATATGAACAGCGCCACTCTCCATTGCAGCTACGTTGTGGTCAAACGTGGAATTACCCCCAAATCTTTTGAGCTGCATCTCAGTACGATGCTTCCACCTAGTGGCTACAGTGTGACCTACAATTTCACGCAACGCGTGAATCACGCTTTCCGTGAGGGAAACGTCCAAATGAAACTAGTACCCACTGTAAGTCATGATAAAAAGCTTTATAGTGTGTTATGATTATTGTTATAAAGCATTATGATCATTTATGAGTGTTTATAATTGTAGTTATACAGTGCTATAACTGCATTATAACTCATTATAAATATGGTTATAATGTGTTATAGACGTCAAGTAAAGTGTTACCCTTAATAATGTCCCGTCATTCCGACACTTCTTACCTCCTATGGTCGGAATGACGGTATTTTTTTCTTTTTTTAATCATCCTGCCTTTCCGACAATTCCTTTAATAGCGTTTTTTTCACATTTCCTTATATGGAAAGCCTTGTCAGAATGGTGGGACGTTAGCATGTCGGAATAGCGGTATGTCGGAGTGGTGGGATGTCGGAATGACAGCATGATGTAACCGTTGGGGTTCGTCAGCTAGCTAACGTTAACTCGTCTGTGCAGATTCTCATTTGTCCAGGTCAAAGGCGTCGCTAGGCAACTGAATCATGTCGACTGGACTCGTGCTGCGTCCAAAACCACTCAGAAGTCAAGTCGGAAAAAAACAAGCTCCGAGTTGTAAAAAAAATGAGTTGAACGCCGTGAAACTCTGAAATTACAGGTCGGGAACTCAAGTATCATTTCAGAGCTCCGACTTTCCGACTTGACATCACGACAACATCAAAACATGGCGGCCCTCGTCTTAAACGGTTAGAATTTAGACATTTTAACTCATTTGTTGAGGTTTTAATGCATATTTTTTTGTGTATTATTGCAGTACACTATATTAAATATGTTTATATTGTTGTATTGTGTGAAATTGTGTTCCTCGTATGTAACGGAAATAACATTTAATGGTTATATCCAATCCAATCCAATCACTTTAATTGTATAGCAGATTTTTTTTTAAACAACAAAGTTACCAAAGTGCTGCACAACAGATACAAAACAGTAAAATGAATAAAGTTAAAGTTAATATACAATAAATTAAAAGCATATAAAGGGAATAAGAAAACCATAAGATCAGATAAAACACTGAGAAATATAAAAAATACAATTAAAGACAGAGACAACACAACTCTCACGCTGTATTAAAAGCCAGGGAGTAAAAGTTGTTTGTGCTTGTAATAAGAAAGAAAAACTTGCTCCACTATCAGATTTTTCTACTTATTTTAAGTGAAAATCTGCTTGAAAGAAGTAAAAAGTGTCTAAAAACAAGCTACTTTTTTTTTAATGTGATGAGTCTCATTTTAAGTAGAATGAGATTTATTTTGACTAGAAATATGACAAATATTCTTGGTTAGATATTTAAGTTTTCGCAGTGCTTCAGTTACAGTGCAGCTAGTTCACTGACTTGGTGGTTTAATCTTTTTTCTTTTTTGATATGAGGCCATCTTTGTTTTCCCTCTCGAGCTTTAACTGTTGCACTGCAAAAACTCAAAATCTTTCAAAGAATATTTGTCTTATTTCTTGTCAAAATGTCTCATTTCTAGTCAAAACTAATATCTTTCCACTTAAAATAAGACTCATCACCTAAAAATTAACTTGTTTTTAGATCATTTTCACTTGTTTCAAACTAATTTTCACTTGAAATAAGTAGAAAAATCTGCCAGTGAAAGCAAGTTTTTTGTGCTTGTAATAAGAAAGAAAAACTTCTAGTTTTAGATAGCTCCACTATCAGATTATTTTAAGTGAAAATCTGCTCGAAAGAAGGAAAAAGTGTCTAAAAACAAGCTATTTTTTAATGTGACAAGTCTTATTTTAAGTAGAATGAGATTTGTTTTGACTAGAAATAACATTTTGACAAAAAAAAAAGACAAATATTCTTGGTAAGATATTTGATTTTTTGCAGTGTGGTTTATAATATTCTCTGTGTGTTGGAGGTTATAAACCAGTAGTTTTACACATATCAGTATCAGACTGAGGGGGGTGTTGAGTAAACGTTATGTCATGGTGAGCTAGTTAGTATATCTAATTGTCATTTCCCAGCTTGGAATCAATAAAGTATATTTCTATCTACACTGCAAAAAATCAAATATCTCACCAAGTATTTGTCTTATTTCTAGTCAAAACAAATCTCATTCTACTTAAAATAAGACTCATCACATAAAAAGCAGCTTGTTTTTAGACACTTTTTACTTCTTTCAAGCAGATTTTCACTTGAAATAAGTAGAAAAATCTGATAGTGGAGCAAGTTTTTCTTTCTTATTACAAGCACAAAAAACTTACTTTCACTGGCAGATTTTTCTACTCATTTCAAGTGAAAGTGTGTTTTAAACAAGTGAAAATGATCTAAAAACAAGTTAATTTTTAGGCGATGAGTCTTATTTTAAGTGGAAAGAGATTAGTTTTGACTAGAAATAAGACAAATATTCTTGGAAAGATTTGGGGTTTTTGCAGTGTATCTGCTGTGAACCAGAATGAAGCTCAGTGAAACGGTCCAGATTCACTCGGTGCAGATTCCTGTGG
Source organism: Trachurus trachurus (assembly GCF_905171665.1). Classification (NCBI taxonomy): domain Eukaryota; kingdom Metazoa; phylum Chordata; class Actinopteri; order Carangiformes; family Carangidae; genus Trachurus; species Trachurus trachurus. Next base: position 40,441,281 of record NC_139892.1, read on the forward strand.
AAGCCGGGAACGCTTGGAGCTCAACATGGGAATAAATCAGAGAGAGAAAGTGGGAAGAGGTGGTTTTGGAAAATGTTTGGTGGTGACGAGGGCGGAGCAGCCGAGAACAGAGAGGGAGAGAAAGAAGGAGAGAGAAGGGGGGAAAATGGGAAAAGAGTCGTATTATCTTTCACTTCTCAGGGGACGGGGGACCGGCCGGGGCTGAACCCGAGACCGGAGCGGAGATAATAACACAACGTTACCACACAGAGTTGTTTTAGAGGGAAATACAGAGACTGCTTGATGAAAAACTGTCCCTGAAGGCAACGACCATCATGAATTTCCCTCTAAAACAACTCTGCACTGCAAAAAATCAAATGTCTTACCAAGAATATTTGTCTTATTTCTAGTCAAAACTAATCTCATCAAATGATGAGACTCATCACATAAAAAGCAGCTTGTTTTTAGACACTTTTTACTTCTTTCAAGCAGATTTTCACTTAAAATAAGTAGAAAAATCTGATAGTGGAGCAAATTTTCTTTCTTTATTACAAACAGAAAAATCTTGCTTTGACTGGCAGATTTTTCTACTTATTTCAAGAGAAAACTAGTTTGAAACAAGTGAAAATGATCTAAAAACAAGTTCATTTTTAGGTGATGAGTCTTATTTTAAGTGTAAAGAGATTAGTTTAGACTAGAAATAAGACATTTTGACAAGAAATAAGACAAATATTCTTGGAAAGATGTTGAGTTTTTGCAGTGAAGAGGTCCAACACGAGACCCCCGGCCTGTCTGCACTGCAAAAACTCAAAATCTTTCCAAGAATATTTGTCTTTTTTCTTGTCAAAATGTCTCATTTCTAGTCAAAACGAATCTCTTTCCACCAGGGGTGGACTGGGACAAAAATTTGGCCCTGGACTTTTTGGTCCAGACCGGCACACTATCAGCGCACGGATATTTTGCCAACTAGCACCGTTGATGTACAAACACACAAGCACGATATACAATATACAACAAAGTAGAGGAATAGTGTGGACTAAGTTAAGTTTGGACACGATTACATGCACATAAAGGGCCCTAGTTTCTTGGCGCAGTGCAGGTGGCGCAAGGTAGCGCAGCCGGTCTAATGCAAGTTTCGACCAGCGCAGCCTAGCGCAAAGTCAGATTGGAAGATTGGCAGATCGCGCTGCGCTGAGATAGGCGTGCCCGCCCAGCAGGGGGAGGCGTCACAGATTCAGCTTGGTGCAGTGTAAGTTTTGTGCGAAAATGTCCCGCCGAGGTTGCGCTGAAAGCTCGCCACCTCCAACCTGGTCTAGTCTCAGCGCAGGGCGGAGCGCAGCAGGTGCAGTGGAAGTTTGGCTGACTGACCTGCAGTGCACACACGTCACCAAGACCTCACAGGCAGATCTCCACAGTTCCAGACACATTTCAATGCAATAAATATCCACAATAACCACTATTTAATGCAACTAATGGAATCAACACGTGAATTTATATCTATATAGATTGTCCCGTCACATCTGACGTCAGATCAAAGCAGAGATCAAAGGCTGTCGGCGCGTAAAGGAAACTCCACCTGAATTAACACAGCAGGGACGAACTGGCACTGAAAAGCAGCTGTGGATGTCCCAAAAGCAGGACTGAGGGTGGATGACTGCATGTCTCTGCCGTGTTGAGATACCACTCTGCCCTTGTGATGATCGCTTTATTTATTTATTTACTTATTAATTCATTAGCGCGAGCGACTGCATCACGCAGCCGTAATGAAAAACAAAACACAAATCTTCATCTCTCTTATTAGATACATAGATTAGTGTAGGCTACACCTCTCATCTTGCTTACACAGGGTTTGAATAAATGTGAGTTTCTTTATTAGTTTATTAGTTGTTGTTTCTTACATTGGGCAGGGGTTCTCAGTGTATCAGATCAAACCTGATTAAGGATATTAGTAAACTCATTATTGGTCACTCTGAGCTCGGACCTCCGGACCGCACAGCTGTTTCCTCCTGGGAGAGGTTCGGCCTCTGGCGTCGCTGTCTCCTCCGTCCATGTCCAAGTATAAAATGACAAACTTGCAGCGCGCATCGCCCGCCGCGCAGTTAAAGGTGAGGAGAGGAGCTCATTTGATTGGTGAAGATCTGACTCGGCTGTGTCAAACCCACTCCACGCCTTTCTCTCCTCCTCCTGTCTCCCTCCCGCCCTCTCTCCTCCCTCTTCACCGTTTGCGCCGGTAGGAGGGACGAGGGGAGGGCTTGCGCTGGTCTAAGTCTGACTGCGCGGCCCACCAGACTTGCGAAATGGACCTGGGCCACACCCCGTTGACGTGGCGAAGCTGCGCTGAGGTTAGACTTCACCTGGTCTAAGAAACTAGGGCCCATTGAGTCTGCATGCAATCAGAACTTTGGCTAGTTGGCTAAAGTATGGAAAACAATAGTACAATTATCTGAAAAATGGACAAACAATAATTTTATCTTAGAAAGACAGTACATGAGTAATCTGTATGCAGAATGATGTTTTACTGTAACAGTAGTTAATTGGTGTTTTATAAATTTTAACTGTATAATGTTAAACTGTTGAAAGGACAATAAACCATAAACACTGACTGAAAAAAATATGGAAAGCATACATATTTGTTGTTAGCTCAATGTCCTTCATGACCAAATTTGAGTGAGGGCACTTTAATAAAAGCAACTAATCAGTTAATCAGGATAGTATATGAATATATTGTTTTCCAATACTTTAGATAATTTAGCTGTAACACACCACACCATCAGAGTTATTAGCTATAGCTATTTATTATGTCAAGTAAAGTTCATAGCAACCGTTCTGGACCATTTACAGTATTTTAATGAATGTTTATCCACACCATTCTGCAAAGCACATACCTGCTTAACACGGTTATCTCTACCTCCTTCACATGGTGGAGAGTCTTCTCAACACTTATTTTTTCAGCCTCCTCCTGCACCATAAGGGCACTGGTAATGGGAGCTTCACTCCCTTCAGACTCACGTGAAGGACCTGCTGCTGAAGCTGCAGCATCGGTGCTTCTAGCCCCGGCCTGGCAAGGCGGCCCCTGCAGCAAACATCTGTGTAATTGTTGTACTTTTAGCAGTCTGTGCTGCTAGAGCTTTTTTCCGCGCCGCCTTTGCGTTTTTTTTACTTTTCTTTTCCGTTTTCGTGCGCTGGTGCGCGCTCTCTCTTTCTCTATGATTCCTCATCATTAAAAGTGATTGGACGAGGGGGGGTCTAGAAACATGCGTGGGTGGGACTCCTGGGCCTCTGTGGCCTCTCATAGGGCCATACACTGAAAGAAATTTGGAGTGTTATTTACTTAGGAAAACCTAGGAAAGTTTTTGCACTTAGAAATTGTAAGTAAATTCTACAAGGGCGATCATCAAGTAAACCTTACTTGCAGGATACAAGTTACTTTTACTAGCAAACCTCAAGTAATTTACTGATTATTATTAATATGGACATTGAATTTTACTCTCTCCTTCTTTGTAAGTTTTACTCAGACTCTGACTGCTGCAAACTGAAAAATCTCACCTAAAATCAATGGCCTTTCAAGGTAATTTTAAATACCTTTTTAAGTTTTTATTTATGGGCTATATGTAAGTAACATTTACACAGCATTTTACATATTTTCTGCAGTTCAAATTGCCTAAATTTGTTCTTGATGTTTTTGTGTATTGAAACAATGACTTTAAAAATGAGGCAGCTGTTAATTCAACACGTTTATTTTTCTGTGAAAAAATATGTTTTTCAATCAAACATGTTCCACAAGGTTTGCAAACAATACAACACTCACATCTGTGACCCTTTGAAAATGGCCCCACAATCCAACAGTTGAGAACCTCTGGTTTACCTTGAAAATGCTGATCTAACTTTCCTTCATTACTTTTCTCTATTCCTTCCCTTCTTCCTCGACCCGAAGACAGCACGCATTCATTAAGTGCAACAAGTTGAAATAAAAAATAACATCATTAAAACGAGAACATAGACAAATAGCCACATAAACAAATGTGCTGTTTTTTTCTTTTAGTTCCCTCTTTGAAAGGACAACTCTTGGGTCAAACATGTGCACTGAAGCTATAAGCTTGTTTCGCAGAGACAGGATCTTTGGGGACAGCTTAAGGACATCAAGCTCTAGAAGAAGCTTCTTGAACACTTCAAAAGTGTACTTCATTTTTGGTTGGTAACTCAAGTTCATGGCATAAACAATGCCCATCAGCAGGAGACAGGCCTTTGCAACACTTCCACAGTTGTCAAATACCTCAGTCCCTTCAACCAATCGACACATCAGCGTCGGATGCACCTTCATCTTCTTCTCCTGTGTGGTAGACACAGATCCTCAGGACTTGCTCAGCCTGGTCCTCTTGAGCTGTCTCTCTGCTGATACCCTGTAAAATATATGTGGATCCATGTTCAGGTGCATAGTAGAGCTTAATTTTTTATTCAAGTTACAGACTACTGTCAAAAATACAAATATTTCGATAACAGCTTAAGTTAGCCATCACTTTTACATTCACAAACAACCTGTAGTAAATCAGGCCTTATGGACCTTATGCACAACTCCAGTGATTCCTGAACTTTATTTCCTGTCTAATTATGGGAAACACTAAATAATACAGATGTGCATGTAGCACGCAGAGGAGAGGAGAAGAGAGAAGGGGGGAGGTAAGAGGACAGAGGAGAAGAGAGCAAATGGGAGAGGAAAGGAGGAGAGAGAATCAAAGAGAGGAGAGAAGAGGAGAAATGAGGGGAGGAGACAGAAAAGAACACAAGAAAAGGGAGGAGAGAGGAGAAAAGAGAAGCGAGGAAAGACAATCGTTACCTCAAATTTTCGAATATCATCGTCTCCAAAAATGATGCGGAGCTTTGCTGGTGTGCCCATCCTGGCAGAGAAAGCTGTATCAGAAACACAAAACATATTTGTTAATCTTTGCAGACATTCATTCTAATGTTAAGTTTAACTTTTAACTCAACTTTTTTTCTTTTTTTTTTACCTGAATAGCCAGATGACGTTGTTTGGGACACTGCTTGCTGTAGTTGCTGCTTGAGAGGGGACTGTGTCAACAGCAGAAAGTCGGTGGTTTGGGCTTAAGGACAAAAAAACATAGACAAGATAAGACATCAAAACTACATAATACTACATTAAAACTACAGAATCATGTAACCAAAATAAACTGTACCATTGTCAAACCCATGTCGTTTTGATAATATGCTTTCAAAATATTTTAAAATATCACTTTTACTTTAAAAAAAACTTGATTGAAAATCAATATCGATTGAAACTCAGTGGCTGGTTCAGATAGACCGCAGCAGAAGGGGTGCGTTTGATTTCATCTCCGGGCTGCCCAGCGGCACACAAACAGCGCGTGAACGTCATTCATAGAGGCTCCGCCCGCTCGGTTCTAATGTGCTGAGCGTGAACACAATCAACGCACCCACCGGCGTGAGAGAGAGGAGACGCGGTGGTGTGTGTTTGCTGCTGTCAGGAGTCAGGTCTTGGGTACCGTTAAACTTCTAACAGCCCAACTACTGGTGGGGAGAGAAGCACCGCGCCGTGTCACAGCCTCTGGCCGCAGAATGTGATGTCTCTCGGTCAAAGCAGGTCAGGAACAACGGCCCCACACCGGTGGTCGTGGCCCGCTTCGGCAGAGAGATCACCACTTTCTGCAGCTGTAGGACACGGTGCTCGTGCTTTGAGCTGCAGGAACGAGTCGCGGGTGAACGTGAAGCAGCTGAGCTCCAACACAACCCGTCCATGTGCCTGTGTAACGTAACGCCAGCGAGGGAGAGAGAGAGGCAGGCGAGGCCTAGGGCAAACACTGGATACGACGGTTAACAAGTGCCCCCCGCCCCAGTCGACAAAGGAGTATTCCAGTAACGTTAGGCTACTACTCGAGTAGTGACCCCGAACCTTCGGATAGTTAAATATGCCACTCGTTGCAGCCCTAAACATGTCCGGCCACATAACCACCGTCAACTTCACATTAAAAGAACGTGCTCGACCTTCCGGAAGCTACACATTTCATAAACACAAAACAAACCACTCGTTTTGTATAAACCTAAGATAATTATCAAAAACCATGATATTTGAACTTTTCATATGCAGGAAAACCCCTGAATGACTTACCTTAAAGGTGATTTAGCCGCTCCTGCTGCCATTAAACCTGACCGCCGTCACCGTCTTCAAATGTTGGCGGTTATAGACGCGCATGCGTCCTGGAGGCGAGCATGGTCACAAGGCGCATGTGCGGATTCATAACGTGAAAAACTATTAAAACTTACTTGATATTTCTAAGTTCATGTGCAATGATATGAAACCTTTGAATATTATGTGAAAATATCTAATAAAACTTACTCTTCCTACACTGTTTATTTATTACATGAATGACATATATAGATTTACTTGAATAATTCCAGTTCTCACTGATACTTACAATTAGAAAATAAAAATTATGACAGTTAACCTAATAAATATTACTACACCACAAAATCATTTTTTTCAGTGTAGGGCCATTGGGCCAGGTAGACAAGCCACTAGGCCAATCGTCACCTCTCTGCTGTGTCTGCAGCTGAGCACTGTGGGCCGAGCCGATGCATGTCTCTCTCCCTGGGCCGATGGCGAAAAAAAAAGTTAAATAAATATATAAATTTTAAAAAACGGCCGCCTATCGGCCCATTAGTGGCCGGCCCACCGGGAAAACTCCCGGTACTCCCTATGGCCAATCCACCCCTGCTTTCCACTTAAAATAAGACTCATTACCTAAAAATTAACTTGTTTTTAGATCATTTTCACTTGTTTCAAACACGAGGCCCCGTCTGAGACCACTGGAGGTCCAACACGAGGCCCCGTCTGAGACCTCCAGTGGCCTCAGACGGGGGTGTGGTGATGAATGAGGTCACAGATGTAGCTGGGGGCTTGGCCATGGAAAGCTTTGTATGTGAGCAGTAAAACCTTAAATTGAATTCTGAAGGATATTGGTAACCAGTGCAACGAGGCGAGTATGGGAGTGATGTGACAGGACTTTTTTGACCGGGTGAGAAGTCTGGCTGCTGCGTTTTGAATGAGTTGAAGGCGGTCGATGGATGACTGATTGAGGCATGTGAATAGTGAATTACAATAGTCCAGTCTAGATGAGATGAAAGCATGAATTGCCATTTCTAATTCCGAATGAGATACTATGGAGCGGAGTTTGGAGATGTTTCTCAGATGGAAAAAGCAGTTTCTGGATAGTGATTTTACATGTTTGTCTAGGTGCATGGATTGGTCGAATTGCACCCCGAGGTTCCTGATGTCGGTATGGATGTGGTTTTTGAGGGGACCCTAGATGTTCTTGTACCTTGTGTTATGTTGCGTTAGAGCTCTGGACCCAAATGCAGAAGACCAGACGTGGGTGTGAGTCAGACAGTCGGTTTATTGGGACAGAGGGACAATATGAAGGTAGATTGTGTGGCAGGGGGCAGGCAGGCCTGGGAGCAGAGAGGCAGGGGACGCGGATGGTCTGGAGCAGGATCCTGGAGGCAGAATGGGAAACACAGGTGAGTAGGTACAAGCGATATCACTGGTAACACTGATAAGTTCTAGTAGCACAGGCCGAACTACCACGTAGCGGTGACAATCTGGCAGTGAGCCCACAGGAAGCCAGCCTCTTTATACTGCTCCTGATGAGGATGATTCGTCCCAGGTGTGTAGCAGCCATCTTGAGACCCACGCCCAGCCTCTGCCAAGAGAACACACCCCCAACTCCACACACCACAGTACCCCCCCCTTAAATGACGCCTCCAGGCGTCCTCCCAGGCTTATGAGGAAACTCACGATAGAAGTCAACCAATAACTGTGGAGCCAGAATGAGCCGGCAAGAAATCCAGGAGCGCTCCTCTGGACCGTACCCCTCCCAGTCCACAAGATACTGGAAGCCCCGCCCCCACCGCCGCACATCCAAAATCTTGCGAACCGGAAAGGCTGGATGGCCGTCAATGTCCAGGGCGGGAGGAGAGGGTTCGGCTGGAGGGCTAAGGACACTGGAGGAAACAGGCTTCAAAAGAGACACGTGGAAAGTAGGATGAATGCGCATAGAGTCAGGCAGTTTCAGTCTCACAGCGGATGGGTTAATGATTCTCTCAACCACAAACGGGCCAACATAGCGGGGGGCAAGCTTTCGTGACTCCACCTGTAGAGGGAGATCTCGTGTGGATAACCAAACCCTCTGTCCAGGCTGGGACTGTGGAGCGGGACAATGATGTTTGTCTGCCAGTCGCTGGTTGCGCTGGGCAGAACGACAGAGTGCTGCTCGAGTGGCCCTCCATACATCTTGGACTCGACGAAGGTGTGCTTGGACCGAGGGTACTGCGGCCTCACGCTCCTGAGTGGGGAACAGAGGTGGTTGAAAGCGTAGCAGCCATGAATGGGGACATACCTGTGGCTGAACTGGTGAGGGAGTTGTGAGCGTATTCAATCCATGGCAGCTGGATGCTCCAGGAAGCGGGATGCTTGGCTGAGACACACCGGAGCGCTGCCTCCAAGTCCTGATTGGCCCGCTCAGTCTGGCCATTGGATTGTGGGTGGTACCCAGAAGTTAAACTGGGGGTGGCGCCGATAGCTCTGCAAAAGGCCCTCCACACTCGAGAAGAAAACTGGGGGCCTCTGTCTGAAACAATGTCCATAGGGATACCGTGAATTCTGAAAACATGTGACACAAGTAGGTCCGCTGTCTCGAGAGCTGAGGGTAATTTAGGGAGAGGCACAAAATGAACAGACTTGGAGAAACGATCAACTATTGTGAGGATGACAGTGTTACCTGTAGATGGCGGCAGACCAGTGATGAAGTCAAAAGCGGCTCAGGAACAGAGACCAGCGAGCTTGACGAGAATTGAGGCGTTTTGCAGTCTGCAAATAAGCTAGATTCTTATGGTCTGTCCAGATGACAAAGGGGTGTTTTGATCCTTCCAGCCAGTGCCTCCATTCTTGTAATGCCCACACAACAGCCAACAACTCCCGGTTACCAACATCATACCTCTGTTCAGCCCCGGAGAGACGCCTGGAGAAAAAGGCACAGGGATGCAGTTTATGGGTCTGTGGGTGACGCTGAGAGAGGACTGCACCAACTGTCTGTCTGAGTCAGGATGGAGGAGCACTGGAGCACTGGTGAATAATCTCTTAAGTCTCTGAAAAGCCTGCTCAGCCTCAACAGGCCATGAAAAGGGGACATTAATAGAGGTGAGTCGGGTCAGGGGGGTAGCTACTTTGCTAAAGTCTCGGATAAACCTGCGGTAGAAATTGGCAAAACCAAGAAAACGCTGCAATTGTTTGCGAGAGATGGGGGTTGGCCACTCTGCCACAGCTCTTATCTTGACAGGATCAGGCCGAAGCTGTCCTCGTGCCACAATGTAACCCAGGAAACTGACTGAAGGTAAGTGAAATTCACATTTCTCTGGTTTAACATATAACTTGTTCTCCAGGAGGCGCTGCAGAACCAGGCGGACATGCTGAACATGCTCCTCAAGAGTACGGGAGAAGATCAGTATATCATCAATGTACACAAACACAAAATGGTTCAGCATGTCACAAAGAACGTCATTGATGAGGGCTTGGAAAACGGCAGGTGCATTGGTGAGGCCAAAGGGCATCACCTGGTACTCAAAATGGCCTAACGGGGTGTTAAATGCTGTTTTCCATTCATCTCCATGTCGAATCCGGACCAAATGATATGCATTGCGGAGATCCAGCTTGGTGAAAAGTTGGGCATGACATAAAGGTTCAAAAGGGGGGTCAATCAGGGGAAGGGGATACTTGTTTTTCACAGTGATATTGTTTAAGCCCCGATAATCAATGCATGGGCGCAGTGTCTTATCCTTTTTTTCAACAAAGAAAAACCCAGCCCCTAGTGGTGATGAAGAGGGACGGATTAGGCCAGCTGCCAGAGAGGTGTTGATATACTGCTCCATAACCTCTCTTTCAGGACGGGACAAGTTATAGAGGCGGCTACCTGGGTACTTAGCACCAGGTAGGAGGTCTATGGCACAATCATAGGGTCGATGAGGAGGCAGGGACAAGGCTAAATCCTTACTGAAAACAGCTGCCAGGTCATGATAAGCTGACGGAACTAGGGACAAATCAGGAGGAGCTGGTGGAGGGGGTTGTGGAGTACCGGAGGCAGGTAGGGCAGTGTGGAGACAGCATGAGTGACAGTGGACACTCCAACTGGTAATTGAGGAGGCTTGCCAATCTATAAGGGGGTTATGAATCCGTAACCATGGGAGGCCCAGCACCACTGGAGAGATAGGAGAGGGGAGAACACACAGCTGGATCTTTTCATGGTGGTTACCAGAAATCACTAGGGACACTGGCACTGTGCGGTGTGTTACTGTAGCTATCAGCCTGCCATCTAGAGCATTAGCATTCAGTGGTTCAGCAAGAGGCTTGAGGGGGATTTGCAATTGTTTCACAAGTTCAACATGATTGAAATTGTCATCTGCTCCAGAATCCACCAGAGCTAGATACGGAGGTGTAACACCAGAACAGGTAAGAGAGGCAGACACACTTACTCGAGGAGGAGAGCTGGGCTGAGAAGTAGTCTGGCTCACCAGGGTGCTCTCCCTCACTGGTGAGCCTGATCTTTTGGCGTCTGGGGGCAGGAGGCAATAAAGTGTCCCATCTGGCCGCAGTAGAGGCAGAGCTTAGCCAGCACGTCGTTGCCGTTCTCCAGAAGTTAGGCGAGCTCGTCCCACCTGCATGGGCTCG